>NC_090414.1:14590443-14890443 GCF_036365525.1 Heterodontus francisci
AACAGCTAGTCAAGAGGAAGAAGGAAGCTTACTTAAGGTTGAGGAAGCAAGGATCAGACAGGGCTCTAGAGGGTTACAAGGTAGCCAGGAAGGAACTGAAGAATGGACTTAGGAGAGCTAGAAGGGGACATGAAAAAGTCTTGGCGGGTAGGATTAAGGAAAATCCCAAGGCGTTCTACACTTATGTGAGGAACAAGAGGATGGCCAGAGTGAGGGTAGGGCCGATCAGGGATAGTGGAGGGAACTTGTGCCTGGAGTCGGAGGAGGTAGGGGAGGTCCTAAATGAATACTTTGCTTCAGTATTCACTAGTGAGAGGGACCTGGTCGTTTGTGAGGACAGCGTGGAACAGGCTGATATGCTCGAACAGGTTGAGGTTAAGAGGGAGGATGTGCTGGAAATTTTGAATGATATGAGGACAGATAAGTCCCCGGGGCCAGACGGGATATACCCAAGGATATTACGGGAAGCAAGGGAAGAGATTGCTGCGCCTTTGGTGATGATCTTTGCGTCTTCACTGTCCACTGGAGTAGTACCGGATGATTGGAGGGTGGCAAATGTTGTTCCCTTGTTCAAGAAAGGGAATAGGGATAACCCTGGGAATTATAGACCAGTCAGTCTTACGTCGGTAGTGGGCAAATTATTGGAGAGGATTCTGAGAGACAGGATTTATGATTATTTGGAAAAGCATGGTTTGATTAGAGACAGTCAGCATGGCTTTGTGAGGGGCAGGTCATGACTCACGAGCCTTATTGAATTCTTTGAAGATGTGACAAAACACATTGATGAAGGAAGAGCAGTGGGTGTGGTGTATATGGATTTTAGCAAGGCGTTTGATAAGGTTCCCCATGGTAGGCTCATTCAGAAAGTAAGGAGGCATGGGATACAGGGAAAGTTGGCTGTCTGGGTACAAAATTGGCTGGCCCATAGAAGACAGAGGGTGGTATTAGATGGAAAGTATTCAGCCTGGAGCTCGGTGACCAGTGGTGTTCCACAAGGATCTGTTCTGGGACCTCTGCTCTTTGTGATTTTTATAAATGACTTGGATGAGGAAGTGGAAGGCTGGGTTAGCAAGTTTGCCGATGACACGAAGGTTGCTGGAGTTGTGGATAGTGTGGAAGGCTGTTGGAGGTTGCAACGGGACATTGACAGGATGCAGAGCTGGGCTGAGAAGTGGCAGATGGAGTTCAACCTGGAAAAGTGTGAAGTGATTCATTTTGGAAGGTCGAATTTGAATGCGGAATACAGGCTTAAAGACAGGATTCTTGGTAGTGTGGAGGAACAGAGGGATCTTGGGGTCCATGTCCATAGATCGCTCAAAGTTGCCACCCAAGTTGATAGGGTTGTTAAGAAGGCGTATGGTGTGTTGGCTTTCATTAACAGGGGGATTGAGTTTTAGAGCCGCGAGGTTATGCTGCAGCTCTATAAGGCCCTGGTTAGACCACACTTGGAAAATTGTGTTCAGTTCTGGTCGCCTCATTATAGGAAGGATGTGGAAGCTTTAGAGAGGGGTGCAGAGGAGATTTACCAGGATGCTGCCTGGACTGGAGGGCATGTCCTACGAAGAAAGATTGAGGGAGCTAGGGCTTTTCTCATTGGAGCGAAGAAGGATGAGAGGTGACTTGATAGAGGGGTACAAGATGATGAGAGGCATAGATCGAGTGGATAGCCAGAGACTTTTTCCCAGGGTGGAAAGGGCCATCACCAGGGGGCATAATTTTAAGGTGATTGGAGGAAGGTTTCGGGGAGATGTCAGAGGTAGGTTCTTTACACAGAGAGTGGTGGGTGCGTGGAATACGCTGCCAGCGGTGGTAGTCGAAGCAGATACGTTAGGGGCATTTAAGCGACTCTTGGATAGGTACATGAATGATAGTGGAATGAAGGGTAGGTAGTTAGTTTGATCCTAGAGTAGGTTCAAGGTTCGGCACAACATCGTGGGCCGAAGGGCCTGTACTGTTCTATGTTCTAGAAGGAGGCCATTTAGCCCATTTTTCTGACGCTTGTGATCTGGAACGCGCTGCCTGAAAGGGCAGTGGAAGCAGATTCAGCAGTAACTTTCAATCAGAAATTAGAGAAATGCGTCAAGGAAAAAACAATTGCAGGGCGGTAAGGATAAAGTGGGGGAGTGGGGCTCATTGGATAGCTCTTTCAAAGAGCCAGCACAGGCACAATGGGCTGAATGGCCGCCTTGTGCTGTGTCCGTGTTTTTTTTATTCTATCCGTTTTCACAGAGGAGGAAGAGACCTGTCAATTCGGGGGCAGTTACTAGAATCTCCTCGGGGACAGAGGGACTGAGCACTTGGGCAAGTACAAGTTGATTAGACCGTCGCTGGGAATTTGTGGAGGGTAGGTCTTGTCTGACTAAGAGTTATTCGAGGAGGCCACTAACGTGGTGGATAGGGGAGTGTTGACCATATGGAGTGCCAGAAGGCACTTGATAAGGTTCCACGCAAGAGATTACATGTAAAATTTAGAGTTTATAGAATTGGAGGTAACATTTTGGACACGGATAAAGGGAATGTTTGTTGATTTGGTGGTGTGCAGCTGGTGTCCCCCCAGGGACCTCAACTTTGCACCATATTTGTCAATGACTTGGATGACGGGATAGAGAGTTGTCTATCCAGATTTGCAGAGAAACACCAAGTTAGGAGGGACGGTAAGTTGAGCAGATGGGAGCAGGAAGTTACAAAGGGACGTCGACAGATTCAGTGAGTTGGCAAAACTGTGCCAGACGGAGCTCCATGTGGTTGTCCACCTTGGATCCCAAAATAGTCGAATCAGAATGCTTTCTTGTGGCGAGACATTAGGAGCTGAGGAGGAGCAGAGAAATTTGGGCGGTGTTGTGATCACGTGGTGGGACCTGGGTGGTTCCCACTGTTCAACTCCCCACCTGACTGCAGCAAGCGTATTTGTAACGGAGTTCAGCCCCTTGGTGTTTTATTTTTCAAATAAACAGACAGCGATAGTATTTCTTGTAGATTTAAAAGACAGAAAGTCAATTGTTTGTTGATCAATACACCTTAACACGAAATTGTCGCAACCTCGTTCACTCACACAAAAGACAGATAGAGAAGGGAAGAAGGAAGATGACTTTTAGTGGGGGAAAGGTTTCGATAAGCCTGTTGAATTCTCCTAGAAATCAAGTGCTCAATGGATGCAGGCCTGAGATGAGTGTAGATTTCTCTCTTGACTGAAGGTTCCATTCAAGATAATGGGCTACTTCTCGCTCTCACTGCTATATAATGTGGATGTCAGATTCTGAAGCAGGGCACACTTTTTCTGGCTTGGCTGGAACACAAGCAGTCAGGATGTTGCTCGCTCTCTCATGCGCTCATTTTTCATTTTTAAAAGACAAAGTCTGTTTTTCATAACTCTTCAGAGTTAGTCCATGATTGTCGTATCATCGCACTTAGTGTGCGTGACCACGTCTGTGTGCGCACAGTGGACGGGTACAAAAATAATCAAAAAGGCTGATGGGATGTTGTCCTTTACCTCCAGAAGACTGCATTATAAATGCTTCAGTTGTACTGAGCCTTGGTCAGACTCCATCTGGAGTAACTGTGTTCAGTTCTGGGCCCCGCACCTCAGGGAGGCTATATTGGGCTTGGAGGGGGTGCAGTGCCGATTCACCCAGAATGGTACCGGGAATTGGAGGGTTAAATTATGAAAACAGGTTGCATAAACTTGGCTTGTATTCCCTTGAGCCTAGAAAGATGAGGGGTGATTTAATCGAGGTTTAAAATGATAACGGAGTTGAAAGGGTAGATACAGAGAAACTGTTTTCACTCGTTGGGAGTACAGAACAAGGAGGCATAACCTCAAAACTAGAGCTAGACCTTTCAGGGATGATATTTGGTATCACTTCTTCACACACACACACTACTGAAACTCTGTCCTCCAAGAATAACTGTTACGGCTGGGGGGTGCGGGGGTGGGGGGGTTGCAATTGGAGGCTTTCCTCAAGATTGCTGGATTTTAATTGGGTAAAGAATATGGAGTAGGTAAATGAAGTGTAGGTCAGCCACGATCGAGGGACTGAATCCTGTTCCAATGTTGCAGTACGGATTTCAGAAAGCTTGATGATGGAGAGCTGGAGGAGAGGGATTGGGAAGGGCTGAGCCCGAGGGATGGTGATTCCAGTGACAGAGGGAGCGATAGATTTCTGCAGGAAATGCAGCGGATGCGGTGTTCGTGGACTTCCTGAAAGCCTTGAACAAGGGACCACACAGGAGCTAGCGGAGAGGTCGTGGGATTAAGGGATGTTAGCAGACTGGGTTAGGGATCAGTTAAAGGGAGGAAACCAGGAGTAGCAGTTTACGTGTAGCTTCTCCGAGTGATATCCCACAGGATTCAGTTCTGGGGCCACTTCACAGTGAACATCAGTGATTTCGATCTCGAACTGGAGGGAGTGGTGTTTAAACAAAAAAAAAAAGTTGACAAATGTTAAACTCTTATGTTGTCTCACATATTCGACGAAAAGCTACCTCTCTCATCAAACGTTTGGTCATCTGACCGAATATCATCTTATGTTGCTCGGTGTCGTATTTTGCTTCATAACTTTAGAATGTTTTGTTTTATAATGTCTGTGAAGCACCTTGAAATGTTTTATTACTTTAGAGGTGATGTAGAAATGAGTTGCTGTTGTAAATCATCAAACTCTTTTCAATTAATCAGCCATTTAACGCACTTCTGACCTCCAGACATCTCAATGTCGTCTTCCTTCCAATGACCTCAGTTGGTGGTAATTCTTTTTACCATTTCCCCCTCTACCTCCGCAGGTGATGTTTCTGGGAGAGCTTGAGGAGATTCTGGATGTTATCGAACCCTCGCAGTTTGTGAAGATTCAGGAAGCGCTGTTTAAGCGAATAGCAAAATGTATCTCCAGTCCTCATTTCCAGGTCAGTGTGTGTGTGAGAGATTGGTGGGTCAGTGTGGGACTGTATCATGGTACAGTGTTTGGGGAGGGCTGGAGGAGAGGGGTTGTGAAGGGCTGACCCATGTGGTGGTGGTAGTCATTCCTGTAATGTCCTGTATAGGTGGCGGAGAGAGCATTGTATTTCTGGAACAATGAATACATCCTGAGTCTGATCGAAGAAAACTGCCAGAGGATCCTACCCATCATGTTTGGGACTTTATATCGAGTCTCCAAAGAGCACTGGAATCAGTAAGTACCAAAAGCAGCCATCTTCACACTCCCGGAGATACCTTGTAAATACTGACGCACTCCCAGGGGACCCCCTGTAAATACTGACGCACTCCCAGGGGACCCCCTGTAAATACTGACGCACTCCCAGGGACCCCCTTGTAAACACTGACGCACTCCCAGGGACCCCCTGTAAATACTGACGCACTCCCAGGGGACTCCTTGTAAATACTGACGCACTCCCAGGGACCCCCTTGTAAATACTGACGCACTCCCAGGGGACCCCCTGTAAATACTGACGCACTCCCAGGGACCCCCTTGTAAATACTGACGCACTCCCAGGGGACTCCTTGTAAATACTGACGCACTCCCAGGGGACTCCTTGTAAATACTGACGCACTCCCAGGGGACTCCTTGTAAATACTGACGCACTCCCAGGGACTCCTTGTAAATACTGACGCACTCCCAGGGGACCCCTTGTAAATACTGACGCACTCCCAGGGACCCCCTTGTAAATACTGACGCACTCCCAGGGACCCCCTTGTAAATACTGACGCACTCCCAGGGACTCCTTGTAAATACTGACGCACTCCCAGGGGACTCCTTGTAAATACTGACGCACTCCCAGGGACTCCTTGTAAATACTGACGCACTCCCAGGGACCCCCTTGTAAATACTGACGCACTCCCAGGGGACCCCCTGTAAATACTGACGCACTCCCAGGGACTCCTTGTAAATACTGACGCACTCCCAGGGACTCCTTGTAAATACTGACGCACTCCCAGGGGACTCCTTGTAAATACTGACGCACTCCCAGGGACTCCTTGTAAATACTGACGCACTCCCAGGGACCCCCTTGTAAATACTGACGCACTCCCAGGGACTCCTTGTAAATACTGACGCACTCCCAGGGGACCCCCTGTAAATACTGACGCACTCCCAGGGGACTCCTTGTAAATACTGACGCACTCCCAGGGGACTCCTTGTAAATACTGACGCACTCCCAGGGACCCCTTGTAAATACTGACGCACTCCCAGGGGACTCCTTGTAAATACTGACGCACTCCCAGGGACCCCTTGTAAATACTGACGCACTCCCAGGGGACCCCTTGTAAATACAGACGCACTCCCAGGGGACTCCTTGTAAATACTGACGCACTCCCAGGGACTCCTTGTAAATACTGACGCACTCCCAGGGACCCCCTTGTAAATACTGACGCACTCCCAGGGACTCCCTGTAAATACTGACGCACTCCCAGGGACCCCCTTGTAAATACTGACGCACTCCCAGGGACTCCCTGTAAATACTGACGCACTCCCAGGGACCCCCTTGTAAATACTGACGCACTCCCAGGGACCCCTTGTAAATACTGACGCACTCCCAGGGACCCCCTTGTAAATACTGACGCACTCCCAGGGACTCCCTGTAAATACTGACGCACTCCCAGGGACCCCCTGTAAATACTGACGCACTCCCAGGGGACCCCCTGTAAATACTGACGCACTCCCAGGGGACTCCTTGTAAATACTGACGCACTCCCAGGGGACTCCTTGTAAATACTGACGCACTCCCAGGGACTCCTTGTAAATACTGACGCACTCCCAGGGACTCCTTGTAAATACTGACGCACTCCCAGGGACTCCTTGTAAATACTGACGCACTCCCAGGGACTCCTTGTAAATACTGACGCACTCCCAGGGACTCCTTGTAAATACTGACGCACTCCCAGGGACTCCTTGTAAATACTGACGCACTCCCAGGGACTCCTTGTAAATACTGACGCACTCCCAGGGGACCCCCTGTAAATACTGACGCACTCCCAGGGACTCCTTGTAAATACTGACGCACTCCCAGGGGACTCCTTGTAAATACTGACGCACTCCCAGGGGACTCCTTGTAAATACTGACGCACTCCCAGGGACCCCTTGTAAATACTGACGCACTCCCAGGGGACTCCTTGTAAATACTGACGCACTCCCAGGGGACTCCTTGTAAATACTGACGCACTCCCAGGGGACTCCTTGTAAATACTGACGCACTCCCAGGGACCCCTTGTAAATACTGACGCACTCCCAGGGGACTCCTTGTAAATACTGACGCACTCCCAGGGACCCCTTGTAAATACTGACGCACTCCCAGGGGACTCCTTGTAAATACTGACGCACTCCCAGGGACCCCCTTGTAAATACTGACGCACTCCCAGGGACTCCCTGTAAATACTGACGCACTCCCAGGGACCCCCTTGTAAATACTGACGCACTCCCAGGGACCCCCTGTAAATACTGACGCACTCCCAGGGGACCCCCTGTAAATACTGACGCACTCCCAGGGGACTCCTTGTAAATACTGACGCACTCCCAGGGGACTCCTTGTAAATACAGACGCACTCCCAGGGGACTCCTTGTAAATACTGACGCACTCCCAGGGACTCCTTGTAAATACTGACGCACTCCCAGGGACCCCCTTGTAAATACTGACGCACTCCCAGGGACTCCTTGTAAATACTGACGCACTCCCAGGGGACCCCCTGTAAATACTGACACACTCCCAGGGGACTCCTTGTAAATACTGACGCACTCCCAGGGGACTCCTTGTAAATACTGACGCACTCCCAGGGACCCCCTTGTAAATACTGACGCACTCCCAGGGGACCCCCTGTAAATACTGACACACTCCCAGGGGACTCCTTGTAAATACTGACGCACTCCCAGGGGACTCCTTGTAAATACTGACGCACTCCCAGGGACCCCCTTGTAAATACTGACGCACTCCCAGGGACCCCTTGTAAATACTGACGCACTCCCAGGGGACCCCCTGTAAATACTGACACACTCCCAGGGGACTCCTTGTAAATACTGACGCACTCCCAGGGGACTCCTTGTAAATACTGACGCACTCCCAGGGACCCCCTTGTAAATACTGACGCACTCCCAGGGACCCCTTGTAAATACTGACACACTCCCAGGGGACTCCTTGTAAATACTGACGCACTCCCAGGGACCCCCTTGTAAATACTGACGCACTCCCAGGGACCCCCTTGTAAATACTGACGCACTCCCAGGGGACCCCCTGTAAATACTGACACACTCCCAGGGGACTCCTTGTAAATACTGACGCACTCCCAGGGGACTCCTTGTAAATACTGACGCACTCCCAGGGGACTCCTTGTAAATACTGACGCACTCCCAGGGACCCCCTTGTAAATACTGACGCACTCCCAGGGACCCCTTGTAAATACTGACGCACTCCCAGGGGACTCCTTGTAAATACTGACGCACTCCCAGGGACCCCCTTGTAAATACTGACGCACTCCCAGGGACCCCTTGTAAATACTGACGCACTCCCAGGGACTCCTTGTAAATACTGACGCACTCCCAGGGACTCCTTGTAAATACTGACGCACTCCCAGGGACTCCTTGTAAATACTGACGCACTCCCAGGGACTCCTTGTAAATACTGACGCACTCCCAGGGACTCCTTGTAAATACTGACGCACTCCCAGGGGACCCCCTGTAAATACTGACGCACTCCCAGGGACTCCTTGTAAATACTGACGCACTCCCAGGGGACTCCTTGTAAATACTGACGCACTCCCAGGGGACTCCTTGTAAATACTGACGCACTCCCAGGGACCCCTTGTAAATACTGACGCACTCCCAGGGGACTCCTTGTAAATACTGACGCACTCCCAGGGGACTCCTTGTAAATACTGACGCACTCCCAGGGGACTCCTTGTAAATACTGACGCACTCCCAGGGACCCCTTGTAAATACTGACGCACTCCCAGGGGACTCCTTGTAAATACTGACGCACTCCCAGGGACCCCTTGTAAATACTGACGCACTCCCAGGGGACTCCTTGTAAATACTGACGCACTCCCAGGGACCCCCTTGTAAATACTGACGCACTCCCAGGGACTCCCTGTAAATACTGACGCACTCCCAGGGACCCCCTTGTAAATACTGACGCACTCCCAGGGACCCCCTGTAAATACTGACGCACTCCCAGGGGACCCCCTGTAAATACTGACGCACTCCCAGGGGACTCCTTGTAAATACTGACGCACTCCCAGGGGACTCCTTGTAAATACAGACGCACTCCCAGGGGACTCCTTGTAAATACTGACGCACTCCCAGGGACTCCTTGTAAATACTGACGCACTCCCAGGGACCCCCTTGTAAATACTGACGCACTCCCAGGGACTCCTTGTAAATACTGACGCACTCCCAGGGGACCCCCTGTAAATACTGACACACTCCCAGGGGACTCCTTGTAAATACTGACGCACTCCCAGGGGACTCCTTGTAAATACTGACGCACTCCCAGGGACCCCCTTGTAAATACTGACGCACTCCCAGGGGACCCCCTGTAAATACTGACACACTCCCAGGGGACTCCTTGTAAATACTGACGCACTCCCAGGGGACTCCTTGTAAATACTGACGCACTCCCAGGGACCCCCTTGTAAATACTGACGCACTCCCAGGGACCCCTTGTAAATACTGACGCACTCCCAGGGGACCCCCTGTAAATACTGACACACTCCCAGGGGACTCCTTGTAAATACTGACGCACTCCCAGGGGACTCCTTGTAAATACTGACGCACTCCCAGGGACCCCCTTGTAAATACTGACGCACTCCCAGGGACCCCTTGTAAATACTGACACACTCCCAGGGGACTCCTTGTAAATACTGACGCACTCCCAGGGACCCCCTTGTAAATACTGACGCACTCCCAGGGACCCCCTTGTAAATACTGACGCACTCCCAGGGGACCCCCTGTAAATACTGACACACTCCCAGGGGACTCCTTGTAAATACTGACGCACTCCCAGGGGACTCCTTGTAAATACTGACGCACTCCCAGGGGACTCCTTGTAAATACTGACGCACTCCCAGGGACCCCCTTGTAAATACTGACGCACTCCCAGGGACCCCTTGTAAATACTGACGCACTCCCAGGGGACTCCTTGTAAATACTGACGCACTCCCAGGGACCCCCTTGTAAATACTGACGCACTCCCAGGGACCCCTTGTAAATACTGACGCACTCCCAGGGGACTCCTTGTAAATACTGACGCACTCCCAGGGACCCCTTGTAAATACTGACGCACTCCCAGGGGACCCCCTGTAAATACTGACGCACTCCCAGGGGACTCCTTGTAAATACTGACGCACTCCCAGGGACTCCTTGTAAATACTGACGCACTCCCAGGGGACCCCCTGTAAATACTGACGCACTCCCAGGGGACTCCTTGTAAATACTGACGCACTCCCAGGGACTCCTTGTAAATACTGACGCACTCCCAGGGGACCCCCTGTAAATACTGACGCACTCCCAGGGACTCCTTGTAAATACTGACGCACTCCCAGGGACCCCCTTGTAAATACTGACGCACTCCCAGGGACTCCCTGTAAATATTGACGCACTCCCAGGGACTCCTTGTAAATACTGACGCACTCCCAGGGACCCCTTGTAAATACTGACGCACTCCCAGGGACCCCTTGTAAATACTGACGCACTCCCAGGGGACTCCTTGTAAATACTGACGCACTCCCAGGGGACCCCCTGTAAATACTGACGCACTCCCAGGGGACTCCTTGTAAATACTGACGCACTCCCAGGGACCCCTTGTAAATACTGACGCACTCCCAGGGACCCCTTGTAAATACTGACGCACTCCCAGGGGACTCCTTGTAAATACTGACGCACTCCCAGGGGACCCCCTGTAAATATTGACGCACTCCCAGGGGACTCCTTGTAAATACTGACGCACTCCCAGGGACTCCTTGTAAATACTGACGCACTCCCAGGGACTCCTTGTAAATACTGACGCACTCCCAGGGGACTCCTTGTAAATACTGACGCACTCCCAGGGACCCCTTGTAAATACTGACGCACTCCCAGGGACCCCTTGTAAATACTGACGCACTCCCAGGGACTCCTTGTAAATACTGACGCACTCCCAGGGACCCCCTTGTAAATACTGACGCACTCCCAGGGGACCCCCTGTAAATACTGACGCACTCCCAGGGGACCCCTTGTAAATACTGACGCACTCCCAGGGGACCCCCTTGTAAATACTGACGCACTCCCAGGGGACTCCTTGTAAATACTGACGCACTCCCAGGGACTCCTTGTAAATACTGACGCACTCCCAGGGACCCCCTTGTAAATACTGACGCACTCCCAGGGACTCCTTGTAAATACTGACGCACTCCCAGGGACCCCCTTGTAAATACTGACGCACTCCCAGGGACCCCTTGTAAATACTGACGCACTCCCAGGGGACCCCTTGTAAATACTGACGCACTCCCAGGGACTCCTTGTAAATACTGACGCACTCCCAGGGACCCCCTTGTAAATACTGACGCACTCCCAGGGACTCCTTGTAAATACTGACGCACTCCCAGGGACTCCTTGTAAATACTGACGCACTCCCAGGGACCCCCTTGTAAATACTGACGCACTCCCAGGGGACCCCCTTGTAAATACTGACGCACTCCCAGGGGACTCCTTGTAAATACTGACGCACTCCCAGGGACTCCTTGTAAATACTGACGCACTCCCAGGGACTCCTTGTAAATACTGATGCACTCCCAGGGACTCCTTGTAAATACTGACGCACTCCCAGGGACTCCTTGTAAATACTGATGCACTCCCAGGGACTCCTTGTAAATACTGACGCACTCCCAGGGACTCCTTGTAAATACTGACGCACTCCCAGGGGACTCCTTGTAAATACTGACGCACTCCCAGGGGACCCCTTGTAAATACTGACGCACTCCCAGGGGACCCCTTGTAAATACTGACGCACTCCCAGGGACCCCCTTGTAAATACTGACGCACTCCCAGGGACCCCCTTGTAAATACTGACGCACTCCCAGGGACCCCCTTGTAAATACTGACGCACTCCCAGGGACTCCTTGTAAATACTGACGCACTCCCAGGGACTCCTTGTAAATACTGACGCACTCCCAGGGACTCCTTGTAAATACTGACGCACTCCCAGGGGACTCCTTGTAAATACTGACGCACTCCCAGGGACTCCTTGTAAATACTGACGCACTCCCAGGGACCCCCTTGTAAATACTGACGCACTCCCAGGGGACCCCCTTGTAAATACTGACGCACTCCCAGGGACTCCTTGTAAATACTGACGCACTCCCAGGGACTCCTTGTAAATACTGACACACTCCCAGGGACTCCTTGTAAATACTGACGCACTCCCAGGGACTCCTTGTAAATACTGACGCACTCCCAGGGGACCCCTTGTAAATACTGACGCACTCCCAGGGGACCCCCTGTAAATACTGACGCACTCCCAGGGACCCCCTTGTAAATACTGACGCACTCCCAGGGACCCCCTTGTAAATACTGACGCACTCCCAGGGACCCCCTTGTAAATACTGACGCACTCCCAGGGACCCCCTTGTAAATACTGACGCACTCCCAGGGACTCCTTGTAAATACTGACGCACTCCCAGGGGACCCCTTGTAAATACTGACGCACTCCCAGGGGACCCCCTGTAAATACTGACGCACTCCCAGGGGACCCCTTGTAAATACTGACGCACTCCCAGGGGACCCCCTGTAAATACTGACGCACTCCCAGGGGACCCCCTGTAAATACTGACGCACTCCCAGGGACTCCTTGTAAATACTGACGCACTCCCAGGGACTCCTTGTAAATACTGACGCACTCCCAGGGACTCCTTGTAAATACTGACGCACTCCCAGGGACTCCTTGTAAATACTGACGCACTCCCAGGGGACTCCTTGTAAATACTGACGCACTCCCAGGGACCCCCTGTAAATACTGACGCACTCCCAGGGGACCCCTTGTAAATACTGACGCACTCCCAGGGGACTCCTTGTAAATACTGGCGCACTCCCAGGGGACCCCTTGTAAATACTGACGCACTCCCAGGGGACCCCTTGTAAATACTGACGCACTCCCAGGGGACCCCCTTGTAAATACTGACGCACTCCCAGGGACCCCTTGTAAATACTGACGCACTCCCAGGGGACCCCTTGTAAATACTGACGCACTCCCAGGGGACCCCTTGTAAATACTGACGCACTCCCAGGGACCCCTTGTAAATACTGACGCACTCCCAGGGGACCCCTTGTAAATACTGACACACTCCCAGGGGACCCCCTGTAAATACTGACGCACTCCCAGGGGACCCCCTGTAAATACTGACACTCTCCCAGGGGACCCCCTGTAAATACTGACGCACTCCCAGGGGACCCCTTGTAAATACTGACGCACTCCCAGGGGACCCCCTGTAAATACTGACGCACTCCCAGGGGACCCCTTGTAAATACTGACGCACTCCCAGGGGACCCCCTGTAAATACTGACACACTCCCAGGGGACCCCCTGTAAATACTGACGCACTCCCAGGGACTCCTTGTAAATACTGACACACTCCCAGGGGACCCCCTGTAAATACTGACGCACTCCCAGGGGACCCCGTGTAAATACTGACACACTCCCAGGGGACCCCCTGTAAATACTGACGCACTCCCAGGGGACCCCTTGTAAATACTGACGCACTCCCAGGGACCCCCTGTAAATACTGACACACTCCCAGGGGACTCCCTGTAAATACTGACACACTCCCAGGGGACTCCTTGTAAATACTGACACACTCCCAGGGGACCCCCTGTAGATACTGACGCACTCCCAGGGGACCCCTTGTAAATACTGACGCACTCCCAGGGGACTCCCTGTAAATACTGACGCACTCCCAGGGGACCCCTTGTAAATACTGACACACTCCCAGGGGACCCCCTGTAGATACTGACGCACTCCCAGGGGACTCCCTGTAAATACTGACGCACTCCCAGGGGACCCCTTGTAAATACTGACGCACTCCCAGGGGACTCCCTGTAAATACTGACGCACTCCCAGGGGACCCCTTGTAAATACTGACACACTCCCAGGGGACTCCCTGTAAATACTGACGCACTCCCAGGGGACCCCTTGTAAATACTGACGCACTCCCAGGGGACTCCCTGTAAATACTGACGCACTCCCAGGGGACCCCTTGTAAATACTGACGCACTCCCAGGGGACCCCTTGTAAATACTGACACACTCCCAGGGGACCCCCTGTAGATACTGACGCACTCCCAGGGGACTCCTTGTAAATACTGACGTACTCCCAGGGACTCCTTGTAAATACTGACGCACTCCCAGGGACTCCTTGTAAATACTGACGCACTCCCAGGGACCCCCTGTAAATACTGACGCACTCCCAGGGGACCCCCTGTAAATACTGACGCACTCCCAGGGGACTCCCTGTAAATACTGACGCACTCCCAGGGGACCCCTTGTAAATACTGACACACTCCCAGGGGACCCCCTGTAGATACTGACGCACTCCCAGGGGACTCCCTGTAAATACTGACGCACTCCCAGGGGACCCCTTGTAAATACTGACGCACTCCCAGGGGACCCCCTGTAAATACTGGCACACTCCCAGGGGACCCCCTGTAAATACTGATACCCTCATACACTGCATTTGCAGCTCACTATACAGCGTCTACTGTGATATAAGGTGTCGGCAAGGCAGAATGTCTCTAGTTGTGATCTTGCAGGGTACAGCAGAGAGCTGGAGTCCTGACTGAATGTGCCCTCTCTCCACAGAACAATTGTCTCCCTCATCTACAACGTGCTAAAAACCTTCATGGAGATGAACAGCACACTCTTCGATGAGCTGACGGCCTCTTACAAAGTGGACCGACAGCGGTACGAGTGAGCCTGCTACTGGCTGTTTTATTTTGGTCGCTCTGTATTGTGATGACGGGCAGCGGGGAGGCTAACATTTGGGCCTTTGTCTGTCTCTGCAGGGAGATTAAGAAAGAGCGGGAGAGGGAGGAGCTGTGGAGGAAGTTGGATGATCTGCAGCTGAGGAAGATGAAGAGTTTGGAAGACCTCGAGGAGTTATCCAATGATCAGAACCTCAGCTGCCCTGACTAGCTGCCAAGTGCCAAACAGAAACCATAGGCATAGCCCCCACCACAGAGATCCCCCTCCCCTCCCCTCCCTCCCTCTCCCCAACAAAGTCCCCACCCACCTCCACACACACCTTGCGGATCACAGTGGGAAAACGACCTAATTCGTGATGGCAGCTGATGAGGTGTAGACTATGCTGCCGTCTGTCTGTACAAACATCTTTAAATGTCTAGACGACACTCTTCCCCGGAGACGTAACAAAAGTTGTCGGGGAGGAAAAATGTATTTTAAAACTTCCTAAAACAGTAACTTGAAACATTTATCTAGTGCAGTGCTCCTTGCAGAATGTTAACCCATGTCTCGGTCTTCACCTTCCCCCACCTCATTGATGTAATGGAGAATAAACCTCTTTTTATCCGGTGCTTGTTGGGGTAGAACAGACTTGTGGGTCTCGTGACCTCTCAATAGCATAGACAGTTCTTGAAATCGCTCTCCCTCTCCCGTGGGCTCTCGCATACTCTCGCACACTCACTTGCACACACACTCTTGTACCTACGCAGTGAGCCCACCTTGTACATATTAACGGGAAGGGGCTCTCCCTCCCCCTCGGCTCTACGCCGGATCCTCCTTTTACAAGGAAGCAGCCTCTGATGTCCAGTTCTTCCCAGGGTGGGATTTGACCTGGTGTGGAGGGGGACAGACAGAATCCCCGGGCAAGCAAGGGGCAAATGCAGACCGCGGGCGACAACCCAATGCTAGAATTCCCTGACGGTAACAGCGCCCTTTGCCCCTGGGCTGGTCCATGACTGGAAAGTTGGGCAGGAGGCAATTGAAAGACTTTAAGCCTTCTCTGGTCAGGAGCGGACTCCCGGGCGGCAGACCGAGGCGGGAGCGGGCAGTGCACTTACTCCCGATCCTCCCGGTAAACGTGTATCCAGATGGGGCAGGGCCTGATGAAAGCCCACCCCGGGCGGGGGGTGGGGAGGGAGAGGGGAACACTGGAAGGAGCCCAGACTCGGACATGCTGGAAGCCAGTGGGACTCTTTTCTAACCTCCACCTCCATGCCCTCCCCCCCACACTGTCACCCTGACCAGCTTCCAGTGATGATTCCATTCAGATGGTCTACAAAGGCCAGTGGGGTCCATTATTCCAGCCCCTCATTCACATCCGACTGAAAGTTGCCTAATTAACCAATGTAGACATGTTTTTAACTCCATTGGGTCCTCAGCTTGGCTGTTGCCATCATAATTCAGAATAACTCTCCCCTCCCTCAACAGCCGGCCCCCTTCTTGCCCCTCTGAAGGGACAGTGCCGGGATCGAGGGGATTTGTTGGGAATCGCAAATCCAAAATCCACCACCCCCCCCCCCCCCGACCCCAAAATTCCCCTTCCCCCGAGGGCCCAATATGGATTTGGGGTGGGTGGAGGGGGGGGAGCCAGTTGAGAGTAGGACATGGAGGAGGGGTATAGGTTGTCTCGTTCATACATCCTGCATGACCTCCTGACCTTACCCATCAGGGGGTCAAGGGGCAGAGCACCTTTCAAGGTGACCTCTAGCCCAGTGGGTCAGCGGTTGAGACCTGCAGAGCCATTGGTCGGTGTCTGGAAGATGCTACAGTGAGTGGGTTGGTGGGGGCAGCTGCTGGTGAGACGAGGCTGTCATTTGACCCGATGTCCGAACCGTTTGTCGCTGCTGTTTGAAAGAAAGACCCTGGAGGAAAACTCCTGCCGAGCCGACCTCCTGTTGTGATGGTGGAGCCCGTGTCCCGTTCCCTGCTAGCTCTCGCCTCTCCGTCACCTCTCCGTCACCCCGCGGCCCACTGCGGGAGGCTGCTCGTAGGCATGTGAGGGCAACCTTTGAGGCGGCGCGGACAGACTCTCGGCCTCCGATTCCTTCTCCGTTCTCGTCATCTCTCTGCCCACCCAGCCTTCCAGCAGGGTTTAAATCCGTGAACCCGGCCGTGCCCACCCCACCCCATAAAACCCAGCTGCTGCTGGAACCAGTGGGGGGCACAGTCACGCCCTGGCCCCTTACCCGAGCCCCTCGGGGCCGGGAAGGGGGGGGCATTCAAACTAAGGACTGGTGAGCTGAGGTTAGAGTTCTGGGAGGGGGTGGAGGTGATTTGGGCCGATATTCGGCACCCCAGGCAGAGCCAGTGTCCAGAAACAGTGCTGACAGACACCGACAAACGTGTCTGGAAGTGCAGACACTTCCTCCCCCCCAACCCGTGCAAGACCCCCGGCCACAAACGACTGTTACTTTATCTCCATACTTACCGGGGGAGGAGACAAACCAGTAAATTATAGACGGCCCCCGTCCAACCCCCCCAACCAGCTGCTGTCGCAGTCCCCTTACTCCCGATACACCAGTGCATACTGTAGATATGTCTAAGTAGATTAAGTTAAGAGTCACAATACACTACCGATGAGCTGCTGCCCCTGACTCTGTCCCGTCGTCGGGACCTGCCCACTCGTAGGGAGGGCTACAGGGCTGCAGCCGTTGCTGAATTTGCTCCATTCTACCTGTCTCGCTCCCTTGAGTGCAATAAAAACGGCAAAATGACAAACCTACCCCTGCCTCTGTCTCACTTTCTGTTCGGTATGATCAAGATCCACGTAGGCAAGTATGCAAGCCGCAAACACGCCAGCCAATCGCCGCACAGCAAGATCCCACAAACGCCAATGACGTAACTGACCACCGAATCTGTTTTTATTGATTGTTGAGGGATCGATATTGGCCCCAGGACACCGGGGACAACTCTTTTTCCACCTCCCACCTCCCACCTCCCCAACTGCTCTTCCACTAGTGGTTGTGGGATCTTTTACATCCACTTGAGGGCAGCCAGATCCTCCGTTTAAAGTTTCCTCCAAAAAAATGGCACCTCTGACAGTGCGGCAGTCCCTCGGTGCAGCCTCTGCAACAGTGCGGTATTCCCTCGGTACCGCCCCTCCGATAATGTGGCACTCCCTCAGTACTGCCCGTCTGACAGTTCGACGCTCCTTCAGTACCACTCTTCTGACAGTGCGGCATCCCTCAGTACCGCCCCTCCGACAGTGCGGCACTGTCTCTACTGCCCCTCCGATAATGTGGCACTCCCTCAGTACCGCCCCTCTGACAGTGTGGTACTCCCTCAGTACCGCCCCTCTGACAGTGTGGCACTCCCTCAGTACCGCCCCTCTGACAGTGTGGCACTCCCTCAGTACCGCCCCTCTGACAGTGTGGTACTCCCTCAGTACCGCCCCTCTGACAGTGTGGCACTCCCTCAGTACTGCCCCTCTGACAGTGTGGTACTCCCTCAGTACCGCCCCTCTGACAGTGTGGCACTCCCTCAGTACTGCACTGGTAGTGTCAGGCTGGATTATGGGCTCAAGTCTCTGGAGTCAGGGTTGGAAAGCAAGACGAGCGAGAAATACCAACTGAATTACGGCTGCCAACTGAAGCACGAACTCCAAATGGGGCACATCACCCACAAAAGTAATTCTAGCAAACTTTTATCAAGCAGACCCCAAAACCAAGCTGGCATTAAATTCCACAGGGTCAGAGAGCATCTCTTAAGTGGGCTCGCTGCTGACTGGCAGTGAGGTCTGTGTGATCAGTTTATCATCAATTTAACTTCATAGTGGTGTTCGTGTTTGGGGGGCGTTCACCTGCGGAGACTGCCTGCTCCTCTTGCTCCTGTCTGACCTACACGAAGATTTCTCTGCTCTCAGTTCATGTTGAAGACGGGGAGATGAACCATTTCAACAGACACTTATATTCATAAAGCGTCTCCACCCTAATAAAATGTTCAGGATTGAGATGAATAGATTTTTGGATAGTAAGGGGAAATCCAGGGCTAGTGTGGGAAGGTCATCAGCCATAATCTTACTGAATGGCCCGAGCTGGCTCAAAGGGTTTATGTTTCTGATGTAGGACAGTGAGGAGAGGGTGAGGGGATTTCAGCTGGAGGCATACAACGTACGAGTCCCTGATAAACCTTAGGACAGGGATGTTCCCCAGCTTGAGGCCCAGTCTGCTCGAGTTAGCTGATCTCTCACTGCCTGCAGTTGGCAAAGGGCAAATCACCCTGGGCTCCTTGCTGCTGATGTTGTATGGTGTTTGGGCAAGGATGTGATTTCAAGGGACCTGTCGCTTGAACTTGCCTTTCCCTTGCTGTTCTTTCTCTTCCTTCCTCCAACCCCTGGCGGATACAACTCTTGGGACACCATCCTCTCATCTCTCCATTACCCAGGGCCCAAAGCCGTCTTAGAAACTCTTCCAAATGTCATCTTTATAAAAAAAAATTATTCATTCTCGGGGTGTGGACGTCTCTGACACTGGAATTTATTGCTTATCCTACGTTGCGCTGATAAGGTGATGAGACTTCCCGGTAACGAAGCAACATCCACATCAAGGTACGTTAAAGAGTTAGTCACGTTGCTGGAGGACTGGAGTCACAGGCCCAGACTGGGTAAGCTTTCATTCTCTAAAAGGACATCAGTAAAACGTCGGGTATTTAAAGCAAGTCCAACAACTTCACTGTCAGTTTTTGCGCGTTTTACTGAAACTTATTCCCATTTATTTGGTGCCATGACATCACACAAGGAGGCCATTCGGCCCATCAAGTCCACGCTGGCTCTTTATGGAGCAATCCAGTCAGTCCCAGTTCCCCCGCTCTATCCCCACAGCCCTGTAAGTTTATTTCTCTCAACTGCCCATTCAGTTTCCTTTTGAAATCATTCATCGTCTCCGCTTCCACCGCCCTCGTGGGCAGCGAGTTCCAGGTCATTACCACTCACTGTGTTAAAAAAAAAAGTTCTTCCTCACATCCCCTCCATCTCTTACCCAAAACCTTCAATCTGTGTCCCCAGTCCTTGTACCATCAGCTAATGAGAACAGCTTTTCTTTGTCTATCTTATCTAAACCTGTCATAATCCTGTACACCTCTATCAAGTCTCCCCTCAATCTCCTTTACTCCAAGAAGAACAACCCCAGCTTCTCCAACCTAACCTTGTAGCTAAAATCCCCCATCCCTGGAACCATTCTGGTAAATCTCCTCTGCACCCTCCTTCCCAAAGTGTGGAGACCAAAACTGGATGTAATACTCTAGTTGTGGCCTAACCAGGGCTTTGTAAAGGTTCAGAATAACTTCCCCCTGCTTTTGTACTCGATGCCTCCATTTATAAAGCTCAAGATCCCATATGCTTTACTAACCACACTCTCAATATGTCCTGCCACCTTCAAAGATCGATGCACATGCACCCCCAGGTCCTTCTGTCCCTGCACACTCTTTAGAACTGTGTCATTAAGTCTATATTGCCTCTCCCTATCCTGTCTGCCAAAATGCACCACCTCGCACTTTGCTGTACTAGGAATGTCCTTGCATCCTTTCTTGAATAAGGGTGTCACATTTTCCACTCCAATCGTCTGGCACCTCCCCTGTATCTAGGGAAGATTATGGCAAGCCCTTCTGCTATCTCCACCCCCTGTTCCTTTAGCAACCTGAGATGCAAGCCATCTGGACCAGGTGACTTATCCACTCTAATGCATAGCCAGCCTTTCCAGTACATCCTGCCTATCAATTTTCACCCCATCCATTACCTCTACCTCTGCTTCTACTGAAATTTTGTCAGCATCCGCTTCCTTAGGAAACACTGATACAAAGTACTCATTAAGTATTTTATCCTTTTTTCATTATTTGTTCATGGGACTTGGGCATCGCTGGCTAGGCCAACATTTATTGCCAATCCTTAATTGCCCTTGAGAAGGTGGTGGTGAGCTGCCTTCTTGAACTGCTGCAGTCCATGTGAGGTAGGGACACCCACAGTGCTGTTAGGAAGGGAGTTCCAGGATTTTGACCCAGTGACAGTGAAGGAACGGCCGAAATAGTTCCAAGTCAGGATGGTGTGTGACTTGGAGGGGAACTTGCAGGTGGTGGTGTTCCCATCCGTCTGCTGCCCTTGTCCTTCGAGGTGGTAGAGGTCATGGGTTTGGAAGGTGCTGTCGAAGAAAAGGAGCCTTGGTGCGTTGCTGCAGTGCATCTTGTAGATGGTACACACTGCTGCCACTGTGCGTCGGTGTTGAAAGAAGTGAATGTAGAAGGTTGTGGATGGGGTGCCAATCAAGCGGGCTGTTTTGTCCTGGATGGTGTCGAGCTTCTTGAGTGTTGTTGGAGCTGCACCCATCCAGGCAAGTGGAGAGTATTCCATCACACTTCTGACTTGTGCCTTGTAGATGGTGGACAGGCTTTGGGAAGTCAGGAGGTGAGTTACTCACCACAGAATTCTCAGCCTCTGACCTGCTCTTGTAGCCACGGTATTTATGCGGCTGGTCCAGTTCAGTTTCTGGTCTATGGTAAACACCGGGATGTTGATAGTGGGGGATTCAGCGATGGTAATGCCATTGAACATCAAGGGGAGATGGTTAGATTCTCTCTTGTTGGAGATGGTCATTGCCTGGCACTTGTGTGGCGTGAATGTTACTTGCCACTTATCAGCCCAAGTCTGGGTGTTATCCTGGTCTTGCTGCATATGGACATGGGCTGCTTCAGTATCTGAGGAGTCGCGTATGGTGCTGAACATTGTGCAATTATCAACAAACATCCCCACTTCTGACCTTATGATTGAAGGAAGGTCATTGATGAAGCAGCTGAAGATGATTGGGCCTACGACACTACCCTGAGGAACTCCTGCAGTGATGTCCTGGGACTGAGATAATTGACCTCCAACAACCACAGCTCGGTATGACTCCAACCTGCGGAGAGTTTTCCCCCTGATTCCCATTGACTCCAGTTTTGCTAGGGCTCCTTGATGCCATACTCGGTCAAATGCTGCCTTGATGTCAAGGGCAGTCGCTCTCACCTCACCTCTGGAGTTCAGCTGTTTTGTCCATGTTTGAACCAAGGTTGTAATGAGATCAGGAGCTGAGTGGCCCTGGCGGAACCCAAACTGAGCATCACTGAGCAGGTTATTGCGAAGCAAGTGCTGCTTGATATCACTGTTAATGACACCTTCCATCACTTTGCTGATGATTGAGAGTAGAATGATAGGGCGGTAATTGGCTGGGTTGGATTTGTCCTGCACCTCAACACATATATCAATTTCTATGTCCCTAACAGGACCCACCCCGCATTTTACACCCAAACCCTCCCTACTATTTACACACCGGTTGAAGATTTTTGGGTTCCCTTTTATGTTTACTGCCATTCTATTCTCATACTCTCTCTTTGCTAGTCTTATTTTCCCCTCTGCATTTTTTGTATTTGTCCTGGTTCTACCTTGAAGAAGTCACCTGACGTGCATCATAGACCCTCTTCTTTTAGTTTCATCATATTCTCTATCTCTCTCGTCATCCAAGGTACCCTGGTTCCCTTACCTTTCACACTTGTTGGAATGCACCTAGCCGACACCCGAAACATCCCTTCCTTAAATATCACCCATTGTTCTGTTACAGTTTTTCCTGTCAGTCTTCAGTTCCATTGTACCCTGGCTAAGTCCCCTCTCACCCCACTGAAGTTAGCCCTCTTCCAATTTAGAAGTTCTACTTCAGATTGTTCCTTGCTCTTCTCCATTACTTATCTAAACCTTATTAAATGATGATCACTCTTACCCACGTGTTCCCCCACAGACACTTGGTCCACTTGCCCCACATTACTCCCTAGCACCAGATCCAGCAAATCCTCCTTCCCAGTTGGACCAAGAACATACTGGTCAAGGAAGTTCTCCTGAACACGTTTCAGAAATTCCTCACCCTCTTTACCCTTTACTGTAACATTATCCCAAACAGTATTTGGGTAATTAAAGACCCCAATATCGCCAGTTCTTGCATATTTCTGTGATTTCCCACCAGTACTTTACCCTCCCTGTTATAGTGACAGACCTGTATCCACCAGTAATGTACTCCAATATTACACAGTGACAGACCTGTCCCCACCAGTACTGTACCCCAGTGTTCTACAATGACAGACCTGTACCCACCAGTACTGTACCCCAGTGTGACACAGCGACAGACCTGCACCCACCAGTACTGTACCCCAGTATGACACAGTGACAGACCTGTACCCACCAGTACTGTACCCCAGTGTGACACAGCGACAGACCTGCACCCACCAGTACTGTACCCCAGTATGACACAGTGACAGACCTGCACCCACCAGTACTGTACCCCAGTGTGACACAGTGACAGAACTGCACCCACCAATACTTTACCCGTGTTACACAGTGACAGACCTGTCCGCACCAGTACTGTACCCTAGTGTTACACAGTGACAGACCTGTCCCCACCAGTACTGTACCCCAGTGTTACACAGTGACAGACCTGTCCCCACCAGTACTGTACCCCAGTGTTAGACAATGACAGACCTGTACCCACCAGTACTGTACCCCAGTGTTATACAGTGACAGACCTGTCCCCACCAGTACTGTACCCCAGTGTCAAACAGTGACAGACCTGTCCCCACCAGTACTGCACCCCAGTGTTACACAGTGAAAGACCTGCACCCACCAGTACTGTACCCCAGTGTTACACAGTGACAGACCTGTACCCACCAGTACTGTACCCCAGTGTAATACAATGACAGACCTGTCCCCACCAGTACTGTACCCCAGTGTTATACAATGACAGACCTGTCCCCACCAGTACTGTACCCGTGTTATACAATGACAGACCTGTCCCCACCAGTACTGTACCCGTGTTATACAATGACAGACCTGTCCCCACCAGTACTATACCCCAGTGTGACACAGTGACAGACCTGTCCCCACCAGTACTGTACCCCAGTGTGACACAGTGACAGACCTGTACCCACCAGTACTGTACCCCAGTGTTACACAGTGACAGACCTGTCCCCACCAGTACTGTACCCCAGTGTTACACAGTGACAGACCTGTCCCCACCAGTACTGTACCCGTGTTATACAATGACAGACCTGTCCCCACCAGTACTGTACCCCAGTGTTATACAGTGACAGACCTGTCCCCACCAGTACTGTACCCCAGTGTTACACAGTGACAGACCTGTCCCCACCAGTACTGTACCCCAGTGTTATACAGTGAAAGACCTGCACCCACCAGTACTGTACCCCAGTGTTACACAGTGACAGACCTGTCCCCACCAGTACTGTACCCCAGTGTTATACAATGACAGACCTGTCCCCACCAGTACTGTACCCCAGTGTTACACAGTGACAGACCTGTACCCACCAGTACTGTACCCCAGTGTTACACAGTGACAGACCTGTCCCCACCAGTACTGTACCCCAGTGTTATACAATGACAGACCTGTCCCCACCAGTACTGTACCCCAGTGTTATACAATGACAGACCTATCCCCACCAGTACTGTACCCCAGTGTTACACAGTGACAGACCTGTACCCACCAGAACTGTACCCCAGTGTTACACAGTGACAGACCTGTACCCACCAGTACTGTACCCCAGTGTTATACAGTGACAGACCTGTCCCCACCAGTACTGTACCCCAGTGTTATACAATGACAGACCTGTCCCCACCAGTACTGTACCCCAGTGTTATACAGTGACAGACCTGTCCCCGCCAGTACTGTACCCCAGTGTTATACAGTGAAAGACCTGCACCCACCAGTACTGTACCCCAGTGTTACACAGTGACAGACCTGTCCCCACCAGTACTGTACCCCAGTGTTATACAATGACAGACCTGTCCCCACCAGTACTGTACCCGTGTTATGCAATGACAGACCTGTCCCCACCAGTACTGTACCCCAGTGTTACACAGTGACAGACCTGTCCCCACCAGTACTGTACCCCAGTGTTATACAGTGACAGACCTGTCCCCACCAGTACTGTACCCCAGTGTTATACAATGACAGACCTGTACCCACCAGTACTGTACCCCAGTGTTATACAATGACAGACCTGTCCCCACCAGTACTGTACCCCAGTGTTATACAATGACAGACCTGTACCAACCAGTACTGTACCCCAGTGTTATACAATGACAGACCCGTCCCCACCAGTACTGTACCCCAGTGTTATACAATGACAGACCAGTCCCCACCAGTACTGTACCCCAGTGTTATACAATGACAGACCTGTCCCCACCTGTACTGTACCCCAGTGTGAAACAATGACAGACCTGTACCCACCAGTACTGTACCCCAGTGTTATACAATGACAGACCTGTCCCCACCAGTACTGTACCCCAGTGTTATACAGTGAAAGACCTGCACCCACCAGTACTGTACCCCAGTGTCAAACAGTGACAGACCTGTACCCACCAGTACTGTACCCCAGTGTTGCACAGTGACAGACCTGTCCCACTCAGTACCGTACCCCAGTGTTATACAATGACAGACCTGTCCCCACCAGTACTGTACCCCAGTGTTACACAGTGACAGACCTGTCCCCACCAGTACTGTACCCCAGTGTTATACAGTGACAGACCTGTCCCCACCAGTACTGTACCCCAGTGTTACACAGTGACAGACCTGTCCCCACCAGTACTGTACCCCAGTGTTACACAGTTACAGACCTGTCCCCACCAGTACTGTACCCCAGTGTTATACAGTGACAGACCTGTCCCCACCAGTACTGTACCCCAGTGTTACACAGTGACAGACCTGTCCCCACCAGTACTGTACCCCAGTGTTATACAGTGACAGACCTGTCCCCACCAGTACTGTACCCCAGTGTTATACAATGACAGACCTGTACCAACCAGTACTGTACCCCAGTGTTATACAATGACAGACCCGTCCCCACCAGTACTGTACCCCAGTGTTATACAATGACAGACCAGTCCCCACCAGTACTGTACCCCAGTGTTATACAATGACAGACCTGTCCCCACCTGTACTGTACCCCAGTGTGAAACAATGACAGACCTGTACCCACCAGTACTGTACCCCAGTGTTATACAATGACAGACCTGTCCCCACCAGTACTGTACCCCAGTGTTATACAGTGAAAGACCTGCACCCACCAGTACTGTACCCCAGTGTCAAACAGTGACAGACCTGTACCCACCAGTACTGTACCCCAGTGTTGCACAGTGACAGACCTGTCCCACTCAGTACCGTACCCCAGTGTTATACAATGACAGACCTGTCCCCACCAGTACTGTACCCCAGTGTTACACAGTGACAGACCTGTCCCCACCAGTACTGTACCCCAGTGTTATACAGTGACAGACCTGTCCCCACCAGTACTGTACCCCAGTGTTACACAGTGACAGACCTGTCCCCACCAGTACTGTACCCCAGTGTTACACAGTTACAGACCTGTCCCCACCAGTACTGTACCCCAGTGTTATACAGTGACAGACCTGTCCCCACCAGTACTGTACCCCAGTGTTACACAGTGACAGACCTGTCCCCACCAGTACTGTACCCCAGTGTTATACAGTGACAGACCTGTCCCCACCAGTACTGTACCCCAGTGTTACACAGTGACAGACCTGTCCCCACCAGTACTGTACCCCAGTGTTACACAGTGACAGACCTGTCCCCACCAGTACTGTACCCCAGTGTTATACAGTGACAGACCTGTACCCACCAGTACTGTACCCCAGTGTTACACAGTGACAGACCTGTCCCCACCAGTACTGTACCCCAGTGTTACACAGTGACAGACCTGTCCCCACCAGTACTGTACCCCAGTGTTGTACAGTGACAGACCTGTCCCCACCAGTACTGTACCCCAGTGTTACACAGTGACAGACCTGTCCCCACCAGTACTGTACCCCAGTGTTATACAGTGATAGACCTGTCCCCACCAGTACTGTATCCCAGTGTTACACAGTGACAGACCTGTCCCCACCAGTACTGTACCCCAGTGTTATACAGTGACAGACCTGTCCCCCCCAGTACTGTACCCCAGTGTGACACAGTGACAGACCTGCACCCACCAGTACTGTACCCCAGTGTGACACAGCGACAGACCTGCACCCACCAGTACTGTACCCCAGTGTGACACAGTGACAGACCTGTCCCCACCAGTACTGTACCTCAGTGTTACACAGTGACATACCAGTCCCCACCAGTACTGTACCCCAGTGTGACACAGTGACAGACCTGTCCCCACCAGTACTGTACCCCAGTGTGACACAGTGACAGACCTGTCCCCACCAGTACTGTACCTCAGTGTTACACAGTGACAGACCAGTCCCCACCAGTACTGTACCCCAGTGTTATACAGTGATAGACCTGTCCCCACCAGTACTGTACCCCAGTGTTGCACAGTGACAGACCTGTCCCCACCAGTACTGTACCCCAGTGTTATACAGTGATAGACCTGCACCCACCAGTACTGTACCCCAGTGTTATACAATGACAGACCTGTCCCCACCAGTACTATGCCCCTGTGTTATACAATGACAGACCTGTCCCCACCAGTACTGTACCCCAGTGTAATACAATGACAGACCTGCACCCACCAGTACTTTACCCGTGTTACACAGTGACAGTCCTGTCCCCACCAGTCCTGTACCCCAGTGTTACACAGCGACAGACCTGCACCCACCAGTACTGTACCCCAGTATGACACAGTGACAGACCTGCACCCACCAGTACTGTACCCCAGTGTGACACAGTGACAGACCTGCACCCACCAGTACTGTACCCGTGTTACACAGTGACAGACCTGTCCCCACCAGTACTGTACCCCCAGTGTTACACAGTGACAGACCTGTCCCCACCAGTACTGTACCCCAGTGTTACACAGTGACAGACCTGTCCCCACCAGTACTGTACCTCAGTGTTATACAGTGATAGACCTGTCCCCACCAGTACTGTACCCCAGTGTTACACAGTGACAGACCTGTCCCCACCAGTACTGTGCCCCAGTGTTATACAGTGACAGACCTGTCCCCACCAGTACTGTACCCCAGTGTGACACAGTGACAGACCTGCACCCACCAGTACTGTACCCCAGTATGACACAGTGACAGACCTGCACCCACCAGTACTGTACCCCAGTGTGACACAGTGACAGACCTGCACCCACCAGTACTGTACCCGTGTTACACAGTGACAGACCTGTCCCCACCAGTACTGTACCCCAGTGTTACACAGTGACAGACCTGTCCCCACCAGTACTGTACCCCAGTGTTATACAGTGATAGACCTGCACCCACCAGTACTGTACCCCAGTGTTATACAATGACAGACCTGTCCCCACCAGTACTATGCCCCTGTGTTATACAATGACAGACCTGTCCCCACCAGTACTGTACTCCAGTGTGACACAGTGACAGACCTGTCCCCACCAGTACTGTACCCGTGTTACACAGTGACAGACCTGTCCCCACCAGTACTGTACCCGTGTTACACAGTGACAGACCTGTCCCCACCAGTACTGTACCCCAGTGTTACACAGTGACAGACCTGTCCCCACCAGTACTGTACCCCAGTGTTACACAGTGACAGACCTGTCCCCACCAGTACTGTCCCCAGTGTTGCACAGTGACAGACCTGTCCCCACCAGTACTGTACCCCAGTGTTAGACAGTGATAGACCTGCACCCACCAGTACTGTACCCCAGTGTTATACAATGACAGAACTGTCCCCACCAGTACTGTACCACAGTGTTACACAGTGACAGACCTGTCCCCACCAGTACTGTACCCCAGCGTTATGCAGTGACAGACCTGTCCCCACCAGTACTGTACCCCAGTGTTACACAGTGACACACCTGTCCCCACCAGTACTGTACCCCAGTGTGACACAGTGACAGACCTGTCCCCACCAGTACTGTACCCCAGTGTGACACAGTGACACACACCTGTCCCCACCAGTACTGTACCCCAGTGTGACACAGCGACAGACCTGTCCCCACCAGTACTGTACCCCAGTGTTATACAGTGAAAGACCTGCACCCACCAGTACTGTACCCCAGTGTTACACAGTGACAGACCTGTCCCCACCAGTACTGTACCCCAGTGTTATACAATGACAGACCTGTCCCCACCAGTACTGTACCCCAGTGTTACACAGTGACAGACCTGTACCCACCAGTACTGTACCCCAGTGTTACACAGTGACAGACCTGTCCCCACCAGTACTGTACCCCAGTGTTATACAATGACAGACCTGTCCCCACCAGTACTGTACCCCAGTGTTATACAATGACAGACCTATCCCCACCAGTACTGTACCCCAGTGTTACACAGTGACAGACCTGTACCCACCAGAACTGTACCCCAGTGTTACACAGTGACAGACCTGTACCCACCAGTACTGTACCCCAGTGTTATACAGTGACAGACCTGTCCCCACCAGTACTGTACCCCAGTGTTATACAATGACAGACCTGTCCCCACCAGTACTGTACCCCAGTGTTATACAGTGACAGACCTGTCCCCGCCAGTACTGTACCCCAGTGTTATACAGTGAAAGACCTGCACCCACCAGTACTGTACCCCAGTGTTACACAGTGACAGACCTGTCCCCACCAGTACTGTACCCCAGTGTTATACAATGACAGACCTGTCCCCACCAGTACTGTACCCGTGTTATGCAATGACAGACCTGTCCCCACCAGTACTGTACCCCAGTGTTACACAGTGACAGACCTGTCCCCACCAGTACTGTACCCCAGTGTTATACAGTGACAGACCTGTCCCCACCAGTACTGTACCCCAGTGTTATACAATGACAGACCTGTACCCACCAGTACTGTACCCCAGTGTTATACAATGACAGACCTGTCCCCACCAGTACTGTACCCCAGTGTTATACAATGACAGACCTGTACCAACCAGTACTGTACCCCAGTGTTATACAATGACAGACCTGTACCCACCAGTACTGTACCCCAGTGTTATACAATGACAGACCTGTCCCCACCAGTACTGTACCCCAGTGTTATACAGTGAAAGACCTGCACCCACCAGTACTGTACCCCAGTGTTACACACTGACAGACCTGTCCCCACCAGTACTGTACCCCAGTGTTACACAGTGATAGACCTGTCCCCACCAGTACTGTACCCCAGTGTTATAGTGACAGACCTGTCCCCACTAGTACTGTACCCCAGTGTTACACAGTGACAGACCTGTCCCCACCAGTACTGTACCCCAGTGTCAAACAGTGACAGACCTGTACCCACCAGTACTGTACCCCAGTGTTACACAGTGACAGACCTGTCCCCACCAGTACTGTACCCCAGTGTCAAACAGTGACAGACCTGTACCCACCAGTACTGTACCCCAGTGTTACACAGTGATAGACCTGTCCCCACCAGTACTGTACCCGTGTTATACAATGACAGACCTATACCCACCAGTACTGTACCCCAGTGTTGCACAGTGACAGACCTGTCCCACTCAGTACCGTACCCCAGTGTTATACAATGACAGACCTGTCCCCACCAGTACTGTACCCCAGTGTTACACAGTGACAGACCTGTCCCCACCAGTACTGTACCCCAGTGTTATACAGTGACAGACCTGTCCCCACCAGTACTGTACCCCAGTGTTACAGTGACAGACCTGTCCCCACCAGTACTGTACCCCAGTGTTACACAGTTACAGACCTGTCCCCACCAGTACTGTACCCCAGTGTTATACAGTGACAGACCTGTCCCCACCAGTACTGTACCCCAGTGTTACACAGTGACAGACCTGTCCCCACCAGTACTGTACCCCAGTGTTATACAGTGACAGACCTGTCCCCACCAGTACTGTACCCCAGTGTTACACAGTGACAGACCTGTCCCCACCAGTACTGTACCCCAGTGTTACACAGTGACAGACCTGTCCCCACCAGTACTGTACCCCAGTGTTATACAGTGACAGACCTGTACCCACCAGTACTGTACCCCAGTGTTACACAGTGACAGACCTGTCCCCACCAGTACTGTACCCCAGTGTTACACAGTGACAGACCTGTCCCCACCAGTACTGTACCCCAGTGTTGTACAGTGACAGACCTGTCCCCACCAGTACTGTACCCCAGTGTTACACAGTGACAGACCTGTCCCCACCAGTACTGTACCCCAGTGTTATACAGTGATAGACCTGTCCCCACCAGTACTGTATCCCAGTGTTATACAGTGACAGACCTGTCCCCACCAGTACTGTACCCCAGTGTTATACAGTGACAGACCTGTCCCCCCCAGTACTGTACCCCAGTGTGACACAGTGACAGACCTGCACCCACCAGTACTGTACCCCAGTGTGACACAGCGACAGACCTGCACCCACCAGTACTGTACCCCAGTGTGACACAGTGACAGACCTGTCCCCACCAGTACTGTACCTCAGTGTTACACAGTGACATACCAGTCCCCACCAGTACTGTACCCCAGTGTGACACAGTGACAGACCTGTCCCCACCAGTACTGTACCCCAGTGTGACACAGTGACAGACCTGTCCCCACCAGTACTGTACCTCAGTGTTACACAGTGACAGACCAGTCCCCACCAGTACTGTACCCCAGTGTTATACAGTGATAGACCTGTCCCCACCAGTACTGTACCCCAGTGTTGCACAGTGACAGACCTGTCCCCACCAGTACTGTACCCCAGTGTTATACAGTGATAGACCTGCACCCACCAGTACTGTACCCCAGTGTTATACAATGACAGACCTGTCCCCACCAGTACTATGCCCCTGTGTTATACAATGACAGACCTGTCCCCACCAGTACTGTACCCCAGTGTAATACAATGACAGACCTGCACCCACCAGTACTTTACCCGTGTTACACAGTGACAGTCCTGTCCCCACCAGTCCTGTACCCCAGTGTTACACAGCGACAGACCTGCACCCACCAGTACTGTACCCCAGTATGACACAGTGACAGACCTGCACCCACCAGTACTGTACCCCAGTGTGACACAGTGACAGACCTGCACCCACCAGTACTGTACCCGTGTTACACAGTGACAGACCTGTCCCCACCAGTACTGTACCCCCAGTGTTACACAGTGACAGACCTGTCCCCACCAGTACTGTACCCCAGTGTTACACAGTGACAGACCTGTCCCCACCAGTACTGTACCTCAGTGTTATACAGTGATAGACCTGTCCCCACCAGTACTGTACCCCAGTGTTACACAGTGACAGACCTGTCCCCACCAGTACTGTGCCCCAGTGTTATACAGTGACAGACCTGTCCCCACCAGTACTGTACCCCAGTGTGACACAGTGACAGACCTGCACCCACCAGTACTGTACCCCAGTATGACACAGTGACAGACCTGCACCCACCAGTACTGTACCCCAGTGTGACACAGTGACAGACCTGCACCCACCAGTACTGTACCCGTGTTACACAGTGACAGACCTGTCCCCACCAGTACTGTACCCCAGTGTTACACAGTGACAGACCTGTCCCCACCAGTACTGTACCCCAGTGTTATACAGTGATAGACCTGCACCCACCAATACTGTACCCCAGTGTTATACAATGACAGACCTGTCCCCACCAGTACTATGCCCCTGTGTTATACAATGACAGACCTGTCCCCACCAGTACTGTACTCCAGTGTGACACAGTGACAGACCTGTCCCCACCAGTACTGTACCCGTGTTACACAGTGACAGACCTGTCCCCACCAGTACTGTACCCGTGTTACACAGTGACAGACCTGTCCCCACCAGTACTGTACCCCAGTGTTACACAGTGACAGACCTGTCCCCACCAGTACTGTACCCCAGTGTTACACAGTGACAGACCTGTCCCCACCAGTACTGTCCCCCAGTGTTGCACAGTGACAGACCTGTCCCCACCAGTACTGTACCCCAGTGTTAGACAGTGATAGACCTGCACCCACCAGTACTGTACCCCAGTGTTATACAATGACAGAACTGTCCCCACCAGTACTATGCCCCTGTGTTATACAGTGAAAGACCTGCACCCACCAGTACTGTACCCCAGTGTGACACAGTGACAGACCTGCACCCACCAGTACTGTCCCCCAGAGTTATACAATGACAGACCTGTCCCCACCAGTACTGTACCCCAGTGTGACACAGTGATAGACCTGTCCCCACCAGTACTGTACCACAGTGTTACACAGTGACAGACCTGTCCCCACCAGTACTGTACCCCAGCGTTATGCAGTGACAGACCTGTCCCCACCAGTACTGTACCCCAGTGTTACACAGTGACACACCTGTCCCCACCAGTACTGTACCCCAGTGTGACACAGTGACAGACCTGTCCCCACCAGTACTGTACCCCAGTGTGACACAGTGACACACACCTGTCCCCACCAGTACTGTACCCCAGTGTGACACAGTGACAGACCTGTACCCACCAGTACTGTACCCCAGTGTGATACAGTGATAGACCTGTCCCCACCAGTACTGTACCACAGTGTTACACAGTGACACACCTGTCCCCACCAGTACTGTACCCCAGTGTGACACAGTGACAGACCTGTCCCCACCAGTACTGTACCCCAGTGTTATACAGCGACAGACCTGTACCCACCAGTACTGTACCCCAGTGTGACACAGTGACAGACCTGTACAAAACCGAAACAACTTGCAATTATGCATTATCTTAAATGTCGTAAAGGTCCAGGGTGCTTCACGGGAGTGTTAACAAACAAATTTTGACACCAGGCCACATGCGGCGATATTGGGGTCTAAAAGCTTGGTCAAAGAGGTCGGTTTTAAGGAGCATCTTAAAGGAAGAGGGAGGTGGAGAGGTTGAGGGAGGGAGCTTAGGGCCCAGGTAGCTGAAAGCACAGCCGCTAATGGTGGAGCAATTAAAATGATGAATATGAATGAGGCCAGAATTGGAGGAACACAGCGATCTCAGTGGGCTGCGGGACTTGAGGAGGTTACAGAGCTAGCAATGGGGCGAGGCCACAAAGGGGTTTGAGCACAAGGTTAAGAATTTTTAAATCGAGGCTATCACACTATAAAGTGCAAATAATGTCGAGCCAGAGAGCCAGTCATTTCCTGCTTTCTTTCTGACCTGTTGGTAATTTACATCAAACTTCTCTAGCCAAGCAGCAATTACACTCTAACTGACCTCAGGCTGTGTTTACTGAACGCATTCTGCATTTGGGTCATTAAAGTAACAGGGCATCATGAAACACCCTGACAGGGAGATTGTGTTGTGCATCTGAATGTACAATACCCCACACATTAAAGAGGACTCCAACTATTGAGAAGCTGAGGGTGAGAGACCTCTGTCCAGGGAGTGCCCAAAACTCCAGGGAATGACCTATCTCCAGGGAATGATCGAACTCTAGAGAGTGACCTATCTTCAGGGAATGACCTATCTCCAGGGAGTGACCTATCTCCAGGGAATGAGCTATCTCCCAAAAATGACCTATCTCCAGGGAATGAGCTATCTCCAGAGAGTGACCTATCTCCAGGGAATGAACGATCTCCAGAGAGTGACCTATCTCCAGGGAGTGACCTATCTTCAGGCAATGACCTATCTTCAGGGAATGACCTATCTCCAGGGAGTGACCTATCTCCAGGGAGTGACCTATCTCCAGGGAGTGACCTATCTCCAGGGAATGAACTATCTCCCAAAAATGACCTATCTCCAGGGAATGAGCTATCTCCAGAGAGTGACCTATCTCCAGGGAATGAACTATCTCCAGAGAGTGACCTATCTCCAGGGAATGAGCTATCTCCAGGGAATGAGCTATCTCCAGGGAATGAGCTATCTCCAGAGTGACCTATCTTCAGGGAATGACCTATCTCCAGAAAATGACCTATCTCCAGAAAATGACCTATCTCCAGGGAATGAGCTATCTCCAGAGAGTGACCTATCTCCAGGGAATGAACTGTCTCCCAAAAATGACCTATCTCCAGGGAATGAGCTATCTCCAGAGAGTGACCTATCTTCAGGGAATGACCTATCTCCAGAGAGTGACCTATCTTCAGGGAATGACCTATCTCCAGAGAGTGACCTATCTCCAGGGAATGACCTATCTCCAGGGAATGACCTATCTCCAGAGAGTGACCTATCTTCAGGGAGTGACCAAACTCCAGGTTCTGAATGACGCAATGAGCCAGTTAATAAAAGTTGCACACATTCATCAACCCTGTCTTTCCCGAAAACCTGCTGCTGGATGACAGTCAGTGGATGACATTCCAGTGAGCGAGTGTCCGTAGGAACAGGAGGCCGTTCAGCCCCGTGAGACTGTTCCACCACTCAATTAGATCTTGACTGGTCTGCAGCTCAACTCCTGTCACCCACCGTGGCACCTTACCCCAGATACCCTTATCCAACCATCCATCAATCTCCGACTTGAAAGCCCAATTGATCCCCAGCGTCACGGGAGCTCTGCAATGGGCTTCGAGTAAAGCCACAACCCAGATGAGGAGGTAGCTGCATCCATGGAGCAGAGCAGCTAGCGTGTGGAGCTAAAGCTGGCCATATGTCAATAAGGCTGACGACAGTGAACAGATTCCAGGAAGGCTTGCTTTCTGGTGTGATTGAATTTTATTGACCCAGAAACAATACACTTTGCACAAATATTCGATATTTCTACAGCAGTCCTCACACAGGGAGAAGCATCAAAGTCCAGGGTGAGGGGTGGAGATACATAGTTGACTAACAGTCACACACACAGTGTCCAGTAACAAATACAATGTGAAATAACTCAGTCACACAGGAATGCAAGGATTAGATGAGATCCATGCTGGAGTTAGGTTACAGCCTCCCGGCACTGGGTTTATCCAATCCCAACTCAATGAGGTGTTGCCAAATGAGATGGCAAAACATTTCCACTCAGACGCCTGCTCTCCCCATTTTTAAGGATCAGCTCTCAGCTGTGCCTCTGTCGATATCACTCGCTCAATTGCCTCTCAGGGGTTGTGGGTTCGAGCCCCAGTCCAGAGGCTTGAGCCCATACTCCAGGCCGACACGCCTATTGCGAAGGAGCGCTGCCCTGATGGAGGGTCAGTACTGAGGGAGTGCTGCACTGTCAGAAGAGGCAGTACTGAGGGAGTGCTGCACTGTCAGAAGAGGCAGTACTGAGGGAGTGCTGCACTGTCGGAGAGTCATTACTGAGGGAGTGCTGCACTGTCGGAGGGTCAGTACTGAGGGAGTGCTGCACTGTCGGAGGGTCAGTACTGAGGGAGTGCTGCACTGTCAGAGGGTCAGTACTGAGGGAGTGCTGCACTGTCAGAGGGTCAGTACTGAGGGAGTGCTGCACTGTCAGAGGGGCAGTACTGAGAGAGTGCTGCACTGTCGGAGGGTCAGTACTGAGGGAGTGCTGCACTGTCGGAGGGGCAGTACTGAGAGAGTGCTGCACTGTCGGAGGGGCAGTACTGAGGGAGTGCTTCACTGTCAGAGGGTCATTACTGAGGGAGTGCTGCACTGTGGGAGGGTCAGTACTGAGGGAGTGCTGCACTGTGGGAGGGTCAGTACTGAGGGAGTGCTGCACTGTCGGAGGGTCAGTACTGAGGGAACGCTGCACTGTCGGAGGGTCAGTACTGAGGGAACGCTGCACTGTCAGAGGGTCAGTACTGAGGGAGTGCTGTCTCTCAGTTGAGAGGTTAAACTGAGGCCCTGTCTGACCTCTCAGGTGGATGTAAAAGATCCCACGGCCACTATTGGAAGAAGGTCGGGGGGAGGGGGGAGTTTCCCATGTGTCCTGGGGCCAATATTTATCCCTCAACCAACATCACTGAAACGAGTGATCTGGGTCATTATCACAATGCTATTAGTGGGATCTTGCTGTGTAAAAATTGACAGCCACGTTTCCTACATTACAACAGTGACCACACTTTGTAAAGTTTTGCATTGGCTGTGAAGCAGTTTGGGACATCCTGGGGCTGTAAAAGGTGCTATAGAAATGCAAGTCTTCCTTTTCTGCTGTATTTGTGGAGGTTTGTTGAGGGTCCTGGGGCTGTGCTGCAATTGGACACCCCATTATTGGGGGGAGACCTCAGTATCGGGACAGTCGACACATGTCACAGCGACAGGACTTGGCTGTGAAGATTGCAATCTCTTCCCTCCTGCGCCCACAGAACAGTCTCACCTTCACCTGGAACATGGAACAGGAGCCAGTTAGAGTCAGTCACAGCAGACAGAGCTGGGGAGTGAGGGTGAAATGAGAGAGAGAGGGGAGAGTGAGGGATGGGGGCGGCTTGGGGGGTGGAAGAGGGGAAGTGGGGGTGGAGAATGAGGGATGGGGAGGAGGGGGGAGTGGGGGTGGAGAGTGAGGGATGGGGAGGAGGGGGGAGTGGGGGTGGAGAGTGAGGGATGGGGAGGGGGGGGAGTGGGGGAGGGAAGGAGTGAGAGATGGGGAGGAGGGGGGACTGGGGGTGGAGAGTGAGGGATGGGGAGGCCGGGGAGTGGAGGAGGGAGGTAGTGAGTGATGGGGAGGGGGGGTGAGTGGGAGTAGTGAGGGGGTGACTCCTGCGATTAACAGCAGCCACTGAATTTTGATGCTGAAACTGTGATTCGATGAAACTCACTGAGTTTTGCTACAAATAGAAGCTCGAGACAATCGACCACCTCCTCACTCACCCTCACCCTCATACACCCTCAATCACCCTCACATTCTCACTCACCCTCATACACCCTCAATCACCCTCACATTCTCACTCACTCTCACACCCTCACATTCTCATTCACTCACTCTCACATTGTCACCCTCACCCTCACTCACCCTCACATTCTCACACTCTCACATTCTCACTCACCCTCACCCTCACATTCTCACTCAATGTCACATTCTCACTCACCCACCCTCACCCTCAAATTCTCACTCACCCTCACCTACCCTCGCCCTCACCCTCACTCTCCCTAACCCCCACACTCACGCACTCTCACCCTCACATCTTCATTCATCCGCACACTCACCCTCACTCATCCTCACACTCACTCACCCTCACCCTCACTTGCCCTCACATCCTCACTTGCCGTCACCCTCTTTCTCACCCTCACATTCTCACTTGCCCTCACTCATGCTCACCCTCACATCCTCACTCACCCTCACATACTCACTCATCCTCACACTCACCCTCACATCCTCACTCATCCTCACACTCACCCTCACATCTTCACTCACCCTCACATCCTCACTCATCCTCATATCCTCACTCATCCTCACACCCACCCTCACCCTCACATCCTCACTCATCCTCACTCTCACTCATCCTCACACACACCCTCACATCCTCACTCATCTTTACATCCTCACTCACCCTCACCCACCTTCACCCACCCTCACATCCTCACACTCACCCTCACTCATCCTCACACTCACCCTCACATCCTCACTCATCTTCACATCCTCACTCACCCTCACTCACCTTCACCCACCCTCACATCCTCACACTCACCCTCACATCCTCACTCATCTTCACATCCTCACTCACCCACACCCTCACTCACCTTCACCCACCCTCACCCACCCTCACACTCACCCTCACCCTCACTCATCCTCACATCCGTGACACTCACCCTCACATTCACTCTCACATCCCCACTCTCACTCATACATCCTCTCTCACCCTCTCACACGTTCACCCTCAACAGCTCTCACACTCACACCCTCTCTCTCACACTCACACCCTCTCTCACCCTCTCTCAGATAACACTCACTCCCTCTCACACACAAGCAGAGGGACAGAATTTGTGGATGTAATACGTAGGGTTTTGGAGAGAGACACACACAAAGAGACAGACCCATACAGAGGCAGTGAATGTGAGGGGAGGGAGACAGGGAGAGAGAGAGAGAGAAACAGAGAGGGAGAGAAAGAGACAGATGCAGAGAGATACAGAGAGGGATGGGGATGGTTTTGAGACGTTTAAAGTTTTATTTAATTACCTTTTGCATCTTACTGATGGTGCAGCACTGTGACACAGAGGTGATGTTATGTTTGAAGCCACTGGCAAGCAGCACAGAGTATTTGGAGGGGAAGGCACTGGATTCACAGTAACCCACACAGGCTTGGATGAGCTGGGTCCCCCGGCAGGTCCCCCGACGGTCACTCTTGATGGTCACGTTAAAAGCTGCAAAGGAGAGACGGGAGACTGAGCCAACAGAGGGCAATGGAGCTACATCTCATTCACCCTGAGAGGAATCGGGAGGTGGTTGGTGAACTTAATGCCTGGACCTTTCCTCCTGACCCTCTCACAACAAGTTGCCCCCGCCCCAACACTCTCCTCACCAACACTGGTTTGCAGGGGATGCAGAATTTAATGGACCAGATGCCAAGTTTTAAATTCTACCAGGGGACATTCCAAAATAGATCCCATTTCAAACTTCAGTGCCCATGGCACTGTATTTTAATGATTCCATCCCTGGGAAGGAGGGGGTGCAGGGGGTTAGGGGAGATTGCTTTGTTATATCAGTACACACTCTGCCCCCTGGGTGAAGCCTTCCCTGGTTAAAAGGCACTGGGTCAAACCTGAAAAGCTTTATCTTAATTTACAGCAGAGTTACTGTGTATGTGTGTGTGTGTGTGTGTCTCTGTCTGTCTGTTTCTCTCTCTCTCTCACTGTCTCTGTCTGCCTCGCTCTGTGTCCCTGTCTGTCAGTCTGTCTCTGTTTCTCTGTCTCTCTTTCACTGTGTCTGTCTGTCTCTCTCTTTGCCTGTTTCTCTTCTCTTTCACTGTGCCTGTCTCTTTCTGTCTGTCTGTTTGTCTCTCTCTCGCTCTCCCTCTCTCTCTTTCTGTCTCTCTTTCACTGTCTCTCTCACTGACCCCACTTACAGTAGAGATGACAGGCTGGCTCAGCAGGGTTGCGGCTCAGTCCAGCTGAGACCAGCATCAAGATCAGACCGGAGACGGTCAACACACTGAGTCCGGGCATCTCGGAGGGTCCTGAGCGAAAAACAAGAAAAACGTCAGAGAAATTCACAGCACAGGCGACACCCATCACCCAGTGAGAATAAACCGAGACACAGAGAGAGAATAAACCCGGAGAGAGTGAGAATAAACCCCGAGACTGAGTGAGAATAAACCCGGAGACTGAGTGAGAATAAACCCGGAGACTGAGTGAGAATAAACCCGGAGACTGAGTGAGAATAAACCCGGAGACAGAGTGAGAATAAACCCAGAGACTGAGTGAGAATAAACCCGGAGACTGAGTGAGAATAAACCCGGAGACTGAGTGAGAATAAACCCGGAGACAGAGTGAGAATAAACCCAGAGACTGAGTGAGAATAAACCCGGAGACTGAGTGAGAATAAACCCAGAGACTGAGTGAGAATAAACCCTGAGACCGAGTGAGAATAAACCCGGAGACTGAGTGAGAATAAACCCGGAGACTGAGTGAGAATAAACCCGGAGAAAGAGACTGAGAATAAACCCGGAGACTGAGTGAGAATAAACCCGGAGACTGAGTGAGTATAAACCCGGAGACAGAGTGAGAATAAACCCAGAGACTGAGTGAGAATAAACCCGGAGACTGAGTGAGAATAAACCCGGAGACTGAGTGAGAATAAACCCAGAGACTGAGTGAGAATAAACCCGGAGACCGAGTGAGAATAAACCCGGAGAAAGAGACTGAGAATAAACCCGGAGACTGAGTGAGAATAAACCCGGAGAAAGAGACTGAGAATAAACCCGGAGAAAGAGACTGAGAATAAACCCGGAGAAAGAGACTGAGAATAAACACGGAGACAGAGTGAGAATAAACCCGGAGACCGAGTGAGAATAAACCCGGAGAGCGAGTGAGAATAAACCCGGAGACTGAGTGAGAATAAACCCGGAGACTGAGTGAGAATAAACCCGGAGAAAGAGACTGAGAATAAACCCGGAGACTGAGTGAGAATAAACACGGAGACAGAGTGAGAATAAACCCGGAGACTGAGTGAGAATAAACACAGAGACAGAGTGAGAATAAACCCGGAGACTGAGTGAGAATAAACCCGGAGAGAGAGTGAGAATAAACCCGGAGACTGAGTGAGAATAAACCCGGAGAAAGAGACTGAGAATAAACCCGGAGACTGAGTGAGAATAAACACGGAGACAGAGTGAGAATAAACCCGGAGACAGAGTGAGAATAAACCCGGAGACAGAGTGAGAATAAACCCGGAGACAGAGTGAGAATAAACCCGGAGACAGAGTGAGAATAAACCCGGAGACAGAGTGAGAATAAACCCAGAGACTGAGTGAGAATAAACCCGGAGACTGAGTGAGAATAAACCCAGAGACTGAGTGAGAATAAACCAAGAGACTGAGTGAGAATAAACCCGGTGACAGAGTGAGAATAAACCCAGAGACTGAGTGAGAATAAACCCGGTGACAGAGTGAGAATAAACTGGGTGACAGAGTCAGAATAAACCCGGAGACAGAGTGAGAATAAACCCGGAGACTGAGTGAGAATAAACCGGGTGACAGAGTCAGAATAAACACGGAGACAGAGTGAGAATAAACCCGGAAACTGAGTGAGAATAAACCGGGTGACAGAGTGAGAATAACCCCGGAAACAGAGTGAGAACAAACCCAGAGACTGAGTGAGAATAAACCCAGAGACAGAGTGAGAATACACCCGGAGACAGAGTGAGAATACACCCGGAGACAGAGTGAGAATAAACCCGGAGACAGAGTGAGAATAAACCCAGAGACTGAGTGAGAATAAACCCAGAGACAGAGTGAGAATAAACCCAGAGACTGAGTGAGAATAAACCCGGAGACTGAGTGAGAATAAACCCAGAGACTGAGTGAGAATAAACCCAGAGACAGAGTGAGAATAAACCCGGAGACAGAGTGAGAATAAACCCAGCGACTGAGTGAGAATAAACCCGGAGACTGAGTGAGAATAAACCCGGAGACAGAGTGAGAATACACCCGGAGACAGAGTGAGAATACACCCGGAGACAGAGTGAGAATAAACCCGGAGACAGAGTGAGAATAAACCCAGAGACTGAGTGAGAATAAACCCAGAGACTGAGTGAGAATAAACCCGGAGACTGAGTGAGAATAAACCCAGTGACTGAGTGAGAATAAACCTGGAGACTGAGTGAGAATAAACCCGGAGACTGAGTGAGAATAAACACAGAGACAGAGTGAGAATAAACACAGAGACAGAGTGAGAATAAACCCTGAGACTGAGTGAGAATAAACCCAGAGACTGAGTGAGAATAAACCCGGTGACAGAGTCAGAATAAACCCAGAGAATGAGTGAGAATAAACCCGGAGACAGAGTGATAATAAACCCGGTGACAGAGTGATAATAAACCGGGTGACAGAGTGAGAATAAACCCGGTGACAGAGTCAGAATAAACCCAGAGAATGAGTGAGAATAAACCCGGAGACAGAGTGAGAATAAACCAGGAGACAGAGTGAGAATAAACCAGGAGACAGAGTGAGAATAAACCCGGAGACTGAGTGAGAATAAACCCAGAGACTGAGTGAGAATAAACCCGGTGACAGAGTGAGAATAAACCCGGCGACTGAGTGAGAATAAACCCGGTGACAGAGTCAGAATAAACCTGGAGACTGAGTGAGAATAAACCCGGAGACTGAGTGAGAATAAACCCGGAGACTGAGTGAGAATAAACCCGGAGACTGAGTGAGAATAAACCCGGTGACTGAGTGAGAATAAACCCGGAGACTGAGTGAGAATAAACCCTGAGACTGAGTGAGAATAAACCCAGAGACTGAGTGAGAATAAACCCGGTGACAGAGTCAGAATAAACCCAGAGAATGAGTGAGAATAAACCCGGAGACAGAGTGATAATAAACCCGGTGACAGAGTCAGAATAAACCCAGAGAATGAGTGAGAATAAACCCGGAGACAGAGTGAGAATACACCCGGAGACTGAGTGAGAATAAACCCAGAGACTGAGTGAGAATAAACCCGGAGACAGAGTGAGAATAAACCCAGCGACTCAGTCAGAATAAACCCGGTGACAGAGTCAGAATAAACCCGGAGACTGAGTGAGAATAAACCCAGAGACTGAGTGAGAATAAACCCGGTGACAGAGTGAGAATAAACCCGGAGACAGAGTGAGAATAAACCCGGAGACAGAGTGAGAATAAACCCGGAGACAGAGTGAGAATAAACCCAGAGACTGAGCGAGAATAAACCCGGTGACAGAGTGAGAACAAACCCAGAGACTGAGTGAGAATAAACCCAGAGACTGAGTGAGAATAAACCCGGAGACTGAGTCAGAATAAACCCGGAGACTGAGTCAGAATAAACCCGGAGACTGAGTGAGAATAAACCCGGAGACTGAGTCAGAATAAACCCGGTGACAGAGTGATAATAAACCCGGAGACAGAGTCAGAATAAACCCAGAGAATGAGTGAGAATAAACCCGGAGACAGAGTGATAATAAACCCGGTGACAGAGTGAGAATAAACCCGGAGACAGAGTGAGAATAAACCCAGCGACTGAGTCAGAATAAACCCGGCGACAGAGTCAGAATAAACCCGGAGACTGAGTGAGAATAAACCCAGAGACTGAGTGAGAATAAACCCGGTGACAGAGTGAGAATAAACCCGGAGACAGAGTGAGAATAAACCCGGTGACAGAGTGAGAATAAACCCGGAGACAGAGTGAGAATAAACCCAGAGACTGAGCGAGAATAAACCCGGTGACAGAGTGAGAATAAACCCGGTGACAGAGTGAGAATAAACCCAGAGACTGAGTGAGAATAAACCCGGAGACTGAGTCAGAATAAACCCGGAGACTGAGTGAGAATAAACCCGGAGACTGAGTCAGAATAAACCCGGAGACTGAGTCAGAATAAACCCGGTGACAGAGTGATAATAAACCCGGAGACAGAGTCAGAATAAACCCAGAGAATGAGTGAGAATAAACCCGGAGACAGAGTGATAATAAACCCGGTGACAGAGTGATAATAAACCCGGAGACAGAGTGAGAATAAACCCGGAGACAGAGTGAGAATAAACCCGGTGACAGAGTCAGAATAAACCCAGAGAATGAGTGAGAATAAACCCGGTGACAGAGTCAGAATAAACCCAGAGAATGAGTGAGAATAAACCCGGAGACAGAGTGAGAATAAACCCAGAGATTGAGTGAGAATAAACCCGGTGACAGAGTGAGAATAAACCCAGCGACAGAGTGAGAATAAACCCGGAGACTGAGTGAGAATAAACCCAGAGACTGAGTGAGAATAAACCCGGTGACAGAGTCAGAATAAACCCGGAGACTGAGTCAGAATAAACCCGGAGACTGAGTGAGAATAAACCCAGAGACTGAGTGAGAATAAACTCAGAGACTGAGTGAGAATAAACCCAGTGACAGAGTCAGAATAAACCCGGTGACAGAGTCAGAATAAACCCAGAGAATGAGTGAGAATAAACCCGGAGACAGAGTGATAATAAACCCGGTGACAGAGTGATAATAAACCGGGTGACAGAGTGAGAACAAACCCGGTGACAGAGTGAGAATAAACCCGGTGACAGAGTGAGAATAAACCCGGTGACAGAGTCAGAATAAACCCGGAGACAGAGTCAGAATAAACCCGGAGACAGAGTGAGAATAAACCCGGAGACTGAGTGAGAATAAACCCAGAGACTGAGTGAGAATAAACCCGGAGACTGAGTGAGAATAAACCCGGAGACTGAGTGAGAATAAACCCGGAGACTGAGTGAGAATAAACCCGGAGACAGAGTGAGAATAAACCCGGAGACTGAGTGAGAATAAACCCAGAGACTGAGTGAGAATAAACCCAGAGACTGAGTGAGAATAAACCCGGAGACTGAGTGAGAATAAACCCGGAGACAGAGTGAGAATAAACCCGGAGACAGAGTGAGAATAAACCCAGAGACTGAGTGAGAATAAACCCGGAGACTGAGTGAGAATAAACCCAGAGACTGAGTGAGAATAAACCCGGTGACAGAGTGAGAATAAACCCAGAGACTGAGTGAGAATAAACCCAGAGACTGAGTGAGAATAAACCCGTAGACTGAGTGAGAATAAACCTGGATACAGAGTGAGAATAAACCCGGTGACTGAGTGAGAATAAACCCGGTGACTGAGTGAGAATAAACCCAGTGACAGAGTCAGAATAAACCCGGAGACTGAGTGAGAATAAACCCGGAGACTGAGTGAGAATAAACCCGGTGACAGAGTGAGAATAAACCTGGCGACAGAGTGAGAATAAACCCGGTGACTGAGTGAGAATAAACCCAGCGACAGAGTGAGAATAAACCCGGAGACAGAGTGAGAATAAACCCGGAGACAGAGTGAGAATAAACCCGGTGACAGAGTGATAATAAACCCGCAGACAGAGTGACAATAAACCCGGAGACAGAGTGAGAATAAACCGGGTGACAGAGTGAGAATAAACCCGGTGATAGAGTGAGAATAAACCCGGAGACAGAGTGATAATAAACCCGCAGACAGAGTGATAATAAACCCGGAGACAGAGTGAGAATAAACCGGGTGACAGAGTGAGAATAAACCCGGTGACAGAGTGAGAGTAAACCCGGAGACAGAGTGAGAATAAACCCGGAGACAGAGTGAGAATAAACCCGCAGACAGAGTGAGAATAAACCCGGTGACAGAGTGAGAATAAACCCGGAGACTGAGTGAGAATAAACCCGCAGACAGAGTGAGAATAAACCCGGAGACTGAGTGAGAATAAACCGGACACTGGGATTAAATCCGATTTGTCTAAAGGCACCAGCCCGGGCTCCTGAGTCCTTTATTGGCCAGAATTGCAATGAATCTTGAGTAATGTTTACCCACCTTGGTACCTGACCTCTCTCTCTTCCTCTGTGAATCTTTCCTTATTGATCTCCCTCTTTCTGTCTCTCCGTGTCTGTAATGTTTGTGTTAACCCTGCAGATAAAGGAATTCAGGGAGACAGCACACTCCACCCCTCAAACTACCTGACCTATCAGAGGGATAGGGTGTTCAGTCCCACTCCTCTTCCAGAGCTTCAGATCTTGATTTTATTCAACAGCCAAAGAAACCTGTATTTACAAAAATAAATTGTCTGGTCGTGTCTCTCCTTTATGTCTCCGCCTGGAATGTTTTGTGTGTGGGAGCGCTGACAGGTTGAAGGTTATTTTATTAAAACCTCTGCTATTCTGGTGACTATCCCTGGGCATTAGACATTGTTCGAGGGCACTCACTAGTGCAGAGGGAGCACTGGAACGGAGGGTTTCTCAGGGCAGAATCGCCAGTGGAAAGGTTTTTCCCAATAATCTTAGTATCAGTTACCACTGACAGGAGGGTCAGTAACCAGAGAGATACAGATTTAAGATAATTGGCAAATGAACCGGGGAGCGGGGGGGGAGGGGGGGTGGTGGGAGGTGGAGATGAGGGGAATTTTTTTTAACGCCGTGAGTTGTTGTGATCTGGAACGCGCTGCCTCAAACGGCGGTGGAAGCAGATTCAATAGTAACTTCCAAAAGGGGAATTGGATAAATACTTGAAGAGGGAAAATTGGCGGTGTTTAGTTTAGTTTAGAGATACAGCACTGAAACAGGCCCTTCGGCCCACCGAGTCTGTGCCGACCATCAACCACCCATTTATACTAATCCTACCCTAATTCCATATTCCTACCACATCCCCACCTGTCCCTATATTTCCCTACCACCTACCTATACTAGGGGCAATTTATAATGGCCAATTTACCTATCAACCTGCAAGTCTTTTGGAGGTGGGAGGAAACCGGAGCACCCGGAGGAAACCCACGCAGACACAGGGAGAACTTGCAAACTCCACACAGGCAGTACCCAGAATTGAACCCGGGTCGCTGGAGCTGTGAGGCTGCGGTGCTAACCACTGCGCCACTGTGCCGCCCTATGTGGTGCTATGGGGAAAGAACAGGGAACTGGGGTTAACTGAATAGATCTTTCCGAGAGCACAGGCACAATTTCCACTAACCCCAGGGTGAAGACCTGCTTCCTGACATCACCCCTGAACGGCCTGGCTCTTATTTTGAGATCGTGCCTCCTTGCTCAGCTCCCCCTCACCAGAGGAAATGGTTTCTCTCTATCTAGCCTATTGAATCTTTTTATCATTTCAAACAGCTCGATTAGGTCAGCCCTCAACCTTCTAAATTCAAGGGAATATAAACCTAGTCTGAGCAACCTGTCTTCATAATTTAACCCTTTCAGCCCCGGTATCATTCTGGTGAATCGGCACTGCACCCCCTCCAAGGCCAATATATCCTTCCTGAGGTGCGGGGCCCAGAACTGAACACAGTTACTCCAGATGGGGTCTGACCAGAGCTTTAAATAAACTGTAACATCACTTCCATCCCTTTGTCTTCCAGCCCTCTCGAGATAAAAGCCACCATTCCATTAGACTTTTAAATTATTTTTGTACCTGTCCACTAATTATTAGTGATTTCTGTACATTTTTTAAAATCGTGCCTGGGATGTGGGCGTCACTGGCCTGGCCAGCATTTATTGCCCATCCCGAATTGCCCTTGAGAAGGTGGTGGTGAGCTGCCTTCTTGAACCGCTGCAGTCCATGTGGGGTAGGTAGGGAGTCACAATTTTCTGTTACTGTGCCACCTAGTGTCAGCAAACTTAGATACACCACTCTGTATTCTTTCTAAATTAATCTCACTGCCCTTCTCCCTCCTCATAGCTCTGGATCAATCCCAAACTAATCCCACTGCCCCCCACTCTCCCCATAGCCCTGTATCAATGCTAAACTGATCCTAATGCCCCTGCTGTCTCCCTCTCGCCCTGTAGCTTCCCCTGATACAAATATTTATCCAATTTCCCTCGGAAGAGGCAATCATCTATCTCTACCTCACCTCTGTGGCGAGGAATTCCATACTCCAACAACCCTCTGTTTAAAGAAAATTCTCCAAACCTCTCTCCTCAATCTTATGGATCATTTTAAACTGCTGATCTCTTGTCATCGACTCCCTGACTGGAGGAAATATTCTCTATTAAAAGACGTGCACTTCACCTTTCCATTTAAAACTCTCTGTCGACGGGCAGGAGTCTGAAATGCTGGCTTTTAAGCACCTGCTTGTTCTGGGTGGTGGTTCCCCTCTCTCTAACCAAATGCATTTGCAGAGGAAGAGGTTGTTTAGGGCACGGGTGTAAAACCACAGAGGTGCTGACAGCAGTACACTGAAGTGTCAGCTCCTAGCCTCAGTGCTCCAGTGGCTGACAACCAGCTACTTGGTCTAACAGCTAAAAAAGCACTGAAACAGAAAATCCTGTTATCTGTGTGACTTTTTGCACACCAACTTTAAACCTGCGCCTGACTGCTTATCAAGAATGAAACCAAGTATGTCAGGCAGGACTGCCTGAGAATAAAGGGTAAAAGGATGGTTAAACTGTCTCTACACAGTCAAGTTTTCCCTCCCTTCCTTTCCCAATGGCAGTCTTATCCGCTGTGATAAGATTCAGATGCAAAGTTTCACATAATCCAGGCTGACACTCCAGTGCAGTATTGAGGGAGTGCTGCACTGTCAGGGGTGCTGCCTTTGTGTTGAGGTGGGTGTAAAGATCCACGGACACTATTGTAAAAAGAGCAGGGGAGTTCTCCCTGGTGTCCTGGGCCGATATTCATCCCTCAACCAACACCTAATAAAGCAGATAATCTGGCCATTATCTCATTGCAGTTTGTGGGATCTTGCTGTGCACAAATTGACTGCCATGTTTCTCGGTATTATAACAGTGATTACGCTTCAAAAGAATTTCATTGGCTCGACAGGGCATTGGGGGCGTCCTGGAGTTGTGAAAACTGCTATAGAAATGCAAGCCTTTTTTTTTAAACATTCATTAAAAATACATTTAAAAAGATAACTAAAGCCAGTTATATCTGGAAAGTGGGGTGTGTGGGGGGCAGTGGAGGGAGGTGTAGTCAGGGTCAGGGGTTTACAAGCAGCTACCAATCGACAGAGAAGCAATTACCCTCTCACTGACCCAAGGGCATGCCTTAGTTACATCAATTAAAGTTAGTAGGCTTACAGGGGCAGACCACTTGATACAGCTCCACTTCAGCAGCAGAATAAATACATCAGAATGTCTATTGACACCACACTAAAATAAAAGCAAAATACTGCAGATGCTGGAAATCTGAAATAAAAACAAGAAATGCTGGAACCACTCAGCAGGTCTGGCAACATCTGTGAAAAGAGACGCAGAGTTAACGTTTCGGGTCAGTGACCCTTCTTCGGAACTGGAAGAGAAGCAGAGTTAACGTTTCGGGTCAGTGACCCTTCTTCGGAACTGGAAGAGAAGCAGAGTTAACGTTTCGGGTCAGTGACCCTTCTTCGGAACTGGAAGAGAAGCAGAGTTAACGTTTCGGGTCAGTGACCCTTCTTCGGAAGGGTCCGAATTCCGAAGAAGGGTCACTGACCCGAAACGTTAACTCTGCTTCTCTTTTCACAGATGCTGCCAGACCTGCTGAGTGGTTCCAGCATTTCTTGTTTTTAGTATTGACACCACACCATTGTTTCAGTCAATAGAGTCATAGAGTCACAGCCCTTCAGCCCACCGCAATAGAGTAATAGAGTCGTACAGCAAAGAAACAGGCCCTTCGGCCCACCACATCCATGCTGACCATAATGCCTATCTATACTAATCCCACCTGCCTGCATTAATTCCATATTCCTCTATGCCTTGCTCATTCAAGTACCTGTCCAGATGCCTCTTAAATGTCGCTACTGTTCCTGCCTCCACCACCTCCTCAGGCAGCTCATTCCAGATACCCTATTCTTTGTGTGAAAAATTTACCCCTTTGATCCCCTTCAAACCTCCTCCCTCTCACCTTAAATCTATGCCCTCTCATTTTAGTCACCCCTACCATGGGAAACAGACTCTGGCTATCTATGCCTCTCATCATTTTATATAAAGAGTTGGAAATGGAGCGGGACTTACAGGAAGACTCAAAGCAAACAATCTATTTTACGGCAAACAAAGTCTATTTAAACAGCTCACTACAGCAAACAGTCTACAGAGTCTATTTTTTTTAAAAGTCTCTATGAACTACAGCAAACAGAACTTACGATAGCAATGTCTCCTGATAAAAGAAGCGTGATTTCTCCAGCAAAATGGATTGGAGTGATTAGAGGATAGTTACCAATACAAATTATGTGTCTAATAGCTACCCCAGTCACTTCGTTTTGCAAGCTCCAGATGTGACCGACAGGGAAATTACTCAGTCATCTTCATTCTGGCTCGGAATCGTGGTGTCTATATGGAGGCACTGATTTGTTTTTGGTAATACTGGTTGAAGGTAGGTACTTTGGCCAGGACACCGGGAAAACACCCTGCTCTCTTTAAAATGGTGCTGTGGGATCTTTTAAGTTCACTTGAGCAAAAAAAAAAATCCCAAACCATTTCTTTTTGGATTTGGAAGAATTCTCTTGCATTTCTATCGCACCTTGCACCTCAGAATGTCTCAGTGCATTTTACAACCAATAAAGTAATTTTGAAGTGTTTTCACTGATAATATGCAGGCAAGCACAGCACACAATATCTGCACAGCAAGATCCCATACAGAACAAATTAGATCAATGATCAGGCAGGCCAATCATGATATTTAAAGAAAGAATTGCACATCAGGTGCTCCTTTCATGGAATCAGGAATGCTCAAAATGCTTTTTACAATGAAGCACTTCTAAACTGCAGCCACTGCTTTTATGCCGGCAGACACAGACCCCATTTGCACACAGCAAGATCCCAAAAAGGTCAAATTAAATAAATGACCAGGTAACCAGATTTTGGTGGCGGTTGGGTAATAAATGTTGGCCAGGGCACCAGGAGAACTCCCTGCTCTGCTTCAAATCGTGCCATCTGATCTTGCTGGTCTGCCTGAGCAGAGACAACGAAAGAAAAATAAACTTGCATCGATATCACACCTTTGACAACCTCAGAACGTTCCAAAGTCCTCCACAGCCAATGAAGTACTTTTGAAGCGTAGTCACACAGCAGCCAATTTGTGCACAGCAAGATTCCACAAATAGCAATGTCAATGGAGGCCAACTAGTAAGGTTAAAGAAAGAACTTTATGGTGCCTTTTCTCATTCCCAGAACATCCTGAAGTGCCTCAGGGCCAGTGAAGAACCTTTGAAATGTAGTTACTGTGGTGGTTGAATAATTTTCAAAAGTACGTCGCATCTGTTCTCTGGGGGCTAGCGGGACAGGAGGAGATAAATTGGTGCCACATCCAGTTGTGCCTGTGCTCTTTAACTGGAGCTCACCAGTTCCAGTCCCAAGATGTTGGGCCAGTAGCAGCAGTCAGGTCACTGTTCAGGATCAGGGCCACCGTGAAGTCCCAGTTTTAGTTTGTTATGACCAGATGAGAAAGGGGTCTAGGGTTCCCTCTCAGCCTTCAACTGGGTCTTACTGTAACAAGGTTTGATTTTAAACACACCTTGCTTTGAGCTCCCCCTTGGTGAATCCTTGTTCACCGCTTTCCAATTATAAGGCAAAGAAATGAGCACAAACAGGATTTCTTAGGTTTAAAGAAGAAAAGTGAAATTTATTAAACTTAAACTGAAATATCTAATTCGGTTAACGCCTACGGATACACGCCGCGCCCACACTAGCATGCATGTGCGATACGCACTTGCAAATAGAGACTGAAAAGAGCAGAAGAAAAATAAAGTGGAAAGGTTTGAGGCAATATCTGAAGAGTTTTTGTTACGGTTCTTCGAGCTCACTGTAGAGTCCTTTTGTAGGTAGATCTTGCTTTTCGTTGGGGCCCAGTGAGCTACAGGCCCAAGAGTGTTGGCAGGGCCCCAGCACTGCACACATATCTTTTGTGTGTGAGATGAGTCAGTGAGAGCTGTGAGGGCTTTTTTGACCATAAGGGTCAAAGGAAACGGATGCTCTTTGATGGATGCCCCAGCTGAGATCAGAAAACGTAATAGGTGGGATCGAATCTGGGACTTTCCCAGCTGCACCCAGACCGTCCTCAACGTGGCACTGTTGATGCTAGGCGCGGGACCGAGGCTTCTCCCATCAGTCTGACTCATTGCTGCCACCTCCCACCCCGCCTCACCCTCGGTGAATTCCCCAGGACCAGCCTACTTTAAAATAGGTTCAGTGGGCTTTATGCGGGATTGCTGCCTGTGCTCGGGAGCTTGCTACCAAGGGAGGAACGGAGTTGGGCAATGACAGCAGCAGCAGGGACAAACTTCCTCAGATAAAAAAAAATATTCTTGAGGCAATGTATAACCTACTGATGTAGAACTGGCGCTCATCGTGCCTCAAATGATTGGTCATCCTAATATCATTGCATAACCATTAAACAGTTCCTAGCAACCAGTGCTACTAAGGGGAAATGTGGTTACACTATCAATACTGCCGTTATGAGTGAGTACTTAACGGGACCCGCATCACCTTGGAGGGGCTGAGGCAGCGATTGTTGTATCTTTTAAGGGAAATTCAGATAAATACTCAAAATACTTGAATATTGTGGAGAGAGAGAGAGGAGCCCAGTGGAATTAGTTTTGGACTGCTGTTGCAAAGAGCTAACAAAGGTACGATGGGCAATATAGCCTCCTTCTGTATTATAAACCTCTATGGTATTGTGGTTTCGCTCTCTATCAAAAGCAGATTGTTTGAAAGGCTGATGTTTCAGGATTGACTTAAGGTGCAATAAAGAAATTGAATTTGCTGAACCACTAAGGGATACCCTAAGGACACATTAGCCCCTCACCTCACAATGTTTGGAAGCTGTTGTATTCCCATTTTATTTATTTTCTTGTTGAATTCAGCGAAATGCCTGTACCATGAAAGAATGTGCAGCGGTACAAACCATAGCGCAGGTTGCTTCTGCCTTTTATCTCTGCAGTCTGAATGCATTGAAATTCACATCTTCTGTGTACATCACCTTCCGGCCTATGAAAAATGATTTCATCCCAAGAAGTCCTTGGCTTTGCAGAAATACATTCTGAATCACTCACAGACTGATTCGACATTCAGCTCATTCTCCCAATCTTTGCCCGGTTAATGCATGTTTCCATAGCCGCAAAAAGGCATACCCCCTGAACCTTTGCCCTGGGATTTTGGGGTCTCTGGGGAGAGGGTGGAGTTGGGCCTGCGTTGGCCTATTCTATTGATCTATGTGAAGTGGGAGAGAGGATTCCTGTCTCCCCGCCCCCTTATTTACTTACTGCAGTGTTGCCTCGCACCCCAATGCAGGGACACCCATTGAAACGTGGAGAAATATGGACAGGATGCTTTACCCTGTTGATGAAGAGAGGCTGCATGGTGGACCCTGGGCTGTCCGTGGTGCCATTTTTAAATATTCACGCAGTGTTAAATGCGGCACCATCCTCCTCAAACTCATCCCTTCCCAGGATCTCAAATCTGGGGGACCCCTCCACAGCTCCCTCAGTCTCACCTTCCTGCAACAACCTGCAGGCTCTTTTCAAAAGCCAAGCTCAGGCTACCCTCCATTTGCCAACTGATCTCCTCTTCTGACCTTCCTTTGAAACCTGGGGGTATCGCAAACACATTTAAAGAAGTGACGGGCAATCAAATCATTTTAAGAGAAAACATTCTACCATGGGACTGAGTGCGTTTAATAGCACCCTCTTGTGGAGAACCAAGATTGAGATTTTAAAATATGTGCACAAATCATTGAAGGTGGTAGGGTAGGTTGAGAAAGCAATTAAAAAGGCATACGGGATCCTGGACTTTATAAATAGGGGCATAGAGTAAACCTGTATAAAACACTGGTTCAACCTCAACTGGAATATTGTGCCCAATTCTGGGGCCCTGCACCTAAGAATGTGAAGGCATTAGAGAGGGTGCAGGAAATATTCATGAGAATGGTTGCAGGGATGAGGAACTTCAGTTCTGTGGACAAGTTGGAAAAGCTGGGGCTGTTCTCCTTGGAGAAGAGAAGATTAAGAGGAGATTTAATAGTTCAAAATCATGAGGGGTCTGGACAGAGCAGATAGGGAGAAACAGTTCCCATCGGCGGAAGGATCGAGAACCATAGCACACCGATTTAAGGTGATTGGCAGAAAAAGCAACGGTGACATGGGGACAAACCATTTTTATGCAGCGAGTGGTTAGGGTCTGGAATGCACTGCCTGAGAGTGTGGTGGAGGCAGGTTCAACGGAGGCCTTTGAAAAAGAATTGGATAATTGCTTGAAGAGAAACAATTTGCAGGGCTACTGGGAAAAGGCAGGGAAGTGGGTCAAGGTGAGTTGCCCTTGCAGTGAGCAGGCTCGGACACGATGGGCCAAACGGCCTCCTTCTGGGCTGTAGCCATTCTATGATTTTATTCTATGATTCTAAAAGCGTGAAGATTATAGGATGTGAGACAAACATTGCAAATTTTTGTAGTGGCTGGAAGACAGGGTAATGCAGTTATAAAAAGTCTTAAACTAACAATGCCCTGCATCAACCAAGCAGCACAGATAGAAACTGAAAGAGCACAAACTCGTCCCATTCTTGGTGTAAACTGTCAGCACGTGCCACAGATGTTTAAAGATTTCCACTTTTTATAGCACCGTTCGTATCCTCAGAGCGTCCTGAAGTGCATTACAGCTAATAAATACTTCTCAGGTTCAGTCACATTTGTTTCTATGGGAAACAATGAGCAGCCAACTTGCACAAAGCATGGGTCCACAAACAGCAATGGGATGGTGGTGTGGTTTAGGGGTAAATATTGGCCAAGGCACCGGAGGAATTTAACGGTTCCTTCAATACTGTCGCAGGATTGTTTCCATCCACCTGAAGGGGGAAAAGGGCCTCGGTTTAACGTCTAATTCAAAAGATGGCAGCTCCGACAGAGCAGCACTCCCTCAGTACTGACCCTCCGACGGGGCAACACTTCCTCAGTACTGTCCCTCCAACGGTGCAGCACTCCATCAGTACTGCCCCTCCAACATTGCAGCACTCCATCAGTACTGTCCCTCCGACAGTGCAGTGCTCCCTCAGTACTGTCCCTCCAACGGTGCAGCACTCCCTCAGTATTGCCCCTCCGACAGTGCAGCACTCCATCAGTACTGACCCTCCAGGGGTGCAGCACTCCCTCAGTACTGACCCTCCGACAGTACAGCACTCCCTCAGTGTTGCCCCTCCGACAGTGCAGCACTCCCTCAGAATTGCCCCTCCGACAGTGCAGCACTCCCTCAGAATTGCTCCGCCGACAGTGCAGCATTCCCTCAGTACTGCCTCTCTGACAGTGCAGCACTCCCTCAGAATTGCCCCTCCGACAGTGCAGCACTCCCTCAGAATTGCTCCGCCGACAGTGCAGCACTCCCTCAGTACTGCCTCTCTGACAGTGCAGCACTCCCTCAGTGCGGACCCTCCGACAGTACAGCACTCCCTTAGTAGTGACACTCCGATAGTGCGGCACTCCCTCAGTACGGCCCCACAAACGGTGCAGCACTCCCTCAGTGTTGCCCCTCCAACAGTGCAGTGCTGCCTCAGGACTGCCCCTCTGACAGTGCAGCACTCCCTCAGTACTGCCCCTCTGACACTGCAGCACTCCCTCAGTACTGCCCCTCTGACAGTGCAGCACTCCCTCAGGACTGCCCCTCCAACATTGCAGCACTCCCTCAGTACTGCCCCTCCAACGGTGCAGCACTCCCTCAGTATTGCACCTCCGACAGTGCAGCATTCCCTCAGTACTGACCCTCCAACATTGCAGCACTCCCTCAGTACTGCCCCTCCAACGGTGCAGCACTCCCTCAGCATTGCACCTCCGACAGTGCAGCATTCCCTCAGTACTGACCCTCCCACAGTGCAGCACTCCCTCAGTATTGCACCTCCGACGGTGCAGCATTCCCTTAGTACTGACCCTCCGACAGTACAGCACTCCCTCAGTACTGCCCCCCCGACAATGTGGCACTCCCTCAGTACTGCCCCTCTGACAGTGCAGCGATGCCTCAGTACTGACCCTCCGACAGTGCAGCACTCCATCAGTACGGCCCCTCCAACAGTGCAGCACTCCCTCAGTACTGCTCCCTGACAGTGCAGCACTCCCTCAGTACTGCCCCCCCGACAATGAGGCACTCCCTCAGTACTGCCCCTCTGACAGTGCAGCGATGCCTCAGTACTGACACTCCGACAGTGCAGCACTCCATCAGTACGGCCCCTCCAACAGTGCAGCACTCCCTCAGTACTGCCCCTCTGACAGTGCAGCACTCCCTCAGTATTGCCCCTCCGATAGTGCGGCACTCCCTCAGTACTGCCCCTCTGACACTGCAGCACTCCCTCAGTACTGCCCCTCTGACACTGCAGCGCTGCCTCAGTACTGCCCCTCTGACAGTGCAGCACTCCTTCAGTGCTGCCCCTCTGACAGTGCAGCACTCCTTCAGTGCTGCCCCTCTGACAGTGCAGCACTCCTTCAGTGCTGCCCCTCTGACAGTGCAGCGCTCCCTCAGTACTGCCCCTCTGACAGTGCAGTGCTGCCTCAGTACTGCCCCTCTGACAGTGCAGTGCTGCCTCAGTACTGCCCCTCTGACAGTGCAGTGCTGCCTCAGTACTGCCCCTCTGACAGTGCAGCACTCCCTCAGTACTGCCCCTCTGACAGTGCACAGCTGCCTGAGTACTGCCCCTCCGACAGTGCTGCACTCCCTCAGTACTGCTCCCTGACAGTGCAGCACTCCCTCAGTATTGCCCCTCTGACAGTGCAGCACTCCCTCAGTACTGCACCTCCAACAGTGTAGTGCTCCCTCAGTACGGCCCCTCTGACAGTGCAGCATTCCCTCAGTACTGCCCCTCTGACAGTGCAGTGCTCCCTCAGTACTGACCCTCCGACAGTGCAGCACTCCCTCAGTACTGCCCCTCCAACATTGCAGCACTCCCTCAGTGTTGCCCCTCCGACAGTGCAGCACTCCCTCAGAATTGCCCCTCGGACAGTGCAGCACTCCCTCAGAATTGCTCCGCCGACAGTGCAGCACTCCCTCAGTACTGACCCTCCGACAGTGCAGCACTCCCTCAGTACTGCCCCTCCGATAGTGCGGCATTCCCTCAGTGTTGCCCCTCCGACAGTGCAGTGCTCCCTCAGTACTGCCCCTCTGACAGTGCAGCACTCCCTCAGCACTGCCCCTCTGACAGTGCAGCACTCGTTCAGGACTGCCCCTCTGACAGAGCAGCACTCCCTCAGTACTGCCCCTCTGACAGTGCAGCACTCCCTCAGGACTGTACCCCGACAGTGCAGCACTCCCTCAGTACTGCCACCCCGACAGTGCAGCACTCCCTCAGTACGGCCCCTCCAACGTTGCAGCACTCCCTCAGTACTGACCCTCCAACGGTGCAGTGCTCCCTCAGTCCTGCCCATCCGACAGTACAGCATTCCCTTTGTAGTGACCCTCCGATAGTGCGGCACTCCCTCAGTACTGCCCTTCCGACAGTGCAGTGCTCCCTCAGTACTGCCCCTCATACAGTACAGCACTCCCTCAGTACTGCCCCTCCAACGGTGCAGCAATCCCTCAGTACTGACCCTCCAACGGTGCAGCACTCCCTCAGTACAGCCCCTCCGACAGTGCAGCACTCCCGCAGTACTGCCCCTCCGACAGTGCAGCACTCCCTCAGTACTGACCCTCCGACGGGGCAACACCTCCTCACCACTGCCCCTCCGACAGTGCAGTGTTCCCTCAGTACTGACCATCCGACAGTACAGCACTCCCTCAGTATTGCCCCTCCGACAGTGCAGCACTCCTGCAGTACTGACCCTCCGACAGTACAGCACTCCCTCAGTACTGACCCTCCGACAGTACAGCACTCCCTCAGTATTGCCCCTCCGACAGTGCAGCACTCCATCAGTACTGACCCTCCAGGGGTGCAGCACTCCCTCAGAATTGCCCCTACGACAGTGCAGCACTCCCTCAGTACTGCCCCTCTGACAGTGCAGCACACCCTCAGTACTGACCCTCCGACAGTGCAGCACTCCCTCAGTACTGCCCCTCCGATAGTGCGGCACTCCCTCAGTACTGCTCCTCTGACAGTGCAGCACTCCCTCAGTACTGCCCCTCTGACAGTGCAGTGCTGCCTCAGTACTGCCCCCTGACAGTGCAGAACTCCCTCAGTACTGCCCCTCTGACACTGCAGCACTCCCTCAGTACTGCCGCTCCAACGGTGCAGCACTCCCTCAGTGTTGCTCCTCCGACAGTGCAGCACTCCCTCAGAATTGCCCCTCCGACACTGCAGCACTCCCTCAGTACTGACCCTCCGACAGTGCGGCACTCCCTCAGTACTGCCCCTCCAACGTTGCAGCACTCCCTCAGTACTGACCCTCCGACAGTGCAGCACTCCCTCAGAATTGCCCCTCCGACACTGCAGCACTCCCTCAGTACTGACCCTCCAATGTTGCAGCACTCCCTCAGAATTGCCCCTCCGACACTGCAGCACTCCCTCAGTACTGACCCTCCAACGGTGCAGCACTCCCTCAGTGTTGCCCCTCCGACAGTGCACAGCTGCCTGAGTACTGCCCCTCCGACAGTGCTGCACTCCCTGAGTACTGCTCCCGAACAGTGCAGCGTTCCCTCAGTATTGACCCTCCGACAGTGCAGCACTCCCTCAGTACTGCCCCTCCGACAGTGCGGCACTCCCTCAGTACTGCCCCTCTGACACTGCAGCACTCTCTCAGTAATACCCCTCCGACAGTGCAGCACTCCCTCAGTACTGACCCTCCAGGGGTGCAGCACTCCTTCAGTGTTGCCCCTTCCGACAGTGCATGCTGCCTCAGTACTGCCCCCCCGACAGTGCAGCACTCCATCTGTACTGACCCTCCATGGGTGCAGCGCTGCCTCAGTATTGACCCTCCGACAGTGCAGCACTCCCTCAGTACTGACCCTCCAACGGTGCAGCACTCCCTCAGTACTGCCCCTCTGACAGTGCAGCACTCCCTCAGTACTGACCCTCTGACAGTGCAGCACTCCCTCAGTACTGCCCCTCTGACAGTACAGCACTCCCTCAGTGTTGCCCCTCCGACAGTGCACAGCTGCCTGAGTACTGCCCCTCCGACAGTGCTGCACTCCCTCAGTACTGACCCTCCGACAGGGCAACACCTCCTCAGTACTGTCCCTCCGACAGTGCAGCACTCCCTCAGTACTGCCCCTCCGACAGTACAGCACTCCCTCAGTACTGCCCCTCCGACAGTGCAGTGCTCCCTCAGTACTGACCCTCCGACAGGACAGCACTCCCTCAGTATTGCCCCTCCGACAGTGCAGCACTCCCGCAGTACTGACCCTCCGACAGTACAGCACTCCCTCAGTATTGCCCCTCCGACAGTACAGCACTCCCTCAGTATTGCCCCTCCGACAGTACAGCACTCCCTCAGTACTGACCCTCCGACGGGGCAACACCTCCTCAGTACTGCCCCTCCGACAGTGCAGTGCTCCCTCAGTACTGACCATCCGACAGAACAGCACTCCCTCAGTATTGCCCCTCCGACAGTGCAGCACTCCCGCAGTACTGACCCTCCGACAGTACAGCACTCCCTCAGTACTGACCCTCCGACAGTACAGCACTCCCTCAGTATTGTCCCTCCGACAGTGCAGCACTCCATCAGTACTGACCCTCCAGGGGTGCAGCACTCCCTCAGTACTGACCCTCCGACAGTACAGCACTCCCTCAGTGTTGCAGCTCTGACAGTGCACAGCTGCCTGAGTACTGCCCCTCCGACAGTGCTGCACTCCCTCAGTACTGCTCCCTAACAGTGCAGCGTTCCCTCAGTATTGACCCTCCGACAGTACAGCACTCCCTAAGTATTGCCCCTCTGACAGTGCAGCACTCCCTCAGTACTGCCCCTCTGACACTGCAGCACTCCCTCAGTACTGACCCTCTGACAGTGCAGCACTCCCTCAGTACTGCCCCTCTGACAGTGCAGCACTCCCTCAGTACTGCCCCTCTGACAGTGCAGTGCTGCCTCAGTACTGCCCCTCTGACAGTGCAGCACTCCCTGAGTACTGCCCCTCTGATAGTGCAGCACTCCCTCAGTACTGACCCTCTGACAGTGCAGCACTCCCTCAGCACTGCCCCTCTGACAGTGCAGCACTCGCTCAGGACTGCCCCTCTGACAGAGCAGCACTCCCTCAGTACTGCCCCTCTGACAGTGCAGCACTCCCTCAGGACTGTACCCCGACAGTGCAGCACTCCCTCAGTACTGCCACCCCGACAGTGCAGCACTCCCTCAGTACGGCCCCTCCAACGTTGCAGCACTCCCTCAGTACTGACCCTCCAACGGTGCAGTGCTCCCTCAGTCCTGCCCATCCGACAGTACAGCATTCCCTTTGTAGTGACCCTCCGATAGTGCGGCACTCCCTCAGTACTGCCCTTCCGACAGTGCAGTGCTCCCTCAGTACTGCCCCTCATACAGTACAGCACTCCCTCAGTACTGCCCCTCCAACGGTGCAGCAATCCCTCAGTACTGACCCTCCAACGGTGCAGCACTCCCTCAGTACAGCCCCTCCGACAGTGCAGCACTCCCGCAGTACTGCCCCTCCGACAGTACAGCACTCCCTCAGTACTGACCCTCCGACGGGGCAACACCTCCTCACCACTGCCCCTCCGACAGTGCAGTGTTCCCTCAGTACTGACCATCCGACAGTACAGCACTGCCTCAGTATTGCCCCTCCGACAGTGCAGCACTCCTGCAGTACTGACCCTCCGACAGTACAGCACTCCCTCAGTACTGACCCTCCGACAGTACAGCACTCCCTCAGTATTGCCCCTCCGACAGTGCAGCACTCCATCAGTACTGACCCTCCAGGGGTGCAGCACTCCCTCAGAATTGCCCCTACGACAGTGCAGCACTCCCTCAGTACTGCCCCTCTGACAGTGCAGCACACCCTCAGTACTGACCCTCCGACAGTGCAGCACTCCCTCAGTACTGCCCCTCCGATAGTGCGGCACTCCCTCAGTACTGCTCCTCTGACAGTGCAGCACTCCCTCAGTACTGCCCCTCTGACAGTGCAGTGCTGCCTCAGTACTGCCCCCTGACAGTGCAGAACTCCCTCAGTACTGCCCCTCTGACACTGCAGCACTCCCTCAGTACTGCCGCTCCAACGGTGCAGCACTCCCTCAGTGTTGCTCCTCCGACAGTGCATGCTGCCTCAGTACTGCCCCCCCGACAGTGCGGCACTCCCTCAGTACTGACCCTCCGACAGTGCGGCACTCCCTCAGTACTGCCCCTCCAACGTTGCAGCACTCCCTCAGTACTGACCCTCCGACAGTGCAGCACTCCCTCAGAATTGCCCCTCCGACACTGCAGCACTCCCTCAGTACTGACCCTCCAACGGTGCAGCACTCCCTCAGTGTTGCCCCTCCGACAGTGCACAGCTGCCTGAGTACTGCCCCTCCGACAGTGCTGCACTCCCTGAGTACTGCTCCCGAACAGTGCAGCGTTCCCTCAGTATTGACCCTCCGACAGTGCAGCACTCCCTCAGTACTGCCCCTCCGACAGTGCGGCACTCCCTCAGTACTGCCCCTCTGACAGTGCAGTGCTGCCTCAGTACTGCCCCTCTGACAGTGCAGCACTCCCTGAGTACTGCCCCTCTGATAGTGCAGCACTCCCTCAGTACTGACCCTCTGACAGTGCAGCACTCCCTCAGTACTGCCCCTCTGACAGTGCAGCACTCCCTCAGTACTGCCCTCTTACAGTGCAGCACTCCCTCAGTACTGCCCTCCGACAGTGCAGTGCTGCCTCAGTACTACCCCTCTGACAGTGCAGCACTCCTTCAGTACTGCCCCTCTGACAGTGCAGCGCTGCCTTAGTACTGCCCCCTGACAGTGCAGCACTCCCTCAGTACTGTCCCTTTGACAGTGCAGCACTCCCTCAGTACTGCGCCTCTGACAGTACAGCACTCCCTCAGTACTGACCCTCCGACGGGGCAACACCTCCTCAGTACTGCCCCTCCGACAGTGCAGTGCTCCCTCAGTACTGCCCCTCTGATAGTGCAGTGCTCCCTCAGTCCTGTCACTCCAACGGTGCAGCACTCCATCAGTACTGCCCCTCCGACAGTGCAGCACTCCCTCAGTGTTGCCCCTCCGACAGTGCAGCACTCCCTCAGAATTGCCCCTCCGACAGTGCAGCACTCCCTCAGAATTGCTCCGCCGACAGTGCAGCACTCCCTCAGTACTGACCCTCCGACAGTACAGCACTCCCTCAGTAGTGACCCTCCGATAGTGCGGCACTCCCTCAGGACTGCCCCTCTGACAGTGCAGCACTCCCTCAGGACTGCCCCTCTGACAGTGCAGCACTCCCTCAGTACTGCCCCTCCAACGGTGCAGCACTCGCTCATTATTGCACCTCCGACAGTGCAGCACTCCGTCAGTACTGACCCTCCGACAGTACAGCACTCCCTTAGTAGTGACCCTCCGATAGTGCGGCACTCCCTCAGTACTGCCCCTCTGACAGTGCAGCACTCCCTCAGGACTGCCCCTCTGACAGTGCAGCACTCCCTCAGGACTGCCCCCCCGACAGTGCGGCACTCCCTCAGTACTGCCCCTGCGACAGTGCAGCACTCCCTCAGTACAGACCCTCTGAAAGTACAGCACTCCCTCAGTAATACCCCTCTGACAGTGCGGCACTCCCTCAGTACTGCCCCTCTGACAGTGCAGCGCTGCCTTAGTACTGAGCCTCCGACAGTGCAGCACTTCCTCAGTGTTGCACCTCCGACAGTGCACAGCTGCCTGAGTACTGCACCTCCGACAGTGCTGCACTCCCTCAGTATTGCCCCTCCGACAGTGCATGCTGCCTCAGTACTGCCCCTCCGACAGTACAGCACTCCCTCAGTACTGCCCCTCTGACACTGCAGCACTCCCTCAGTACTGCCCCTCTGACACTGCAGCACTCCCTCAGTAATGCCCCTCTGACAGTGCAGCACTCCCTCAGTACTGCCCCTCTGACAGTGCAGCACTCCCTCAGTACTGCCCCTCTGACAGTGCAGCACTCCCTCAGTACTGCCCCTCTGACAGTGCAGCACTCCCTCAGTATTGCCCCTCTGACAGTGCAGCACTCCCTCAGTACTGCCCCTCTGACAGTGCAGCATTCCCTCAGTACTGCCCCTCTGACAGTGCAGTGCTGCCTCAGTACTGCCCCTCTGACAGTACAGCACTCCCTCAGTATTGCCCCTCTGACAGTGCAGCACTCCCTCAGTACTGCCCCTCTGACAGTGCAGCACTCCCTCAGTACTGCCCCTCTGACAGTGCAGCACTCCCTCAGTACTGCCCCTCTGACAGTGCAGCACTCCCTCAGTACTGCCCCTCTGACAGTGCAGCACTCCCTCAGTACTGACCCTCTGACAGTGCAGTGCTGCCTCAGTACTGACCCTCCGACGGGGCAACACCTCTTCAGTACTGCCCCTCCGACAGTGCAGCACTCCCTCAGTACTGCCCCTCTGACAGTGCAGTGCTGCCTCAGTACTGCCCCTCTGACACTGCAGCACTCCCTCAGTACTGCCCCTCTGACAGTGCAGCACTCCCTCACTACCGACACTCCAACGGTGCAGCACTCCCTCAGTACTGACCCTCCGACAGTGCAGCACTCCCTCAGTACTGACCCTCCGACAGTGCAGCACTCCATCAGTGTTGACCCTCCGACAGTGCAGTGCTGCCTCAGTACTGCCCATCCGACAGTACAGCACTCCCTCAGTTCTGCCCCTCTGACACTGCAGCACTCCCTCAGTACTGCCCCTCTGACACTGCAGCACTCCCTCAGTACTGCCCCAGACAGTGCAGTGCTGCCTCAGTCCTGCCCCTCTGACAGTGCAGCACTCCTTCAGTCCTGCCCCTCTGACAGTGCAGCACTCCCTCAGTACTGACCCTCTGACAGTGCAGCACTCCTCTCAGTACTGCCCCTCTGACAGTGCAGCACTCCCTCAGTATTGACCCTCTGACAGTGCAGCACTCCCTCAGTATTGACCCTCTGACAGTGCAGCACTCCCTCAGTACTGACCCTCTGACAGTGCAGCACTACCTCAGTACTGCCCGTCCGACAGTGCTGCGGTCCCTCAGTCCTGCCCCTCTGAAAGTGCAGCACTCCCTCAGTACTGCCCCTCTGACAGTGCAGCACTCCCTCAGTACTGCCCCCCTGACAGTGCAGCACTCCCTCAGTACTGACCTTCCAGGGGTGCAGCACTCCCTCAGTGTTGCCCCTCCGACAGTGCATGATGCCTCAGTACTGCCCCCCCGACAATGCGGCACTCCCTCAGTACTACCCCTCCAACGGTGCAGCACTCCCTCAGTATTGCACCTCCGACAGTGCAGCACTCCCTCAGTACTGACCCACCGACAGTACAGCACTCCCTCAGTAATACCCCTCCGACAGTGCAGCACTCCCTCAGTACTGACCCTCCAGGGGTGCAGCACTCCCTCAGTGTTGCCCCTCCGACAGTGCATGCTGCCTCAGTACTGCCCCCCCGACAGTGCGGCACTCCCTCAGTGCTGCCCCTCTGGCAGTGCAGCGATGCCTCGTACTACCCCTCCAACGGTGCAGCACTCCCTCAGTGTTGCCCCTCCGACAGTGCAGCACTCCCTCAGTACTGACCCACCGACAGTGCGGCACTCCCTCAGTGCTGCCCCTCCGACAGTGCATGCTGCCTCAGTACTGCCCCCCCGACAGTGCAGCACTCCCTCAGTACTGCCCCTCCAACAGTGCTGCACTCCCTCAGTACTGCCCCTCTGACACTGCAGCACTCCCTCAGTACTGACCCTCTGACAGTGCAGCACTCCCTCAGTACTGCCCCTCTGACAGTGCAGCACTCCCTCAGTACTGCCCCTCTGACAGTGCAGCACTCCCTCAGTACTGACCCTCTGACAGTGCAGTGCTGCCTCAGTACTGACCCTCCGACGGGGCAACACCTCTTCAGTACTGCCCCTCCGACAGTGCAGCACTCCCTCAGTACTGCCCCTCTGACAGTGCAGTGCTGCCTCAGTACTGCCCCTCTGACACTGCAGCACTCCCTCAGTACTGCCCCTCTGACAGTGCAGCACTCCCTCACTACCGACACTCCAACGGTGCAGCACTCCCTCAGTACTGACCCTCCGACAGTGCAGCACTCCCTCAGTACTGACCCTCCGACAGTGCAGCACTCCATCAGTGTTGACCCTCCGACAGTGCAGTGCTGCCTCAGTACTGCCCATCCGACAGTACAGCACTCCCTCAGTTCTGCCCCTCTGACACTGCAGCACTCCCTCAGTACTGCCCCTCTGACACTGCAGCACTCCCTCAGTACTGCCCCAGACAGTGCAGTGCTGCCTCAGTCCTGCCCCTCTGACAGTGCAGCACTCCTTCAGTCCTGCCCCTCTGACAGTGCAGCACTCCCTCAGTACTGACCCTCTGACAGTGCAGCACTCCTCTCAGTACTGCCCCTCTGACAGTGCAGCACTCCCTCAGTATTGACCCTCTGACAGTGCAGCACTCCCTCAGTATTGACCCTCTGACAGTGCAGCACTCCCTCAGTACTGACCCTCTGACAGTGCAGCACTACCTCAGTGCTGCCCGTCCGACAGTGCTGCGCTCCCTCAGTCCTGCCCCTCTGAAAGTGCAGCACTCCCTCAGTACTGCCCCTCTGACAGTGCAGCACTCCCTCATTACTGACCCTCTGAGAGTGCAGCACTCCCTCAGTACTGCCCGTCCGACAGTGCTGCGGTCCCTCAGTCCTGCCCCTCTGACAGTGCAGCACTCCCTCAGTACTGCCCCCCTGACAGTGCAGCACTCCCTCAGTACTGCCCCCCTGACAGTGCAGCACTCCCTCAGTACTGACCTTCCAGGGGTGCAGCACTCCCTCAGTGTTGCCCCTCCGACAGTGCATGATGCCTCAGTACTGCCCCCCCGACAATGCAGCACTCCCTCAGTACTACCCCTCCAACGGTGCAGCACTCCCTCAGTATTGCACCTCCGACAGTGCAGCACTCCCTCAGTACTGACCCACCGACAGTACAGCACTCCCTCAGTAATACCCCTCCGACAGTGCAGCACTCCCTCAGTACTGACCCTCCAGGGGTGCAGCACTCCCTCAGTGTTGCCCCTCCGACAGTGCATGCTGCCTCAGTACTGCCCCCCCGACAGTGCGGCACTCCCTCAGTGCTGCCCCTCTGGCAGTGCAGCGATGCCTCGTACTACCCCTCCAACGGTGCAGCACTCCCTCAGTGTTGCCCCTCCGACAGTGCAGCACTCCCTCAGTACTGACCCACCGACAGTGCGGCACTCCCTCAGTGCTGCCCCTCCGACAGTGCATGCTGCCTCAGTACTGCCCCCCCGACAGTGCAGCACTCCCTCAGTACTGCCCCTCCAACAGTGCTGCACTCCCTCAGTACTGCCCCTCTGACACTGCAGCACTCCCTCAGTACTGACCCTCTGACAGTGCAGCACTCCCTCAGTACTGCCCCTCTGACAGTGCAGCACTCCCTCAGTACTGCCCCTCTGACAGTGCAGCACTCCCTCAGTACTGCCCCTCTGACAGTGCAGCAGTCCCTCAGTACTGCCCCTCTGACAGTGCAGCACTCTCTCAGTACTGACCCTCCGACAGTGCAGCACTCCCTCAGTATTGCCCCTCTGACAGTGCAGCACTCCCTCAGTACTGCCCCTCTGACAGTGCAGCATTCCCTCAGTACTGCCCCTCTGACAGTGCAGTGCTGCCTCAGTACTGCCTCTCTGACAGTGCAGCACTCCCTCAGTATTGCCCCTCTGACAGTGCAGCACTCCCTCAGTACTGCCCCTCTGACAGTGCAGCACTCCCTCAGTACTGCCCCTCTGACAGTGCAGCACTCCCTCAGTACTGCCCCTCTGACAGTGCAGCACTCCCTCAGTACTGCCCCTCTGACAGTGCAGCACTCCCTCAGTACTGACCCTCTGACAGTGCAGTGCTGCCTCAGTACTGACCCTCCGACGGGGCAACACCTCTTCAGTACTGCCCCTCCGACAGTGCAGCACTCCCTCAGTACTGCCCCTCTGACAGTGCAGTGCTGCCTCAGTACTGCCCCTCTGACACTGCAGCACTCCCTCAGTACTGCCCCTCTGACAGTGCAGCACTCCCTCACTACCGACACTCCAACGGTGCAGCACTCCCTCAGTACTGACCCTCCGACAGTGCAGCACTCCCTCAGTACTGACCCTCCGACAGTGCAGCACTCCATCAGTGTTGACCCTCCGACAGTGCAGTGCTGCCTCAGTACTGCCCATCCGACAGTACAGCACTCCCTCAGTTCTGCCCCTCTGACACTGCAGCACTCCCTCAGTACTGCCCCTCTGACACTGCAGCACTCCCTCAGTACTGCCCCAGACAGTGCAGTGCTGCCTCAGTCCTGCCCCTCTGACAGTGCAGCACTCCTTCAGTCCTGCCCCTCTGACAGTGCAGCACTCCCTCAGTACTGACCCTCTGACAGTGCAGCACTCCTCTCAGTACTGCCCCTCTGACAGTGCAGCACTCCCTCAGTATTGACCCTCTGACAGTGCAGCACTCCCTCAGTATTGACCCTCTGACAGTGCAGCACTCCCTCAGTACTGACCCTCTGACAGTGCAGCACTACCTCAGTACTGCCCGTCCGACAGTGCTGCGGTCCCTCAGTCCTGCCCCTCTGAAAGTGCAGCACTCCCTCAGTATTGACCCTCTGACAGTGCAGCACTCCCTCAGTACTGCCCCTCTGACACTGCAGCACTCCCTCAGTACTGCCCCTCTGACACTGCAGCACTCCCTCAGTACTGCCCCAGACAGTGCAGTGCTGCCTCAGTCCTGCCCCTCTGACAGTGCAGCACTCCTTCAGTCCTGCCCCTCTGACAGTGCAGCACTCCCTCAGTACTGACCCTCTGACAGTGCAGCACTCCTCTCAGTACTGCCCCTCTGACAGTGCAGCACTCCCTCAGTATTGACCCTCTGACAGTGCAGCACTCCCTCAGTATTGACCCTCTGACAGTGCAGCACTCCCTCAGTACTGACCCTCTGACAGTGCAGCACTACCTCAGTACTGCCCGTCCGACAGTGCTGCGGTCCCTCAGTACTGCCCCTCTGACAGTGCAGTGCTGCCTCAGTACTGCCTCTCTGACAGTGCAGCACTCCCTCAGTATTGCCCCTCTGACAGTGCAGCACTCCCTCAGTACTGCCCCTCTGACAGTGCAGCACTCCCTCAGTACTGCCCCTCTGACAGTGCAGCACTCCCTCAGTACTGCCCCTCTGACAGTGCAGCACTCCCTCAGTACTGCCCCTCTGACAGTGCAGCACTCCCTCAGTACTGACCCTCTGACAGTGCAGTGCTGCCTCAGTACTGACCCTCCGACGGGGCAACACCTCTTCAGTACTGCCCCTCCGACAGTGCAGCACTCCCTCAGTACTGCCCCTCTGACAGTGCAGTGCTGCCTCAGTACTGCCCCTCTGACACTGCAGCACTCCCTCAGTACTGCCCCTCTGACAGTGCAGCACTCCCTCAGTACTGACACTCCAACGGTGCAGCACTCCCTCAGTACTGACCCTCCGACAGTGCAGCACTCCCTCAGTACTGACCCTCCGACAGTGCAGCACTCCATCAGTGTTGACCCTCCGACAGTGCAGTGCTGCCTCAGTACTGCCCATCCGACAGTACAGCACTCCCTCAGTTCTGCCCCTCTGACACTGCAGCACTCCCTCAGTACTGCCCCTCTGACACTGCAGCACTCCCTCAGTACTGCCCCAGACAGTGCAGCACTCCCTCAGTATTGACTCTCTGACAGTGCAGCACTCCCTCAGTATTGACCCTCTGACAGTGCAGCACTCCCTCAGTACTGACCCTCTGACAGTGCAGCACTCCCTCAGTACTGACCCTCTGACAGTGCAGCACTACCTCAGTGCTGCCCGTCCGACAGTGCTGCGCTCCCTCAGTCCTGCCCCTCTGAAAGTGCAGCACTCCCTCAGTACTGCCCCTCTGACAGTGCAGCACTCCCTCATTACTGACCCTCTGACAGTGCAGCACTCCCTCAGTACTGCCCGTCCGACAGTGCTGCGGTCCCTCAGTCCTGCCCCTCTGACAGTGCAGCACTCCCTCAGTACTGCCCCCCTGACAGTGCAGCACTCCCTCAGTACTGCCCCCCTGACAGTGCAGCACTCCCTCAGTACTGACCTTCCAGGGGTGCAGCACTCCCTCAGTGTTGCCCCTCCGACAGTGCATGATGCCTCAGTACTGCCCCCCCGACAATGCGGCACTCCCTCAGTACTACCCCTCCAACGGTGCAGCACTCCCTCAGTATTGCACCTCCGACAGTGCAGCACTCCCTCAGTACTGACCCACCGACAGTACAGCACTCCCTCAGTAATACCCCTCCGACAGTGCAGCACTCCCTCAGTACTGACCCTCCAGGGGTGCAGCACTCCCTCAGTGTTGCCCCTCCGACAGTGCATGCTGCCCCAGTACTGCCCCCCCGACAGTGCGGCACTCCCTCAGTGCTGCCCCTCTGGCAGTGCAGCGATGCCTCGTACTACCCCTCCAACGGTGCAGCACTCCCTCAGTGTTGCCCCTCCGACAGTGCAGCACTCCCTCAGTACTGACCCACCGACAGTGCGGCACTCCCTCAGTGCTGCCCCTCCGACAGTGCATGCTGCCTCAGTACTGCCCCCCCGACAGTGCAGCACTCCCTCAGTACTGCCCATCCAACAGTGCTGCACTCCCTCAGTACTACTCCCTGACAGTGCAGCTTTCCCTCAGTGTTGCCCCTCCGACAGTGCAGTGCTGCCTCAGTACTGCCCCTCCGACAGTACAGCACTCCCTCAGTACTGCTCACCGACAGTGCAGCACTCCTTCAGTACTGACCCTCCGACAGTGCAGCACTCCCTCAGTACTGACCCTCCGACAGTGCAGCACTCACTCAGTAATACCCCTCCAACAGTGCTGCACTCCCTCAGTACTACTCCCTGACAGAGCAGCTTTCCCTCAGTGTTGCCCCTCCGACAGTGCATGCTGCCTCAGTACTGCCCCCCCGACAGTGCGGCACTCCCTCAGTACTGCCGCTCTGACAGTGCAGCACTCCCTCAGTGTTGCACCTCCGACAGTGCACAGCTGCCTGAGTACTGCCCCTCCGACAGTGCTGCACTCCCTCAGTATTGACCATCCGACAGTACAGCACTCCCTCAGTATAGCCCCTCTGACAGTGCAGCACTCCCTCAGTACTGCCCCTCTGACAGTGCAGCACTCCCTCAGTGTTGCACCTCCGACAGTGCACAGCTGCCTGAGTACTGCCCCTCCGACAGTGCTGCACTCCCTCAGTATTGACCATCCGACAGTACAGCACTCCCTAAGTATTGCCCCTCCGACAGTGCAGCACTCCCTCAGTACTGAACCTCCAGGGGTGCAGCACTCCCTCAGTGTTGCCCCTCCGACAGTGCATGCTGCCTCAGTACTGCCCCTCCGACAGTACAGCACTCCCTCAGTACTGACCCTCCGACAGTACAGCACTCCCTCAGTACTGCCCCTTGCCAGTGCAGCACTCCCTCAGTACTGACCTTCCGACAGTGCAGCACTCCCTCAGTACTGCCCCTTGCCAGTGCAGCACTCCTTCAGTACTGATCCTCCGACAGTGCAGCGCTGCCTCAGTACTGCCCCTCTGACAGTGCAGCACTCCCTCAGTCCTGCCCCTCCGACAGTACAGCACTCCCTCAGCAATACCCCCCCGACAGTGCGGCACTCCCTCAGTACTGCCCCTCTGACAGTGCAGCACTCCCTCAGTCCTGCCCCTCCGACAGTACAGCACTCCCTCAGTAATACCCCTCCGACAGTGCAGCACTCCCTCACTACTGACCCTCCAGGGGTGCAGCACTCCCGCAGTGTTGTCCCTCCGACAGTGCATGCTGCCTCAGTTCTGCCCCCCCGACAGTGCAGCACTCCCTCAGTGCTGACACTCCAACGGTGCAGCACTCCCTCAGTATTGCCCCTCTGACAGTGCAGCACTCCATCAGTACTGCCCCTCTGACAGTGCAGCACTCCCTCAGTACTGACCCTCTGACAGTGCAGCGCTGCCTCAGTCCTGCCCCTCTGACAGTGCAGCGCTGCCTCAGTACTGACCCTCTGACAGTGCAGCACTCCCTCAGTACTGCCCGTCCGACAGTGCTGCGCTCCCTCAGTCCTGCCCCTCTGACAGTGCAGCACTCCCTCAGTACTGCCCCTCTGACAGTGCAGCACTCCCTCAGTACTGATCCTCCAGGGGTGCAGCACACCCTCAGTGTTGCCCCTCCGACAGTGCATGCTGCCTCAGTACCGCCCCCCCGACAGTGCGGCACTCCTTCAGTCCTGCCCCTCTGACAGTGCGGCACTCCCTCAGTACTGACCCTCCAACGGTGCAGCACTGCCTCAGTGTTGCCCCTCCGACAGTGCATGCTGCCTCAGTACTGCCCCTCCGACAGTACAGCACTCCCTCAGTAATACCCCTCCGACAGTGCAGCACTCCCTCAGTACTGACCCTCCAGGGGTTCAGCACTCCCTCAGTGTTGCCCCTCCGACAGTGCATGCTGCCTCAGTACTGCCCCCCCGACAGTGCATGATGCCTCAGTACTGCCCCCCCGACAATGCGGCACTCCCTCAGTACTGCCCCTCCAACGGTGCAGCACTCCCTCAGTATTGCACCTCCGACAGTGCAGCACTCCCTCAGGACTGACCCACCGACAGTACAGCACTCCCTCAGTAATACCCCTCCGACAGTGCAGCACTCCCTCAGTACTGACCCTCCAGGGATGCAGCACTCCCTCAGTGTTGCCCCTCCGACAGTGCATGCTGCCTCAGTACTGCCCCCCCCGACAGTGCGACACTCCCTCAGTGCTGCCCCTCTGGCAGTGCAGCGATGCCTCAGTACTGCCCCTGCGACAGTGCAGCACTCCCTCAGTACGGGCCCTCCAACGTTGCAGCACTCCCTCAGTGTTGCCCCTCCGACAGTGCACAGCTGACTGAGTCCTGCCCCTCCGACAGTGCTGCACTCCCTCAGTACTGCTCACTGACAGTGCAGCACTCCTTCAGTACTGACCCTCCGACAGTGCAGCACTCCCTCAGTACTGACCCTCCGACAGTACAGCACTCCCTCAGTAATACCCCTCCGACAGTCCAGCACTCCCTCAGTACTGCCCCTTGCCAGTGCAGCGCTCCCTCAGTACTGACCCTCCGACAGTACAGCACTCCCTCAGTACTGCCCCTTGCCATTGCAGCACTCCTTCAGTACTGATCCTCCGACAGAGCAGCACTCCCTCAGAATTGCCCCTACGACAGTGCAGCATTCCCTCAGTACTGCCCCTCCGACAGTGCAGCACTCCCTCAGTACTGCCCCTTGCCAGTGCAGCACTCCTTCAGTACTGATCCTCCGACAGTGCAGCGCTGCCTCAGTACTGCCCCTCTGACAGTGCAGCACTCCCTCAGTCCTGCCCCTCCGACAGTACAGCACTCCCTCAGCAATACCCCCCCGACAGTGCGGCACTCCCTCAGTACTGCCCCTCTGACAGTGCAGCACTCCCTCAGTCCTGCCCCTCCGACAGTACAGCACTCCCTCAGTAATACCCCTCCGACAGTGCAGCACTCCCTCACTACTGACCCTCCAGGGGTGCAGCACTCCCGCAGTGTTGTCCCTCCGACAGTGCATGCTGCCTCAGTTCTGCCCCCCCGACAGTGCAGCACTCCCTCAGTGCTGACACTCCAACGGTGCAGCACTCCCTCAGTATTGCCCCTCTGACAGTGCAGCACTCCATCAGTACTGCCCCTCTGACAGTGCAGCACTCCCTCAGTACTGACCCTCTGACAGTGCAGCGCTGCCTCAGTCCTGCCCCTCTGACAGTGCAGCGCTGCCTCAGTACTGACCCTCTGACAGTGCAGCACTCCCTCAGTACTGCCCGTCCGACAGTGCTGCGCTCCCTCAGTCCTGCCCCTCTGACAGTGCAGCACTCCCTCAGTACTGCCCCTCTGACAGTGCAGCACTCCCTCAGTACTGATCCTCCAGGGGTGCAGCACACCCTCAGTGTTGCCCCTCCGACAGTGCATGCTGCCTCAGTACCGCCCCCCCGACAGTGCGGCACTCCTTCAGTCCTGCCCCTCTGACAGTGCGGCACTCCCTCAGTACTGACCCTCCAACGGTGCAGCACTGCCTCAGTGTTGCCCCTCCGACAGTGCATGCTGCCTCAGTACTGCCCCTCCGACAGTACAGCACTCCCTCAGTAATACCCCTCCGACAGTGCAGCACTCCCTCAGTACTGACCCTCCAGGGGTTCAGCACTCCCTCAGTGTTGCCCCTCCGACAGTGCATGCTGCCTCAGTACTGCCCCCCCGACAGTGCATGATGCCTCAGTACTGCCCCCCCGACAATGCGGCACTCCCTCAGTACTGCCCCTCCAACGGTGCAGCACTCCCTCAGTATTGCACCTCCGACAGTGCAGCACTCCCTCAGGACTGACCCACCGACAGTACAGCACTCCCTCAGTAATACCCCTCCGACAGTGCAGCACTCCCTCAGTACTGACCCTCCAGGGATGCAGCACTCCCTCAGTGTTGCCCCTCCGACAGTGCATGCTGCCTCAGTACTGCCCCCCCCGACAGTGCGACACTCCCTCAGTGCTGCCCCTCTGGCAGTGCAGCGATGCCTCAGTACTGCCCCTGCGACAGTGCAGCACTCCCTCAGTACGGGCCCTCCAACGTTGCAGCACTCCCTCAGTGTTGCCCCTCCGACAGTGCACAGCTGACTGAGTCCTGCCCCTCCGACAGTGCTGCACTCCCTCAGTACTGCTCACTGACAGTGCAGCACTCCTTCAGTACTGACCCTCCGACAGTGCAGCACTCCCTCAGTACTGACCCTCCGACAGTACAGCACTCCCTCAGTAATACCCCTCCGACAGTCCAGCACTCCCTCAGTACTGCCCCTTGCCATTGCAGCACTCCTTCAGTACTGATCCTCCGACAGAGCAGCACTCCCTCAGAATTGCCCCTACGACAGTGCAGCATTCCCTCAGTACTGCCCCTCCGACAGTGCAGCACTCCCTCAGTACTGCCCCTTGCCAGTGCAGCACTCCTTCAGTACTGATCCTCCGACAGTGCAGCGCTGCCTCAGTACTGCCCCTCTGACAGTGCAGCACTCCCTCAGTCCTGCCCCTCCGACAGTACAGCACTCCCTCAGCAATACCCCCCCGACAGTGCGGCACTCCCTCAGTACTGCCCCTCTGACAGTGCAGCACTCCCTCAGTCCTGCCCCTCCGACAGTACAGCACTCCCTCAGTAATACCCCTCCGACAGTGCAGCACTCCCTCACTACTGACCCTCCAGGGGTGCAGCACTCCCGCAGTGTTGTCCCTCCGACAGTGCATGCTGCCTCAGTTCTGCCCCCCCGACAGTGCAGCACTCCCTCAGTGCTGACACTCCAACGGTGCAGCACTCCCTCAGTATTGCCCCTCTGACAGTGCAGCACTCCATCAGTACTGCCCCTCTGACAGTGCAGCACTCCCTCAGTACTGACCCTCTGACAGTGCAGCGCTGCCTCAGTCCTGCCCCTCTGACAGTGCAGCGCTGCCTCAGTACTGACCCTCTGACAGTGCAGCACTCCCTCAGTACTGCCCGTCCGACAGTGCTGCGCTCCCTCAGTCCTGCCCCTCTGACAGTGCAGCACTCCCTCAGTACTGCCCCTCTGACAGTGCAGCACTCCCTCAGTACTGATCCTCCAGGGGTGCAGCACACCCTCAGTGTTGCCCCTCCGACAGTGCATGCTGCCTCAGTACCGCCCCCCCGACAGTGCGGCACTCCTTCAGTCCTGCCCCTCTGACAGTGCGGCACTCCCTCAGTACTGACCCTCCAACGGTGCAGCACTGCCTCAGTACAGACCCTCTGAAAGTACAGCACTCCCTCAGTAATACCCCTCTGACAGTGCGGCACTCCCTCAGGACTGCCCCCCCGACAGTGCGGCACTCCCTCAGTACTGCCCCTGCGACAGTGCAGCACTCCCTCAGTACAGACCCTCTGAAAGTACAGCACTCCCTCAGTAATACCCCTCTGACAGTGCGGCACTCCCTCAGTACTGCCCCTCTGACAGTGCAGCGCTGCCTCAGTACTGAGCCTCCGACAGTGCAGCACTTCCTCAGTGTTGCACCTCCGACAGTGCACAGCTGCCTGAGTACTGCACCTCCGACAGTGCTGCACTCCCTCAGTATTGCCCCTCCGACAGTGCATGCTGCCTCAGTACTGCCCCTCCGACAGTACAGCACTCCCTCAGTAATACCCCTCCGACAGTGCAGCACTCCCTCAGTACTGACCCTCCAGGGGTGCAGCACTCCCTCAGTGTTGCCCCTCCGACAGTGCATGCTGCCTCAGTACTGCCCCCCCGACAGTGCATGATGCCTCAGTACTGCCCCCCCGACAATGCGGCACTCCCTCAGTACTGCCCCTCCAACGGTGCAGCACTCCCTCAGTATTGCACCTCCGACAGTGCAGCACTCCCTCAGGACTGACCCACCGACAGTACAGCACTCCCTCAGTAATACCCCTCCGACAGTGCAGCACTCCCTCAGTACTGACCCTCCAGGGATGCAGCACTCCCTCAGTGTTGCCCCTCCGACAGTGCATGCTGCCTCAGTACTGCCCCCCCCGACAGTGCGACACTCCCTCAGTGCTGCCCCTCTGGCAGTGCAGCGATGCCTCAGTACTGCCCCTGCGACAGTGCAGCACTCCCTCAGTACGGGCCCTCCAACGTTGCAGCACTCCCTCAGTGTTGCCCCTCCGACAGTGCACAGCTGACTGAGTCCTGCCCCTCCGACAGTGCTGCACTCCCTCAGTACTGCTCACTGACAGTGCAGCACTCCTTCAGTACTGACCCTCCGACAGTGCAGCACTCCCTCAGTACTGACCCTCCGACAGTACAGCACTCCCTCAGTAATACCCCTCCGACAGTCCAGCACTCCCTCAGTACTGCCCCTTGCCAGTGCAGCGCTCCCTCAGTACTGACCCTCCGACAGTACAGCACTCCCTCAGTACTGCCCCTTGCCATTGCAGCACTCCTTCAGTACTGATCCTCCGACAGAGCAGCACTCCCTCAGAATTGCCCCTACGACAGTGCAGCATTCCCTCAGTACTGCCCCTCTGACAGTGCAGCACTCCCTCAGTACTGACCCTCCGACAGTGCAGCACTCCCTCAGTACTGCCCCTCCGATAGTGCAGCACTCCCTCAGTACTGCTCCCTAACAGTGCAGCGTTCCCTCAGTATTGACCCTCTGACAGTACAGCACTCCCTAAGTATTGCCCCTCTGACAGTGCAGCACTCCCTCAGTACTGCCACTCTGACAGTGCAGCGCTGCCTCAGTACTGCCCCTCTGACAGTGCAGCACTCCCTCAGTACTGCCCCTCTGATAGTGCAGTGCTGCCTCAGTTCTGACCCTCTGACAGTGCAGCACTCCCTCAGTACTGACCCTCCAACGGTGCTGCACTCCCTCAGTGTTGCACCTCTGACAGTGCACAGCTGCCTGAGTACTGCCCCTCCGACAGTGCTGCACTCCCTCAGTACTGCTCCCTAACAGTGCAGCGTTCCCTCAGTATTGACCCTCTGACAGTACAGCACTCCCTAAGTATTGCCCCTCTGACAGTGCAGCACTCCCTCAGTACTGCCACTCTGACAGTGCAGCGCTGCCTCAGTACTGCCCCTCTGACAGTGCAGCACTCCCTCAGTACTGCCCCTCTGATTGTGCAGTGCTGCCTCAGTTCTGACCCTCTGACAGTGCAGCACTCCCTCAGTACTGCCCCTCTGACAGTGCAGCACTCCCTCAGTACTGCCCCTCTGACAGTGCAGCACTCCCTCAGTACTGCCCCTCTGATAGTGCAGTGCTGCCTCAGTACTGCCCCTCTGACAGTGCAGCACTCCCTCAGTACTGCCCCTCTGATAGTGCAGCACTCCCTCAGTACTGACCCTCTGACAGTGCAGCACTCCCTCAGTACTGCCCCTCTGACAGTGCAGCACTCCCTCAGTACTGCCCTCTGACAGTGCAGCACTCCCTCAGTACTGCCCTCTGATAGTGTAGTGCTGCCTCAGTACTACCCCTCTGACAGTGCAGCACTCCTTCAGTACTGCCCCTCTGACAGTGCAGCACTCCCTCAGTCCTGCCCCTCTGACAGTGCAGCACTCCCTCAGTACTGCCCCTCTGACAGTGCAGCACTCCCTCAGTACTGCCCCTCTGACAGTGCAGCGCTGCCTTAGTACTGCCCCCTGACAGTGCAGCACTCCCTCAGTACTGTCCCTTTGACAGTGCAGCACTCCCTCAGTACTGCCCCTCTGACAGTACAGCACTCCCTCAGTACTGACCCTCCGACGGGGCAACACCTCCTCAGTACTGCCCCTCCGACAGTGCAGTGCTCCCTCAGTACTGCCCCTCTGATAGTGCAGTGCTCCCTCAGTCCTGTCACTCCAACGGTGCAGCACTCCATCAGTACTGCCCCTCCGACAGTGCAGCACTCCCTCAGTGTTGCCCCTCCGACAGTGCAGCACTCCCTCAGAATTGCCCCTCCGACAGTGCAGCACTCCCTCAGAATTGCTCCGCCGACAGTGCAGCACTCCCTCAGTACTGACCCTCCGACAGTACAGCACTCCCTTAGTACTGACCCTCCGATCGTGCGGCACTCCCTCAGTACTGCCCCTCTGACAGTGCAGCACTCCCTCAGGACTGCCCCTCTGACAGTGCAGCACTCCCTCAGGACTGCCCCTCTGATAGTGCAGCACTCCCTCAGTACTGCCCCTCCAACGGTGCAGCACTCGCTCATTATTGCACCTCCGACAGTGCAGCACTCCGTCAGTACTGACCCTCCGACAGTACAGCACTCCCTTAGTAGTGACCCTCCGATAGTGCGGCACTCCCTCAGTACTGCCCCTCTGACAGTGCAGCACTCCCTCAGGACTGCCCCTCTGACAGTGCAGCACTCCCTCAGGACTGCCCCCCCGACAGTGCGGCACTCCCTCAGTACTGCCCCTGCGACAGTGCAGCACTCCCTCAGTACAGACCCTCTGAAAGTACAGCACTCCCTCAGTAATACCCCTCTGACAGTGCGGCACTCCCTCAGTACTGCCCATCTGACAGTGCAGCACTCCCTCAGGACTGCCCCCCCGACAGTGCGGCACTCCCTCAGTACTGCCCCTGCGACAGTGCAGCACTCCCTCAGTACAGACCCTCTGAAAGTACAGCACTCCCTCAGTAATACCCCTCTGACAGTGCGGCACTCCCTCAGTACTGCCCCTCTGACAGTGCAGCGCTGCCTCAGTACTGAGCCTCCGACAGTGCAGCACTTCCTCAGTGTTGCACCTCCGACAGTGCACAGCTGCCTGAGTACTGCACCTCCGACAGTGCTGCACTCCCTCAGTATTGCCCCTCCGACAGTGCATGCTGCCTCAGTACTGCCCCTCCGACAGTACAGCACTCCCTCAGTACTGCCCCTCTGACACTGCAGCACTCCCTCAGTACTGACCCTCTGACAGTGCAGCACTCCCTCAGTACTGCCCCTCTGACAGTGCAGCACTCCCTCAGTACTGCCCCTCTGACAGTGCAGCACTCCCTCAGTACTGCCCCTCTGACAGTGCAGCACTCCCTCAGTACTGCCCCTCTGACAGTGCAGCACTCCCTCAGTACTGCCCCTCTGACAGTGCAGCACTCCCTCAGTACTGCCCGTCTGACAGTGCAGCACTCCCTCAGTACTGCCCCTCTGACAGTGCAGCACTCTCTCAGTACTGACCCTCCGACAGTGCAGCACTCCCTCAGTATTGCCCCTCTGACAGTGCAGCACTCCCTCAGTACTGCCCCTCTGACAGTGCAGCATTCCCTCAGTACTGCCCCTCTGACAGTGCAGTGCTGCCTCAGTACTGCCCCTCTGACAGTGCAGCACTCCCTCAGTATTGCCCCTCTGACAGTGCAGCACTCCCTCAGTACTGCCCCTCTGACAGTGCAGTGCTGCCTCAGTACTGCCCCTCTGACAGTGCAGCACTCTCTCAGTACTGCCCCTCTGACAGTGCAGCACTCCCTCAGTACTGACCCTCTGACAGTGCAGTGCTGCCTCAGTACTGACCCTCCGACGGGGCAACACCTCTTCAGTACTGCCCCTCCGATAGTGCAGCACTCCCTCAGTACTGCCCCTCTGACAGTGCAGTGCTGCCTCAGTACTGCCCCTCTGACACTGCAGCACTCCCTCAGTACTGCCCCTCTGACAGTGCAGCACTCCCTCACTACTGACACTCCAACGGTGCAGCACTCCCTCAGTACTGACCCTCCGACAGTGCAGCACTCCCTCAGTACTGACCCTCCGACAGTGCAGCACTCCATCAGTGTTGACCCTCCGACAGTGCAGTGCTGCCTCAGTACTGCCCATCCGACAGTACAGCACTCCCTCAGTTCTGCCCCTCTGACACTGCAGCACTCCCTCAGTACTGCCCCTCTGACACTGCAGCACTCCCTCAGTACTGCCCCAGACAGTGCAGTGCTGCCTCAGTCCTGCCCCTCTGACAGTGCAGCACTCCTTCAGTCCTGCCCCTCTGACAGTGCAGCACTCCCTCAGTACTGACCCTCTGACAGTGCAGCACTCCTCTCAGTACTGCCCCTCTGACAGTGCAGCACTCCCTCAGTATTGACCCTCTGACAGTGCAGCACTCCCTCAGTATTGACCCTCTGACAGTGCAGCACTCCCTCAGTACTGACCCTCTGACAGTGCAGCACTACCTCAGTGCTGCCCGTCCGACAGTGCTGCACTCCCTCAGTACTGCCCCTCTGACAGTGCAGCACTCCCTCATTACTGACCCTCTGACAGTGCAGCACTCCCTCAGTACTGCCCGTCCGACAGTGCTGCGGTCCCTCAGTCGTGCCCCTCTGACAGTGCAGCACTCCCTCAGTACTGCCCCCCTGACAGTGCAGCACTCCCTCAGTACTGATCTTCCAGGGGTGCAGCACTCCCTCAGTGTTGCCCCTCCGACAGTGCATGATGCCTCAGTACTGCCCCCCCGACAATGCGGCACTCCCTCAGTACTACCCCTCCAACGGTGCAGCACTCCCTCAGTATTGCACCTCCGACAGTGCAGCACTCCCTCAGTACTGACCCACCGACAGTACAGCACTCCCGCAGTAATACCCCTCCGACAGTGCAGCACTCCCTCAGTACTGCCCCCCCGACAGTGCGGCACTCCCTCAGTGCTGCCCCTCTGGCAGTGAAGCGATGCCTCGTACTACCCCTCCAACGGTGCAGCACTCCCTCAGTGTTGCCCCTCCGACAGTGCAGCACTCCCTCAGTACTGACCCACCGACAGTGCGGCACTCCCTCAGTGCTGCCCCTCCGACAGTGCATGCTGCCTCAGTACTGCCCCCCCGACAGTGCAGCACTCCCTCAGTACTGCCCCTCCAACAGTGCTGCACTCCCTCAGTACTACTCCCTGACAGTGCAGCTTTCCCTCAGTGTTGCCCCTCCGACAGTGCAGTGCTGCCTCAGTACTGCCCCTCCGACAGTACAGCACTCCCTCAGTACTGCTCACTGACAGTGCAGCACTCCTTCAGTACTGACCCTCCGACAGTGCAGCACTCCCTCAGTACTGACCCTCCGACAGTGCAGCACTCACTCAGTAATACCCCTCCAACAGTGCTGCACTCCCTCAGTACTACTCCCTGACAGTGCAGCTTTCCCTCAGTGTTGCCCCTCCGACAGTGCATGCTGCCTCAGTACTGCCCCCCCGACAGTGCAGCACTCCCTCAGTACTGCCGCTCTGACAGTGCAGCACTCCCTCAGTGTTGCACCTCCGACAGTGCACAGCTGCCTGAGTACTGCCCCTCCGACAGTGCTGCACTCCCTCAGTATTGACCATCCGACAGTACAGCACTCCCTCAGTATAGCCCCTCTGACAGTGCAGCACTCCCTCAGTACTGCCCCTCTGACAGTGCAGCACTCCCTCAGTGTTGCACCTCCGACAGTGCACAGCTGCCTGAGTACTGCCCCTCCGACAGTGCTGCACTCCCTCAGTATTGACCATCCGACAGTACAGCACTCCCTAAGTATTGCCCCTCCGACAGTGCAGCACTCCCTCAGTACTGAACCTCCAGGGGTGCAGCACTCCCTCAGTGTTGCCCCTCCGACAGTGCATGCTGCCTCAGTACTGCCCCTCCGACAGTACAGCACTCCCTCAGTACTGACCCTCCGACAGTACAGCACTCCCTCAGTACTGCCCCTTGCCAGTGCAGCACTCCCTCAGTACTGACCCTCCGACAGTGCAGCACTCCCTCAGTACTGCCCCTTGCCAGTGCAGCACTCCTTCAGTACTGATCCTCCGACAGTGCAGCGCTGCCTCAGTACTGCCCCTCTGACAGTGCAGCACTCCCTCAGTCCTGCCCCTCCGACAGTACAGCACTCCCTCAGCAATACCCCCCCGACAGTGCGGCACTCCCTCAGTACTGCCCCTCTGACAGTGCAGCACTCCCTCAGTCCTGCCCCTCCGACAGTACAGCACTCCCTCAGTAATACCCCTCCGACAGTGCAGCACTCCCTCAGTACTGACCCTCCAGGGGTGCAGCACTCCCGCAGTGTTGTCCCTCCGACAGTGCATGCTGCCTCAGTTCTGCCCCCCCGACAGTGCAGCACTCCCTCAGTGCTGACACTCCAACGGTGCAGCACTCCATCAGTACTGCCCCTCTGACAGTGCAGCACTCCCTCAGTACTGACCCTCTGACAGTGCAGCGCTGCCTCAGTCCTGCCCCTCTGACAGTGCAGCACTCCCTCAGTACTGCCCCTCTGACAGTGCAGCACTCCCTCAGTACTGATCCTCCAGGGGTGCAGCACACCCTCAGTGTTGCCCCTCCGACAGTGCATGCTGCCTCAGTACCGCCCCCCCCGACAGTGCGGCACTCCTTCAGTCCTGCCCCTCTGACAGTGCAGCACTCCCTCAGTACTGACCCTCCAACGGTGCAGCACTCCCTCAGTGTTGCCCCTCCGACAGTGCATGCTGCCTCAGTACTGCCCCTCCGACAGTACAGCACTCCCTCAGTAATACCCCTCCGACAGTGCAGCACTCCCTCAGTACTGACCCTCCAGGGGTGCAGCACTCCCTCAGTGTTGCCCCTCCGACAGTGCATGCTGCCTCAGTACTGCCCCCCCGACAGTGCATGATGCCTCAGTACTGCCCCCCCGACAATGCGGCACTCCCTCAGTACTGCCCCTCCAACGGTGCAGCACTCCCTCAGTATTGCACCTCCGACAATGCAGCACTCCCTCAGGACTGACCCACCGACAGTACAGCACTCCCTCAGTAATACCCCTCCGACAATGCGGCACTCCCTCAGTACTGACCCTCCAGCGATGCAGCACTCCCTCAGTGTTGCCCCTCCGACAGTGCATGCTGCCTCAGTACTGCCCCCCCGACAGTGCGACACTCCCTCAGTGCTGCCCCTCTGGCAGTGCAGCGATGCCTCAGTACTGCCCCTGCGACAGTGCAGCACTCCCTCAGTACGGGCCCTCCAACGTTGCAGCACTCCCTCAGTGTTGCCCCTCCGACAGTGCACAGCTGACTGAGTCCTGCCCCTCCGACAGTGCTGCACTCCCTCAGTACTGCTCACTGACAGTGCAGCACTCCTTCAGTACTGACCCTCCGAAAGTGCAGCACTCCCTCAGTACTGACCCTCCGACAGTACAGCACTCCCTCAGTAATACCCCTCCGACAGTCCAGCACTCCCTCAGTACTGCCCCTTGCCAGTGCAGCGCTCCCTCAGTACTGACCCTCCGACAGTACAGCACTCCCTCAGTACTGCCCCTTGCCAGTGCAGCACTCCTTCAGTACTGATCCTCCGACAGTACAGCGCTGCCTCAGTACTGCCCCTCCGACAGTACAGCACTCCCTCAGCAATACCCCCCCGACAGTGCGGCACTCCCTCAGTACTGCCCCTCTGACAGTGCAGCACTCCCTCAGTGCTGACACTCCAACGGTGCAGCACTCCCTCAGTCCTGCCCCTCCGACAGCGCAGCACTCCCTCAGTGCTGACACTCCAACGGTGCAGCACTCCCTCAGTCCTGCCCCTCCGACAGCGCAGCACTCCCTCAGTAATACCCCTCCGACAGTGCAGCACTCCCTCAGTACTGACCCTCCAGGGGTGCAGCACTCCCGCAGTGTTGTCCCTCCGACAGTGCATGCTGCCTCAGTACTGCCCCCCCGACAGTGCAGCACTCCCTCAGTGCTGACACTCCAACGGTGCAGCACTCCCTCAGTCCTGCCCCTCCGACAGCGCAGCACTCCCTCAGTAATACCCCTCCGACAGTGCAGCACTCCCTCAGTACTGACCCTCCAGGGGTGCAGCACTCCCGCAGTGTTGTCCCTCCGACAGTGCATGCTGCCTCAGTACTGCTCCCCCCGACAGTGCGGCACTCCCTCAGTACTGCCCCTCTGACAGTGTGTTGCTGCCTCAGTACTGCCCCTCTGACAGTGAGGTGCTGCCTCAGTACTGCCCCCCCGACAGTGCAGCACTCCCTCAGTACTGCCCCTTTGACAGTGCGGTGCTGCCTCAGTACTGCCCCTCTGACAGTGCAGCACTCCCTCAATACTGCACTCGGATTGCTGGCCTGATTTTTTTGTCTCAAGCCTCTGGAGTGGGGCCCAAACTTGCAACCTTCAAGTTCAGAGGCTTGTGGGTGGATGGACACAGACTGACCCTGAATGGATACCTGCCTCAGCAATCATTCCACACATACAGTGCACACATTTTGCTAATTTTGTGTGCATGTTACTATTTTGACCTTGATGGTCTACTTTCAGACTGTCTATACTCAGGTACCGCAGCCTACTGTCCGCCCACATGTACCTTATTGTGACTTCAAAAGGGATTTGCGATAAGTACTTGAAAAGGCGAAATTTGCAGGGCTAAGGGGAAAGAGCAGGGGAGTGAGACTAATAAGATAGCTCTTTCAGGTAGCATGGGCCAAATGGCCTTGTTCTGTGTTGTAAGATTCTATGACTGGGGTCCTGTGAGAGGTCTGCCAGCAGTGTCAACTCCAGCACTGGAAGTGTATGCATGGCGGCTGTGTGCAGAAAGGCCAAAGAATTAGCAGGCTGAGTGCGGAGTGGTTCCACCAGATATTACTGTCTTTGGGAAGGAGGGACTTCTGAGATTCAATGCTCCTCAAAATAGTTTTATTGAGTTGTGTGCAGCAAACTGGATTACAATGCAGAGAGTACCACAACTTACAACAATGTACAGCTTCCTAGCATTCACAGCAATGTATAACTTTAACAGGAACTATATTTAAAATAACTGACATGTCTGATACTGATGGTAATGTATTCAAGCACCTTTTGCCTGAGGCAATTTGAATGTAATATTACAACTGTGGTTGCATAATCAATGCACCTTATAGATCAGAAATTTCACAGCTTCGATTCCCTCTGACACAGAGGCTCTGGTGACAGACAGATCTGTGTCAACTTCTCTGGGACAACAGCCCAGATGGCCTCAATGGCCCTGGGTCAAAGGGAGAGTGGGGGAGAAGAGGAATCAGACAGCCTCCTTCCCCCACTGCCCCTGGGTCAGACAGGGAGGGGAGGAATCAGCCAGACCGCTGTTCCCATGATCCAGGGTTGGAAAGAGAGAGGGGAGGATTTAACTGAGCTCTTTCCCCAGTGTAAGAGAGAGAGGGAGGGAGGGGAGGATTCAGCCAGCCTGCCCCCCCATGTCCATGGGTCAGAGAGAGGGGTGGGAGTTGGAATCAGCCAGGCTCCTATCCCAGTGTCACAGAGAGACAGGGGAGGATTCAGCCAGATTCCCCAGTTGGAAAGGAGGTGGGGAAATTGGATAAGGGCACGTCCAGATCGGACTCGGCTGTAAGACAGCCATGGTGAAATAGCCTGCCAGCATTCACTCTCTAGGCTTTGATGTCAAACATAGCTGAGGCATAAGAGACTGATGGAACATTACCTCGGCCCAGTGGCATTCCAGTTTAACAATTCTACATCTTGGATTCAGTATGAAATAAGGCAGGAGAAACTATTTTAAAACAATGCAAATTCTCAGTGCCGTAATGAAGAGTTTACGCCTTGACCTGGTAGCAACTTTACCCTCGCAGACTATCGACTCTGGGTGCAGGTGGCAGCTGCTACTGCGATCGCCTCATGCCAAAAATCGTATGCAATGAAAACAAAGCACTGCAAAAAAGATCAGTAGCTTTGATAATCAGCAAGATTAACACACTGTCAATGTGTGCCTCGTGGCTGGTAAATCATCACTCTCTTAAAACTGGCATCAAAATGCAAAAACATTTAGATCCTTGGAATCTAGACCATTGCTTCCATTGCAACCATTTTACTGGAACTCACAACAATGGATTACATCCAAACGAAATACAATGCCAGCATTAGAGAAGGTTCACTCCACTAATTCCAGGGATGAAGGACTTATGAAGAAAGGTTGAAACAGGTTGGGCCTATACCCATTGGAGTTGAGAAGAATGAGAAGTGATCTTAGTGAAACATATAAGGTCCTGAAGGGACTTCAGATCGAGTAGATACTGGAAGGAGGCTTCCACTGGTGGGGGAAAACTAGAACTGGGGACACAGTTTAAGAATAAGAGGTCTCCCTTTTAAGAGAGAGATGAGGAGAATTTTTTTTCCTCAAAGGGTTGTTAGTCTGTGGAATTCTCTTCCCTAGAAAGCAGTGGGGTCTGGGTCATTGAATTTATTCAAGACTGAGTTAGGTAGATTTTTGATCGACAAGGGAGTCAAGGGTTATGGGGGTAGACAGGAAAGTGGAGTAGAGACCACAACCAGATCAGCCATGGCCTTATTGAATGGCGGAGCAGGCTGGAAGGGCTGAATGGCCTACACCTGCTCCTAAGCCCTATTTTCCTATTAAGTTTGCATTGATTGGAGCGATGAAAACCAGCGATGCTCAAAACTCCAGAATTGGAGGAGTGCCGAGATCTTGTGGGGCTGTGAGGTTGGAGGAGATTATAGAATTAGGGAGTGCTGAGGCCATGAATGGATTTGAAAACAAGAATAAGAGATCTTCTGTTTGCTACAACATCTTAATAACCAACATTTGAACATCAATTTCACCATGGAGATGGAACAACAACTTTCCACACTATTTCTTCTCATTACCAAGTCATATTAGGGCATGCCAACATACCAAGTTTACCATAGGCCCACTCATAGGACTGGATTTGGTTCTGGAGGCGGGGCTCCCGGCACCGAGCCAAAAAGACAGGGGGAACCCCGCCTCGGCCTTTTCGCGTCCCCGAGAGCGATCCTCCGGACTTTTAACCTCCAAGTTTCCCGTGCCGGGATCCCCATTCCTTTAAAGACAGGGATCCCGCCTCCGGGACCTGCTGACCAACCAGAGAGCCGGCAGCTCAACAGTATCGAGAGCGCCACTGCAGAGGCCTCGGACCCAGGACCAGCGCTGGAACCCCGGACCAGAGGTAGGTGAGGCGGGGTCACCAGGCCAAGCTGAAGACTCCAGCAAAGGTGGGGGGGGGGGGGGGGGCGCGGTGTGAGGCTGGAGGCTGTGGTCGTACAGTCCAGGGGAGGGGAGGGTCCTGCAGGGGTTCCTCCATGGGCAACAAATTGCCCACAAAGGAGGTAGCACACCCCTCCCCAACCAAGCCTGCAGGGAGGGCACCTCATGTTACAAGGCGTCCTCCCCGTGTGGCAGAGGCAACCCCCAGGACTGGTAAGATCCCAGCGGTGGCGGGAAGAGGCCCTAAATTAGCCAATAACAGGAATAATAGCATGCACTGACCTATTATGAAACACCATTAGCTGACCAATAGCAGGAACAAGAACATGTAATGACTTGTTAGCAGTAGGATCCAACAAACATTCTCATTCTCCACCACATATAAACCCACTGTTTCCACCCATTCTAGTTATTGTTCCAGGCGATGAGCAGAGTACACCGCCAGAAATATTCAGGCCTGCCACTTCTAAGAACTCCTTTTTCAAGGAAACAACTGTTGTTTTCTCTGAGCAATTTCACATGGTGTAAAACCGTAAAAATCACCTTACTCAATGTTACCACTCTCAACGTGAAAACCTTCAAAAAAACTTCTAAGAAACTTAAACTTGAGGCGTGGCTGCATTGAAATCCGATGTAGGTCAGGGAGGACAGGGCTGACGGGTGAAACGGGACTTGGTGCGAGTCAGGTAACAGGGTAATAATTAGGAGCAGGAACGCTAGCTGAAACATCTCCTGCTAAGCCCAAGAGGGCTGAGGCCAACAAACATGTCCGAGTGCAGCCTAGCACCCCCACATAGTTAGTAGAAACTGCCCTCGTAAAAGATTTAGGAGTGAAGCAGGTTTAAAATACTAAATTAAATAGCAAAAGCATAAATCTATTACCTGATTAAAAACTGGAAAATCCCTCCTACTGCTGCTTGTGGTGAGTCATGATTCAGTTTCTGATGTAAGGTGGTTTGCTCCTTTACGCCATCACCACTCCAACTGTGTGTCGCATTTTCAGGCTTACCTGATGAGAAAACCAGTTTACAGGATAGTTTACAGCCCATTACTTTGCTACATGTATAAGGTAAGACTTCACAGTTTCACTTGTTGGTCCCCAGTGTAAAATAGTACTCGGTGTGGGGATGCACATTGTAATTTAATACTCGGTGCGAGGCCACACAGCATAATACTCAAAGGCTATGGGCCCTAATAACATTCCAGCAATAGTACTGAAGACTTGTGCTCCAGACTAGCTGCGCCCCAAGCCAAGCTGTTCCAGTACAGCTATAACACAGGCATCTACCCGGCAATGTGGAAAATTGCCCAGGTATGTCCTGTGCACAAAAAGCAGGACAAATCCAACCCAGCCAATTACTGCCCTATCAGTCTACTCCCAATCGTGAGCAAAGTGATGGAAGGGGTCATCGACAGTGATATCAAGCAGCACTTGCTCAGCAATAATTTTCTCATTGACACTCAGTTTGGGTTCTGCCAGGGCCACTCAGCACCTGACCTCATTACAGCCTTGGTTCAAACATGGACAAAAGGGCTGAACCTCAGAGGTGAGGTGAGAGTGACTGCCCTTGACATCAAAGCACCATTTGACCGAGTATGGCATCAAAGAGCCCTCGCAAAACTGAAGTCAATGGGAATCAGGGGGACAGCTCTCCGCTGGTTGGAGTCATCCCTAGCACAAAGGAAGATGGTTGTGGTTGTTGGAAGTCAATCATCTGAGCTCCAGGACATCACTGCAGGAGTTCCTCAGGGTAGTGTCCTAGGCCCAACCATCTTCAGCTGCTTCATCAATGAACTTCCTTCAATCATAAGGTCAGAAGTGGGGATGTTCGCTGATGATTGCACAATGTTCAGCACCATTCGTGACTCCTCAGATACTGAAGCAGTCCGTGTAGAAATGCAGCAAGATCTGGACAACATCCAGGCTTGGGCTGATAAGTGGCAAGTAACATTCATGCAACACAAGAGCCAGGCAATGACCATCTCAAACAAGAGAGAATCTAGCCATCTCCCCTTGATGTTCAATGGCATTACCATCACTGAATTCCCCACTATCAACATCCTGGGAGTCACCATGGACCAGAAACTGAACTGGATCAGCCATATAAATGCTGTGGCGACAAGAGCAGGTCAGAGGCTGGGAATTCTGCGGTGAGTAATTCACCTCCTGTCTCCCCAAAGCCTATCCACCATCTACAAGGCACAAGTCAGAAGTGTGATGGAATACTCTCCACCTCTCTGGATGGGTGCAGCTCCAACAACACTCAAGAAGCTTGACACTATCTAGGACAAAGCAGCCCGCTTGATTGGCACACCATCCACCACCTTCAACATGCACTCCCTTCACCGCCGACACACAGTGGCAGCAGTGTGTACCATCTACAAGATGCACTGCAGTAACTCATCAAGGCTCCTTCGACAGCACCTTCCAAACCCATGACCTCTACCACCTAGAAGGACAAGGACAGTAGATGCATGGGAACACCACTACCTGAAAGTTCCCCTCCAAGCCAGAAGCCATCCTAACTTGAAACTATATTGCCGTTCCTTCACTGTTGCTGGGTCAAATACCAGGAACTCCCTCCCTAACAGCACTGTGGATGTGTCTACACATCAAGGTCTGCAGCGGTTCAAGAAGGCAGCTCCCAACCACCATCAAAGACAATTAGGGATGGGCAATAAATGCAGGCCTATCCAGTGACACCCACATACCATAAACAAATAAAAAAATTAATACTCAGTGTGAGGATACACAGTGTAATTTAATACTCGGTGCGAGGCTGCACAGTGTAATTTAATACTCGGTGCGAGGAGGCACAGTATCATTTAATACTCGGTGCGAGGCTGCACAGTGTAATTTAATACTCGGTGCGAGGCTGCACAGTGTAATTTAATACTCGGTGCGAGGAGGCACAGTATAATTTAATACTCGGTGCGAGGCTGCACAGTGTAATTTAATACTCGGTGCGAGGCTGCACAGTATAATTTAATACTCGGTGCGAGGCTGCACAGTGTAATTTAATACTCGGTGCGAGGAGGCACAGTATAATTTAATACTCGGTGCGAGGCTGCACAGTATAATTTAATACTCGGTGCGAGGCTGCACAGTGTAATTTAATACTCGGTGCGAGGAGGCACAGTATAATTTAATACTCGGTGCGAGGCTGCACAGTATAATTTAATACTCGGTGCGAGGCTGCACAGTGTAATTTAATACTCGGTGCGAGGAGGCACAGTATAATTTAATACTCGGTGCGAGGCTGCACAGTGTAATTTAATACTCGGTGTGAGGCTGCACAGTGTAATTTAATACTCGGTGCGAGGAGGCACAGTATAATTTAATACTCGGTGCGAGGAGGCACAGTATAATTTAATACTCGTTGCGAGGCTGCACAGTGTAAATTAATACTCGGTGTGAGGCTGCACAGTGTAATTTAATACTCGGTGCGAGGCTGCACAGTGTAATTTAATACTCGGTGCGAGGAGGCACAGAGTAATTTAATACTCGGTGCGAGGCTGCACAGGGTAATTTAATACTCGGTGCGAGGAGGCACAGTGTAATTTAGTACTCAGTGTGAGGAGGCACAGTGTAATTTAATACTCAGTGCGAGGCTGCACAGGGTAAATTAATACTCGGTGCGAGGAGGCACAGTGTAATTTAGTACTCGGTGCGAGGAGGCACAGTGTAATTTAGTACTCAGTGTGAGGAGGCACAGTGTAATTTAATACTCGGTGTGAGGAGGCACAGTGTAATTTAATACTCGGTGCGAGGAGGCACAGTATAATTTAATACTCGGTGCGAGGCTGCACAGTATAATTTAATACTCGGTGCGAGGCTGCACAGTGTAATTTAATACTCGGTGCGAGGAGGCACAGTATAATTTAATACTCGGTGCGAGGCTGCACAGTGTAATTTAATACTCGGTGTGAGGCTGCACAGTGTAATTTAATACTCGGTGCGAGGCTGCACAGTGTAATTTAATACTCGGTGCGAGGAGGCACAGAGTAATTTAATACTCGGTGCGAGGCTGCACAGGGTAATTTAATACTCGGTGCGAGGAGGCACAGTGTAATTTAGTACTCAGTGTGAGGAGGCACAGTGTAATTTAATACGCAGTGCGAGGCTGCACAGGGTAATTTAATACTCGGTGCGAGGAGGCACAGTGTAATTTAGTACTCGGTGCGAGGAGGCACAGTGTAATTTAATACTCGGTGCGAGGCTGCACAGTGTAATTTAATACTCGGTGCGAGGAGGCACAGTGTAATTTAGTACTCAGTGTGAGGCTGCACAGTGTAATTTAATACTCGTTGCGAGGCTGCACAGTGTAATTTAATACTCGGTTCGAGGAGGCACAGTGTAATTTAATACTCGGTGCGAGGAGGCACAGTGTAATTTAATACTCGGTGCGAGGAGGCACAGTGTAATTTAATACTCGGTGCGAGGAGGCACAGTGTAATTTAATACTCGGTGCGAGGAGGCACAGTGTAATTTAATACTCGGTGCGAGGCTGCACAGTGTAATTTAATACTCAGTGCGAGGCTGCACAGTGTAATTTAATACTCAGTGTGGGGATGCACAGTGTGATTTAATACTCAGTGCGAGGGTGCACAGTGTAATTTAGTACTCAGTGTGAGGCTGCACAGTGTAATTTAATACTCAGTGTGAGGCTGCACAGTGTAATTTAATACTCAGCGTGAGGCTGCACAGTGTAATTTAATACTCGGTGTGGCAGCATACAGTGTAATTTAATACTCAGTGTGAGGCTGCACAGTGTAATTTAATACTCGGTGTGGCAGCAGACAGTGTAATTTAGTATTCGGTGTGAGGCTACACAGTGTCATTTAATGCTCGGTGTGGGGGGTACAGTGTAATGTAATACTTGGTGTGAGGCTACACAGTGTAATTTAATGCTCGGTGTGAGGCTACACAGTGTAATTTAATGCTTGGTGTGGGGGGTACAGTGTAATGTAATACTTGGTGTGAGGCTACACAGTGTAATTTAATGCTTGGTGTGGGGGGGTACAGTGTAATGTAATACATGGTGTGAGGCTACACAGTGTAATGTAATGCTTGGTGTGGGGGGGGGGTACAGTGTAATGTAATATTTGGTGTGAGGCTACACAGTGTAATGTAATGCTTGGTGTTGGGTGGGGGGGTACAGTGTAATGTAATACTTGGTGTGAGGCTACACAGTGCAATGTAATGCTTGGTGTGGGGGGGGGGGTACAGTGTAATGTAATACTTGGTGTGAGGCTACACAGTGTAATGTAATGCTTGGTGTGGGGGGGGGTACAGTGTAATGTAATACTTGGTGTGAGGCTACACAGTGTAATGTAATACTTGGTGTTGGGTGGGGGGGTACAGTGTAATGTAATACTTGGTGTGAGGCTACACAGTGCAATGTAATGCTTGGTGTGGGGGGGGGGGGTACAGTGTAATGTAATACTTGGTGTGAGGCTACACAGTGTAATGTAATGCTTGGTGTGGTGGGGTACAGTGTAATGTAATACTTGGTGTGAGGCTACACAGTGTAATGTAATGCTTGGTGTGGTGGGGTACAGTGTAATGTAATACTTGGTGTGAGGCTACACAGTGTAATGTAATGCTTGGTGTGGGGGGGGGGGGGTACAGTGTAATGTAATACTTGGTGTGAGGCTACACAGTGTAATGTAATGCTTGGTGTGGGGGGGGGGGTGGGGGTACAGTGTAATGTAATACTTGGTGTGAGGCTACACAGTGTAATGTAATGCTTGGTGTGAGGCTACACAGTGTAATTTAATACTTGGTGTGAGGCTACACAGTGTAATGTAATGCTTGGTGTGGGGGGGGGGTGGTACAGTGTAATGTAATACTTGGTGTGAGGCTACACAGTGTAATTTAATACTTGGTGTGAGGCTACACAGTGTAATGTAATGCTTGGTGTGGGGGGGGGGGGGGTACAGTGTAATGTAATACTTGGTGTGAGGCTACACAGTGTAATTTAATGCTTGGTGTGGGGGGGGGGGTACAGTGTAATGTAATACTTGGTGTGAGGCTACACAGTGTAATGTAATGCTTGGTGTGGGGGGGGTGGTGGGGTACAGTGTAATGTAATACTTGGTGTGAGGGGGGTGGTGGGGTACAGTGTAATGTAATACTTGGTGTGAGGGGGGTGGTGGGGTACAGTGTAATGTAATACTTGGTGTGGGGGGGGGGGTGGTGGGGTACAGTGTAATGTAATACTTGGTGTGAGGGGGGTGGTGGGGTACAGTGTAATGTAATACTTGGTGTGGGGGTAGTGGTGGGGTACAGTGTAATGTAATACTTGGTGTGAGGCTACACAGTGTAATGTAATACTTGGTGTGGGGGGGGGTGGGGTACAGTGTAATGTAATACTTGGTGTGAGGGGGGTGGTGGGGTACAGTGTAATGTAATACTTGGTGTGGGGGGGGTGGTGGGGTACAGTGTAATGTAATGCTTGGTGTGGGGGGGGTGGGTGGTGGGGTATAGTGTAATGTAATACTTGGTGTGAGGCTACACAGTGTAATGTAATGCTTGGTGTGGGGGGGGGGGGGGTGGGGTACAGTGTAATGTAATACTTGGTGTGAGGCTACACAGTGTAATTTAATACTCGGTGTGGTGGTGCACAGTGTAATTTAATACCTGGTTGAGGGGGTGTACAGTATAATTTAATACTCAGTGTGGTTAGACTGTAATTTAGTACACTATGTGTTTATGTGTAATTGATATCTGCTAAGAATGAACAGTTTAGAAGAGATCTTACTTGAAAGCAAGAATAAATGTTAACTCTGCTTCTCTCTCCACAGATGCTGCCACACCTGCTGAGTATTTCCAGCATTTCTTGTTTTTATTTCAGGTTTCCAGCATCAGCAGTATTTTGCTTTCATTAATATTACAAAGATTGTTGTGTCATTTTTAGATAGCTATTGAATCTAAAAGGAATTTGTCTTTCTTGGAGATGAGACCTACAGACCTAGAAACTAATGTATGCACTGCATTTCACATCTGTATGAAAATCCTTTGTCTGCTGTTTTAATGGAAGAGTTTATCCAATGGGCATGGGTAATGTTGTTGCTCATAATGCCCCTAAATAATTGAAGCCACATTTTGCTTTGTGTGCTCTAAGCACTGAGTAATCATCCTGGCCTAGGAAGAGTGTACCAACCTGAACCCCATGAGTTGAGCTGCTTGGTGAGTGGGCTCTGTGCTTGGGTAGACTTCTTTGCTCGTTTCTAGATTAAAAATAAAATATTTTCAAGTCACTAAATAGTTACACAGCAATGGAGGAGCTGGGAAGCCCAGCTACATGGCTCACAACATTAATTTGGGTAGAAAAACATTACTGGTGTCACCTGAAGGCTTGAGAGTTGCTGCTGGTGAAGATGTTGGAGCATGGTGTGGTTAACGTGCAGGGCCTCCACAAAATTAGTTCCCAATCTTGGCTGGGGTGCCAGCTCCCGATGTGGGCCGACGCACCAGCTCCCTAAATGGGCTGAGACACCAGATCACGATAAATCCATCGTTACTTCTCCCTCCTCCAGTACAATCCTTCGATTCCCCTCCTCAACTTGACAGTATTGCTCATCTTATCTTCACTCTCGCCTCCGCCCCAATCTTGAGGTGCTGTGTATAACAAGCCTACATCCTCCCTCTGTGCCTCCCCTGGTATTCTTCTGGAGATACATGGTCACTGGCTCTTCCAGAGAAGGAATCCCAACTGTCTCACCCTCTGTTAGCAGCGACCACCTGCCCAGACTCACTCCTTTAGGAATAACTTCTCTTACCTTGTCCACGGCCCTGCTCTCTGGCTCCACCAGCAGAAGACTGATCACTGCATGATCAAGGAAATGGTGGACATGCTGGTTAATTACTGTGCTTCAGTACTTACAGCAGAGGAAGCGTCAGTATGCCAGACATCCCAAGAAAACTATTATTAAATCAGGGACAGGGACTCAACAAAATTAATGTAAGCAAGATAACAATGAAGGAGAAATTAATGGCACCGAAGAGCAACAAATCGCCAGGACCAGATGGTCTCCATCCCATAGTTTTAAAAGGAGGTGGAAACATTGCTGATGCCCTAACTATAATCTTGCAAAGTTCTCTCAATTTGGGAACGATTCCTTTAGATTAGAAAATTGCACGTCACTCCACTATTCAAGAGGTGTAACAGAGGGAAACTAGGGAATTATATATAGACCAGTTAGGGTAACATCAGATGTTGGGAAATTGCTACAGTCCATAATTAAGGGCAGGATGGCTGAACACCAGAAAAACTTCCAGTTGGTCAGGGAGAGCCAGCGTGGATTTGTAAAATGTACGTCATGCCTGACGAATCTGCTTGAATCTTTTGATGAGGTGCCTAAAGTGATGGACAGGGGTCTGTCTATAGATGTTATTTATATGGATTTCCAAGGAGGCATTTGATAAAGTCCTTTTATCTAAAGTTGAAGCTCGTGGAACTGAAGGCAAATTATTGACCTGGTTAAGAAATTGCCTAAGCAGCAACAGACAGAGAGTAGGGATCATTGGCAGATCTAATTAGCGGGATGTGACTAGTGGTGTCCCGCGAGGATCTGCGTTGGGGCCTCAACTATTCACTGTATTCACTGAATGACGGAACAGGCTCGAGGGGCTAAATGGTCTATTCCCGTTCCTGTGCATGCCCCAACTCTTCTCATATTTTTTAGTCCTTTGAGGAGCTCACCATTTTCCACCTCTCCCGCCTCTCACTAAATATTTGTGTCATGTACTACTTTCTCAAGCTCCACACTGACTTCTTCATCAAGATCTTCTCTCTAAGCCCAGTTTCTACCCTATTCCCCATCCTCCTCCTTACTTTCCTATCGACACTTAATCTTACCCTTCACATAAACTCTCCCACCAACAGCCATACCACTCTTCCCCACTCCACCCACTCAAACAATCTGCCTGTGGAAAAAAAAACTCACCCCCCCCCCCCCTTTCCTCACAAACTCACTCTCAAACTCCCAACTTGAAAAATAAAGCCAACAGTGACGTCACGGGAAAGCTGCAAGGTGACTGGTTGGTGAGTAACTGCTGTTAGGGAATAGCTCTAATTAGCTGGGTAAGTATCTAAGGTAAGAAAGGTCGACAGTTTTTTTCATATATAGTAAGTAGTGTTTTTTAGGGAGTTCTGTAGTAACAAGGAGCAGGGAAGAAGGGCCCTAGAGTAATTGATATTATTTGATGTTAAGATCTTCCAAAAGGTTTAATTTAAAGGGTTAAGTCATGGCAGGAGAGCTCAAAGCCGTGGGGTGCTCCTCGCGCTCTATGTGGGAAGCCGGGAACGATCCCAGTGCCCGGGACCATCATGTGTGCAGGATATGTCTCCAGCTGCAGCTTCTGGAAGCCCAGGTTTCGGAGCTGGAGCGGCAGCTGGGGACACTGTGGAGCATCCACGAGGCGAAGAGTATCGTGGATAGCACGTATAGAGAGGTGGTCACACCGCAGGCTGAGACTCCACAGGCAGGAAGGGAATGGGTGACCACCAGGCAGAGCAAGAGGACTAGGCAGGCAGTGCAGGAATCTCCTGTGGCTATTCCCTTGCAAAACAGATATACTGTTGGGGGGAATGGCTTCTCAGGGGAAAGCAGCAACAGCGCAATTCGTTGCACCACGGTTGGCTCTGCTGCACAGGGGAGGAGTAAACAGTGTGGGAATGCAATAGTTATAGGGGATTCCATTGTAAGGGGAATAGCATGTTGCCTCCCTGGTGCTAGGGTCAAGGATGTCTCAGAGCAGTTACAGGACATTCTGAAGAGGGAGGGCGAACATCCAATGGTCGTGGTACACATTGGCACGAATGACGTAGGTAAAAAAAAAGGATGAGGTCCTAAAAGCAGAATATAGGGAGTTAGGAAGTAAGTTGAAAAGTAGGACTTCAAAGGTAGTGATCTCAGGATTACTACCAGTGCCACGTGCTAGTCAGAGTAGAAATAGCAGGATATATCGGATGAATACGTGGCTGAAGAGATGGTGTGAGGGGGAGGGTTTTAGATTCCTGGGACATTGGGACAGGTTCTGGGGGAGGTGGGATCAGTACAAACTGGACGGGTTACACCTGGGCAGAACCGGGACTGATGTTCTAGGGGGAGTATTTGCTGGAGTGGTTGGGGAGGGTTTAAACTAAAATGGCAGGGGGATGGGAACCTTTGCAAGGAGTCAGAGGAGGGGGGATCAAAGACAAGAAAAAAAGACAGTAAGGGGAATAAGAAAAGTGATCAAGGGCCAGAATCAAACAGGGCCACAGTGAGAAACAGTGGGAAGGAGCCTAGTAATGTTGAAAAGACAAGCCTTAAGGCTTTGTGCCTTAACACGCGGAGCATTCGCAATAAAGTGGATGAATTAATCGTGCAAATAGATGTAAACGGGTATGATATAGTCGGGATTACGGAGACATGGCTGCAAGGTGACCAGGGATGGGAAATGAACATCCAGGGGTATTCAGTATTTAGGAAGGACGGAAAAAAAGCAAATGGCGGTGGAGTTGCATTGCTGGTTAAAGAGGAAATTAACGCAATAGCGAGGAAAAATATTAGCTCTGACAATGTGGAATCTGTATGGGTAGAGCTGAGAAACACTAAGGGGCAAAAAATGTTAGTGGGGGTTGTATATAGGCCCCCAAACTGTAGTGGTGATGTTGGGAATGGCATTAAACAGGAAATTAGAGACGTATACGATAAAGGAACATCTGTAATTATGGGTGATTTTAATCTGCATATAGATTGGGAAAATCAAATTAGTCACAATACCGTAGAGGAGGAATTCTTGGAGTGCATACGGGATGGTTTTTATTTTTATTTATTTTATTTAGAGATACAGCACTGAAACAGGCCCTTCGGCCCACCGAGTCTGTGCCGACCAACAACCACCCATTTATCATTTATAATAATCCTACAGTAATCCCATATTCTCTATCACCTCCCTACACTAGGGGCAATTTGCAACGGCCAATTTACCTATCACCTGCAAGTCTTTGGATGTGGGAGAAAACCGGAGCACCCGGCGAAAACCCACGCAGACACAGGGAGAACTTGCAAACTCCACACAGGCAGTACCCAGAATCGAACCCGGGTCCCTGGAGCTGTGAGGCTGCGGTGCTAACCACTGCGCCACTGTGCCGCCCACAACGTATTGGTTTTTCTGGACCAATACGTTGAGGAACCAACTAGAGAACAAGCCATCCTAGACCGGGTATTGTGTAATGAGAGAGGAATAATTGACAATCAAATTGTGCGAAACCCCTTGGGGATAAGCGACCATAATATGATAGAATTCTTCATCAAGATGGAGAGTGATGTAGTTTATTCTGAGACAAGGGTCCTGAATCTTAGTAAAGGAAACTACGAAGGTATGAGGCGCGAGTTGGCTACGATGGATTGGGAAACGTTACTTAAAGGGATGATGGTGGAAAGGCAATGGTAAACATTCAAAGAGAATATGAATGAACTGCAACAATTGTTTATTCCTGTCTGGCGCAAAAGTATAACGGGAAAGGTAGCCAAACCATGGCTTACAAGGGAAATTAGAGATAGCATTAGATCCAAGGAAGAGGCATATAAATTCGCCAGAAAAAAACAACAGACCTGAGAATTGGGAGCAGTTTAGAATTCAGCAAAGGAGGACTAAGAAGGGGAAAATAGTACTAGAGCAAGCTTGAGGGGGACATAAAAACTGACTGTAAAAGTTTCTATAGGTATGTGAAGAGAAAAAGATTAGTACAAACGTAGGTCCCTGGCAGTCAGAAACAGGGAAATTTATTATGGAGAACAAAGAAATGGGTGACCAACTAAATGCATACATTCTGTCTTCACAAAAGAGGACACAAATACCAGACCAGAAATGTTGGGGAACAAAGGGTTTAGTGAGAGAGAGGAATTGAAGGAAATCAGTATGAGTAGAGAAATGGTTTTGGGGAAACTGATGAGATTGAAGGCCGATAAATCCCCAGGGCCTGATAATCTACATCCCTCAGTACTTAAGGAAGTGGCCCTAGAAATAGTGGATGCATTGTTGGTCATTTTCCAAGATTCTATAGACTCTGGAACAATTCCTACAGATTGGAAGGTAGCTAATGTAACACCACTATTTAAAAAGGGAGGTAGAGAGAAAGCAGGGAATTATAGACTAGTCAGCCTGACATCGGTGGTGGGGAAAATTCTAGAGTCCATTATCAAAGATTTTATAGCAGAGCACTTGGAGAACAGTGGTGGATTTGGACAGAGTCAGCATGGATTTACAAAAGGGAAATCATGCTTGACAAATCTACTAGAATTCTTCGAGGATGTAACTAGTAGAGTTAATGAGGGGGAGCCAGTGGATGTGGTTTATTTGGACTTTCAGAAGGCTTTCGACAAAGTCCCACATAAGAGATTAGCGTGTAAAATTAAAGCGCATGGGATTGGGGGTAGTGTATTGCGATGGATAGAAAATTGGTTGGCAGACAGGAAACAAAGAGTAGGAATAAACGGGTCTTTTTCCGAATGGTAGGCAGTGACTAGTGGGCTACCGCAGGGATCAGTGCTAAGACTCCAGCTATTTACAATATTCTTTTGGGCCTCCTTATCTCGAGAGACAATGGATACGCGCCTGGAGGTGGTCACTAATATATATTTACAATATATATTAATGATTTAGATGAGAGAACTAAATGTACTATCTCCATATTTGCAGATGACACAAAACTGGGTGGGAGGGTAAGTTGTGAGGAGGATGCAGAGAGGCTTCAGGGCGATTTGGACAAATTGAGTAAGTGGACAAATGCATGGAAGATGCAGTATAATGTGGATAAATGTGAGGTTATCCACTTTGGTAGCAAAATCAGGAAAGTAGATTATTATCTGAACAGCTATAAACTGAGAGAGGGGAATATGCAGCGAGACCTGGGTGTTCTCGTACACCAGTCGCTGAAGGTAAGCATGCAGGTCTAACAGGCGGTAAAAAAGACAAATGGTATGTTGGCCTTCATAGCGAGAGGATTCGAGTACAGGAGCAGGGATGTCTTGCTGCAATTATACAGGGCCTTGGTGAGGCCACACCTGGAATATTGTGTGCAGTTTTGGTCTCCTTATTTGAGGAAGGATGTTCTTGCAAGGAGTGCAGCAAAGGTTTACCAGACTGATTCCTGGGATGGCAGGACTGACGTATGAGGAGAGATTTTTTTTTTAATTCATTCATGGGATGTGGGCGTCGCTGGCCAGGCCAGCATTTTATTGCCCATCCCTAATTGCCCTTGAGAAGGTGGTGGTGAGCTGCCTCCTTGAACCGCTGTATTCTATGTGGGGTAGGTACATCCAAAGTGCTGTTAGGAAGGGAGTTTTTCATTCCTTTTTATTGACTTTGTAGCGGTTAGATACAACTGAGTGGTTTGTTAGACCATTTCAGAGGGCATGTAAGAGTCAATCACATTGCAGTGGATCTGGAGTCACATGTAGGCCAGACCAGGTAAGGACAGCAGATTTCCTTCCCTAAAGAACATTAGTGAACCAGCTGGGCTTTTACAACAATCTACAATGGTTTCATGGCCATCATTAGACTAGCTTTTTAAATTCCAGATTTATTAATTCAATTCAAATTCCACCTTCTGCTGTGGTGGGATTTGAACCCATGCCCCCCAGAACAATACCCTGGGTCTCTGGGTTACTAGTCCTGTGACAATACCACTACGCCACCACCTCTCCTCGAGTCGGTTAGGATTATATTAACCGGAGTTCAGAAGAGTGAGGGGGATCTCATAGAAACCTATAAAATTCTAACAGGACTTGACAGGAAGGATGTTCCCGATGGTGGGGGAGTCCAGAACCGGGGTCATAGTCTGAGGATACGGAGTAAACCATTCAGGACTGAGATGAGGAGAAATTTCTTCACCCAGAGAGTGGTGAGCCTGTGGAATTCGCTACCACAGAAAGCAGTTGAGGCCAAAACATTGTATGTTTTCAAGGAGTTAGATATAGCTCTTGGGTTTAAAGGGATCAAAGGATACGGGGCGAAAGCGGGAACAGGTTGCTGAGCTGGATGATCAGCCATGATCATCAAGGCCTACTCCTGCTCATATTTTCTATGTTTCCATAACCCCTTCTCCTCTAACCCTCAACTTGTCACAACAGCTCTGCTGCTCTTGACCTGCTAACCAGCTTCCTTGCTTCAGTCCAAATTACTCATTGTTACCCATTCTTGTCATTCCCCCTGGTACCGTTACCAACGTCTCTCCCTCAACAGGGCTGCAAACTTGTATGCATCTCATGCACAACTGGTTTAGTCATTCACTGCCACAGATTTTGCTCGACCATGTCAAGAAAATACTGCAGATGTTGGAAATCTGAAATAAAAAGAGAAAAAATGCTGGAAATACTCAGCAGATGACACAGCATCTGTGGACAGAGAAACAGTTAACATTTCAGGTTGATGGCCTTTCATCAAAACTGAAAAATGTTAGAGATGTAAGGGTGAATTTTACAGACCCCCCGACATCGGGCTTGTGGCGGTGGATTGTGGGGGAGGGGGGTGGGGGGGGGGAGTGGCCAGAAAATGCCGCCGGCAGAGGCCTGCCATGGACCTTGACACCAGGAAGGCCCAGCCTGATATTGCCGTCAGCCGCAAGGCCCTGTGGCCGCCCCGCCTGCCCCGCCACTCGGCGACAGGAGCCAAAGTTAAATATGTGAAATTTAAATAAAGGAATAGGTAACCTTCTCACTCTTGCCATCTGTCCTGGTGCGACATTGGTGCCGGTGGCTGGCATTCCCGTGCCTTCGGATCCCCGAGGCGGAACACTGGTGGGGAGGGGGGAGCAGGTAAGCTTTTCAATGCAAGGGGAGCGGGAGGAATGGGGTCAAACTAATATTATTGGTGTAGGGGATGGTGGGAAGGGTTATAGTGTAATGTTTATGAACTTTGGGGGGGGGGGAAGAAAGAATGAAAGGGACGGTCTGAAATAGGGTAGAAGGGAGGAGAGATTAAAGGAGTATTTCCAGCATTTTTCAGATTTCCAGCATCCACAGTATTTTGCCTTTTGTGGGTAATATATAACTAACTGCATCCATTGTGCATATACCAGGTAATATATAACTCATACAAATTATATTAATTTGAACTAGTAAGAGTGCACTGACCAAATGTTAAATTGAGTTGCGTCACAGAGAAGGAAATAAATCCCAATTGAACAGGGAGGCAAAGATGTTAGTTCAGGAAAATTTAATTTCAAATGGATTTTTGAAAACATTTTGTTACTCAGAGCAGCAAAGATTTGGAATAATACACCTCGTGAAGTATTGGAGTATAAACCAGTCTGCAAGCTGAACACTTGCAGGTTTCACATTTTTACCTTCCTCTTCTTCTCACTCATTGTCCCTGAATTGGCCATGTTCTCTTTATTGATGATTTTCATCAGGTCACTTTTATTCCTTCAAAAAATAAATTAGTGGTGTTTTATTAGTCTCACTTAGCCTTCCATTTAGGCCTACCTTGTGACAATATGCCGCACTATCGCTCACATTGACAGTAACATCAAATTAAGTCATGTGACAACAGTCTTTCCATATTAGAGGAAAGGGACAACAGTGCCAAATGAAAAATTGTGACGACAATCTAAACAATGTGACAGTAACCCCAGACTACAGCTCGGAGTGACAATACCCCCAGACTAGAGCTCACGTTGATAGTAAATCCAGACTAGAGCTCGGGGTGACAATACCCCCAGACTAGAGCTCACGGTGATAGTAAATCCAGACTAGAGCTCGGGGTGACAATACCCCCAGACTAGAGCTCACGGTGATAGTAAATCCAGACTAGAGCTCGGGGTAACAGTAACCCTAGACTACAGCTCGGAGTGACAATACCCCCAGACTAGAGCTCACGTTGATAGTAAATCCAGACTAGAGCTCGGGGTGACAATACCCCCAGACTAGAGCTCACGGTGATAGTAAATCCAGACTAGAGCTCGGGGTGACAGTAACCCTAGACTACAGCTCGGAGTGACAATACCCCCAGACTAGAGCTCACGTTGATAGTAAATCCAGACTAGAGCTCGGGGTGACAGTAACCCCAGACTAGAGCTCGCGCTGACAGTAACCCCAGACTAGAGCTCGGGGTGACAGTAACCCCAGACTAGAGCTCACGGTGACAGTAACCCCAGACTACAGCTCGGAGTGACAATACCCCCAGACTAGAGCTCGCGCTGTCAGTAACCCCAGACTACAGCTCGGAGTGACAATACCCCCAGACTAGAGCTCGCGCTGACAGTAACCCCAGACTACAGCTCGGAGTGACAATACCCCCAGACTAGAGCTCGCGCTGACAGTAACCCCAGACTACAGCTCGGAGTGACAATACCCCCAGACTAGAGCTCACGGTGATAGTAAATCCAGACTAGAGCTCGGGGTGACAGTAACCCCAGACTAGAGCTCGGGATGACAGTAACCCCAGACTAGAGCTCGGGGTGACAGTAACCCCAGACTAGAGCTCACGGTGATAGTAAATCCAGACTAGAGCTCGGGGTGACAGTAACCCCAGACAAGAGCTCACGGTGATAGTAAATCCAGACTGGAGCTCGGGGTGACAGTAACCCCAGACAAGAGCTCACGGTGATAGTAAATCCAGACTAGAGCTCGGGGTGACAGTAACCCCAGACTAGAGCTCACGGTGATAGTAAATCCAGACTAGAGCTCGGGGTGACAGTAACCCCAGACTAGAGCTCACGGTGATAGTAAATCCAGACTAGAGCTCGGGGTGACAGTAACCCCAGACTAGAGCTCACAGTGATAGTAAATCCAGACTAGAGCTCGGGGTGACAGTAACCCCAGACTAGAGCTCACGGTGATAGTAAATCCAGACTAGAGCTCGGGGTGACAGTAACCCCAGACTAGAGCTCACGGTGATTGTAAATCCAGACTAAAGCTCGGGGTGACAGTAACCCCAGACTAGAGCTCACGGTGATAGTAAATCCAGACTAGAGCTCGGGGTGACAGTAACCCCAGACTAGAGCTCACGGTGATAGTAAATCCAGACTAGAGCTCGGGGTGACAGTAACCCCAGACTAGAGCTCACGGTGATAGTAAATCCAGACTAGAGCTCGGGGTGACAATACCCCCAGACTAGAGCTCACGGTGATAGTAAATCCAGACTAGAGCTCGGGGTGACAGTAACCCCAGACTAGAGCTCGGAGTGACAATACCCCCAGACTAGAGCTCACGGTGATAGTAAATCCAGACTAGAGCTCAGGGTGACAGTAACCCCAGACTAGAGCTCATGGTGATAGTAAATCCAGACTAGAGCTCGGGGTGACAGTAACCCCAGACGAGGGTTCATGCTCTGGTGGTATCAGGAGAAACACAGACTTACATTCTTGAAGGCTATTGGCACTGAATTAAATTGAAAGCCAGAGGCCATGGACTGGAATCTCAGCTTTAACTGATGTTGAAGCCTGCATGGCATTCTACCCTGATGTTGCATTGCTTTATTTGATAAGGGGTGTGTGTTTGTGTGTCTGCACGCTACCAATGACACATTATTAAGGTAAAGGTGGCACTCTCCACATCAACAATGCACTCTAATCAACTTTCGTGGGCCCAAGAACTACCACGAGAGGCAATGGAAAAGGCAGGCCTCCTTTCAGTTGGATCAGTGGTGACCACTGGGATACTGCCAAAGTAAATCAGGGAAGGCGGTACTCAAAGTTCAGCCAGGCCTGGTACAATGCCACTCTCTCTACGTCCAACTATCAACATCTTCTTTGGCCTCCTTATCTCGAGAGACAATGGATAAGCGCCTGGAGGTGGTCAGTGGTTTGTGAAGCAGCGCCTGGAGTGGCTATAAAGGCCAATTCTAGAGTGACAGGCTCTTCCACAGGTGCTGCAGAGAAATGTGTTTGTCGGGGCTGTTATACAGTTGGCTCTCCCCTTGTGCCTCTGTCTTTTTTCCTGCCAACTACTAAGTCTCTTCGACTCGCCACACTTTAGCCCCGTCTTTATGGCTGCCCGCCAGCTCTGACGAACGCTGGCAACTGACTCCCACGACTTGTGATCAATGTCACAGGATTTCATGTCGCGTTTGCAGACGTCTTTAAAGCGGAGACATGGACGGCCGGTGGGTCTGATACCAGTGGCGAGCTCGCTGTACAACGTGTCTTTGGGGATCCTGCCATCTTCCATGCGGCTCACATGGCCAAGCCATCTCAAGCGCCGCTGACTCAGTAGTGTGTATAAGCTGGGGATGTTGTCCGCCTCGAGGACTTCTGTGTTGGAGATACGGTCCTGCCACCTGATGCCAAGGATTCTCCGGGGGCAGCGAAGATGGAATGAATTGAGACGTCGCTCTTGGCTGACATACGTTGTCCAGGCCTCGCTGCCATAGAGCAAGGTACTGAGGACACAGGCCTGATACACTCGGACTTTTGTGTTCCATGTCAGTGCGCCATTTTCCCACACTCTCTTGGCCAGTCTGGACAAAGCAGAGGAAGCCTTTCCCATGCGCTTGTTGATTTCTGCATCTAGAGACAGGTTACTGGTGATGGTTGAGCCTAGGTAGGTGAACTTTGAACCACTTCCAGAGCGTGGTCGCAAATATTGATGGATGGAGCATTTCTGACGACCTGCCCCATGATGTTCGTTTTCTTGAGGCTGATGGTTAGGCCAAATTCATTGCAGGCAGCCGCAAACCTGTCGATGAGACTCTGCAGGCACTCTTCAGTGTGAGATGTTAAAGCAGCATCGTCAGCAAAGAGGAGTTCCCTGATGAGGACTTTCCGTACTTTGGACTTCGCTCTTAGACGGGCAAGGTTGAACAACCTGCCCCCTGATCTTGTGTGGAGGAAAATTCCTTCTTCAGAGGACTTGAACGCATGTGAAAGCAGCAGGGAGAAGAAAATCCCAAAAAGTGTGGGTGCGAGAACACAGCCCTGTTTCACGCCACTCAGGATAGGAAAGGGCTCTGATGAGGAGCCACCATGTTGAATTGTGCCTTTCATATTGTCATGGAATGAGGTGATGATACTTAGTAGCTTTGGTGGACATCCAATCTTTTCTAGTAGTCTGGAGAGACCACGTCTGCTGACGAGGTCAAAGGCTTTGGTGAGATCAATGAAAGCAATGTAGAGGGGCATCTGTTGTTCACGGCATTTCTCCTGTATCTGACGAAGGGAGAACAGCATGTCAACGGTCGATCTCTCTGCACGAAAGCCACACTGTGCCTCAGGGTAGACGCGCTCGGCCAGCTTCTGGAGCCTGTTTAGAGCGACTCGAGCAAAGACTTTCCCCACTATGCTGAGAAGGGAGATTCCACGGTAGTTGTTGCAGTCACCGCGGTCACCTTTGTTTTTATAGAGGGTGATGATATTGGCATCACGCATGTCCTGGGGTACTGCTCCCTTTTCCCAGCACAGGCATAGCAGTTCATGTAGTGCTGAGAGTATAGCAGGCTTGGCACTCTTGATTATTTCAGGGGTAATGCTGTCCTTCCCAGGGGCTTTTCCGCTGGCTAGAGAATCAATGGCATCACTGAGTTCCGATTTGGTTGTATGTCCAGCTCATCCATGACTGGTAGAGGCTGGGCTGCATTGAGGGCAGTCTCAGTGACAACATTCTCCCTGGAGTACAGTTCTCGGTAGTGCTCAACCCAGCGGTCCATTTGTTTGCATTGGTCAGTGATTATGTCCCCTGATTTAGATTTGAGGGGGGCGATCTTCTTGATGGTTGGCCCAAGAGCTCTCTTAATGCCATCATACATTCCTCTGATGTTTCCGGTGTCTGAGGCCAGCTGAATATGACTGCATAGGTGTTGCCAGTAGTCGTTTGCGCAGCGCCTGGCTGTTCTTTGTGCAGTGCTTCTGGCTGCTTTAAGTGCTGCGGATGTTAAATCGCTGGGGGCTTTCTTGTAGTTCAACAGTGCAATGCGCTTAGCGGCTATGACAGGTTCCAGCTCTTCATTATGAGATTGAAACCAGTCTGCATTTCTCTTCGCACTTTTGCCGTAGCTGGTCAAAGCTGACCTATAGATGGCGTCTCTGATGTGGGCCCACTTGGTCTCACTGTGAGAGTGTTTTGAAGGGCTGTTACAAGTGAAGTTAGAAATTTTTGTAACAGCTGTGTGTGAGAAATTCTGCTCGTGTTGATGCGCGGGTGGCCCTTCTGCTTGGAATGATGCAACTTCTTTGGTCAGAGTCTAACCTTGCTGCACGCCAGGGAGTGGTTGGTGTCGCAGTCCGCACTGTGGAAGCTGCGTGTGATTTGAACACTGTTTAAGGGGGCTCGTCTTGTGACAATGAGGTCCAGCTGGCACCAACGACGCGATCTTGGGTGCCTCCATGAAACCTGATGACAGGGTTTAGTGTGAAAGAACGAGTTGGTGATGCAGAGATTATGATAGGTACACAACTCAAGCAGTCTCTGCCCGTTCTCATTCATCCTTCCAACGCCATAGCACCCAAGGCAGGAGGGCCAGGAGTCATGGTCGGCCCCAACCCTGGCATTAAAGTCCCCCAGCGGGAATAGGTGTTCGGTGTTGGGGATGCTGCTAATGATGTTATGGAGTTCCTCGTAGAACTGATCTTTAGCTTCATGTGGGGAGCAGAGTGTTGGAGCATAGATGCTGAGTAGGTGTACTGGACCAGAGGTGGTGAGCAGTCGGATGGACAGTATGTGTTCCGAGCCATTTGAGTGAGGCTCTATCATGCTGAGCAAGGAGTTTCTGATGGCGAAGACCACTCCTTGCTGTCTTGGTTCTTCAGGATCCCTGCCCTGCCAGAAGAAGGTGTAGTCTTGCTCTGCTAGAGATCCACTCGCGGGGAGGCGAGTCTCCTGAAGTGCTGCAATGTCTACATTGAGTCTACTGAGCTCGTTGTTAATGATGGCGGTCTTCCGAGAATCGTTGATTTGTGTAAGGTCTTCCGACAGGCCAGGACACATAGTTCGACGTTCCAGCTTGCAAAGCGAAGGGCTGGTACCTTATTTCCTTTTTTCTTGTTGTTTGGTGCGGTGTATCAGTCCACCTTTCGGGCAATGACCCTGAGCTCCAAGCACCCATTGAAGCAGGTAGACTGTGGCGGGACAGAACCTTATTGACCGGGGGCTGCCCGGTTTGAGGCGGGCAGTAGCTGTCCAGTGAGGTGCGATGACCTCTCCCACCGACAAAGGCAACCCGTGGCGCCCAGTTTCTACGCCAATTTATCTGGACTTATAACCCGTAACTGCTGCCTTCCGTGTTGTTTCAGTCGCTGTGAGGCAACTATGGAGTGACCTCTCCATGGTGCACGCCTGAGCGAATTTATGGAGGTTGAGAGTTGCCCAGTCGTCAAAACCCCCCTCTCGGCCTTTCTGGTGGGGTCCAAAGGAGTGCAGAGCACGACATTTGGCACCGGTATGGCTGCAGGAACTGCCGGAAACATGCCAAAGGTGACACATGACCGCCTACGGGGTTCCGCTCTGGATTATCTGTTAGGGTTTACTCCCTTAGCCTTGGTCTCTCCCGAGACCAATCACCATAAAAGCACCATAATACTGTGTCCATGCCACTTTCCACACAGCTGATTTATCTCCATATAGAAAGGAGCATAGGAACAGGAAGAGGCCTTTAGCCCCTCCAGACTATTCCATCATTCAGTAAGATCATGGCCGACCTGTGATCTAACTCCATGTACCCACCTTTGCCCTATATTCCTTAATACCTTTGGTTAACAAAAATCTATCCATCTCAGATTTAAAATTAACACATGATCCAGCTCAATTGTCATTTGCGGAAGAGAGTTCTAAACTTCTACCACCATGTAGAAGTGTATCCTACTTTCTCTCCCGAAAGACCTGGCTCTAATTTTTTGAATATGCCCCCTTGTCCTGGACTCCCCACCAGTAAAAATAATTTCTCTCTATCTGATCCCCTTAATATCTTGAAAAATCACATCAAGATAAACATGTGATTAAACTCTAATGATCTCAGACTTGAAAATTTCAATTGATCGAGCACCTGCAGTTTGGGGGAGAGAATTCCAGAGTTCTGTTACCCTTTGTGAAGAAGTGCTTCCCAATATTATTTCTAAATAGCTCTAATTTTAAGATTCTGCCCTGTCGCCAAGGGACGGCACGTGGATAAGAACATAAGAAATAGGAGCAGGAGTAGGCCATTCAGCCCTTCGAGCCTACGCTACCATTCAATAAGATCATGCTGATCTGATCTTGGCCTAAACTCCAATTTCCTGTCTGTTCCCCATTGCCCTTGATTCCCTGATATTTCAAAAATCTGTCTATCTCAGCCTTGAATATATTCAATGACTCAGGCTCCGCACCTCTCTGCAGTAGAGAATTCCAAAGATTCATGACTCTTTGAGAGACGATATTCTTCCTCATCTCTGTCTTAATTAGACAACATCTATCCTGTCAAGCCCCCTCAAAATCTTGTATGTTTCAATGAGATCACCTTGCATTCTTCTAAATTCTAACGAGTATAGGCCCAAGCTGCTCAACCTTTCTTCATCAGCCAACTCCTTCATCCCAGGAATCAACCTAGTGAACCTTCTCTGAACTGCCTTCAATGCTAGTATATCCTTCCTTAAATAAGGAGAACAAAATTGTATGCAGTACACTAGGTGTGGTCTCACCAATGCCCTGTACAGTTGTAGCAAAATCAGATCAGAGCGCTGCAGTCCTGCCACATCAGTGGATAATCAAACGACAAACCAGAGGAGGAGGCTCCAAAAACATCCCCATCCTCAATGATGGCAGAGCCCAGATCAGTGCAAAAGACAAAGCTGAAGTATTTGCAGCCATCTTCAGCCATAAGTGCCTAGTGGATGATCCATCTTGGCCTCCTCCTGCAGTCCCCAGCATCATAGATGCCAGTCTTCAGACAATTCGGTTCACTTCATGTGATTTCAAGAAATGGCTGAAGGCACTGGATACAGCAAAGGCTACAGCACATGCATCAACCTGACAATGTGGAAGATTGCCCAAGTATGTGCCATCCATAAAAAGCAGGACAAATCCAATCCGACCAATTACCCCTTCCCGCCCCATCACTCTAATCTCAATCACCAGCAAAGTGATGGAAGGTGTTGTCCACAGTGCTCACAAGTGGCACTTATTCAGCAACAACCTGCTCACTGAAGCTCAGTTTGGATTGCCCCAGGACCTCTCAGCTCCAGACCTCATTACAGCCTTGGTCCAAACATGGACAAAAGAGCTGAACTCAAGACGTGAGTTAAGAGTGACTGCCCTTGACATCAAGGCAGCATTTGACTGAGTGTGGCAGCCAGGAGATGGTGGCGTAGTGGTAATGTTAGTGGACTAGAAATCCAGAAGCTCAGGCTAATGTCCTGGGGATGTGGGGTTATATCCCACCTGGTATAATTTAAATTCAATTCATTAATAGAAGTCTGGAATTCAAAGCTAGTCTCAGCAATGGTGTCGTAAAAACCAATCTGGTTCACTAATGGAACTTAGGGAAGGAAATCTGCCATCCTTACCTGGTCTGGCCTACAATTCCAGACCCACAGCAATGTGGTTGATTCTTAACTGCTAAGTAGCAAGCCACTCAGTTGTCAACGGCAATTAGGGATGGGCAACAAATGGTGGCCTTGCCAGCGAAGCCCACATCTCATAAAAGAATAAAAAAAGGGGCCCTAGCAAAATTGAAGTCAATGGGAATCACTGGTTGGAGTCATACCTAGCACAAAGGTTGTTGGAGGCCAATCAGCTTGGCCCCAGGATATCCTTGCACTCAGGGTAGTGTTCGAGGCCCACCCATTTTCAGTGGCTTCATCAATGATCTTCCTTCCAACATAAGGTCAGAGGTGAGGACGTTTGCTGATGATTGCACTCTGTTCAGTACCATTTGCAACTCGTTAGATACTGAAGTAGTCAATATTCACATGCAGCAGGACCTAGGTAACTTTCAGGCTTGGGCTGATCAGTGGCAAGTAACATTTGCACCTCAGAAGTGCCAGGCAAAGACCATCTCCAACAAGAGGGAATCTAATCATCTCCCCTTGATGTTCTACAGCATTACCGTCATTGCATCCCTGCCCATCAACATCCTGGGGGTTACCATTGACCAGAAACTTAACTGGAGCAGCCATATAAATAGTGTGGCTACAAGAGCAGGTCAGAGGTGAGGAATCCTGCAGCGAGTAACTCACCTCCTGACACCCCAAAGCCTGTCCACCATCTACAAGGCACAAGTCTGGAGTGTGATGGAATACTCTCCACTTTCCTGGATAAGTGCAGCTCCAATAGCACTCAAGAAGCTCAACACCCAAGACAAAGCAACCCACCTGATAGGCACCCCATCCACCACTTTCAATATTCACTCCCTGCACCACCGATGCACAGTAGCAGCAGTATGTACCATCTACAAGCAGCAACTCGCCAAGGCTCCTTTGACAGTACCTTCCAAATCCACAATGTCTACGACCTAGAAGGACAAGGGCAGGAGACGCATGGGAACATCACCACCTGCAGGTTCCCCTCAAAGTCACTCACCATCGCCGTTCCTTCACTGTCGCTGGGTCAAAATTCTGGAATTCCCTCCGTAACAGCACTGTGGGTCTACCTACACCACATGGACTGCAGTGGTTCCGGAACAAGGCTCACCATTACCTTCTCAAGGGGAATTAGGGATGGGCAAAAAGTGCTGGCCTTGCCAGCAGCACTAATATCCCAAGAGTGAATATAAACAAAAAAGACTTCCCTACTTTTATACTCCATCCCCTTGCAATAAAGGCCAAAATTCCATTTGCCTTTCTAATTACTTGCTGTACCTGCATGCTAATGTTTTGTGTTTCATGTATGAAGATACCCAGATCCCCTCATACTGCAGCATTCTGCAGTCTCTCTCCATTTAAATAATATTTTGCTTGTCCTACCAAAATGGATAATGTCACATTTTTCCACATTATGCTCCATCTGCCAAATCTTTGCTCTCTCACTTAACCTATCTATATCCCCTTGCAAACTCTTGGTGTCCTCCGTCTCGACAGCAAATTTGGCAGTAATAATAAAAAATAGAATGAGGCCAAGGATAGATTCTTGGGAGACTCCAGAGGTAACGGTGTGGGAACAGAAGGTAAGCCATTGCACCCATCACTTCTGTGTTCACTGACCTATATTGGCTCCTGGTGTGGCAAAGCCTCAATTTTAAAATTTTCATCCTGTTTTTCAAATCCCTCCATTTCCTTGCATCGCCCTATCTTTGTAACCTCCTCCAGCCCTACAACCCTCTGAGATGTCTGCGCTCTTCCAGTTCTGGCTTCTTGTGCATTCCTATTCCATCACTCCACCATTGGCCACCATGCCTTCAGTTGCATTGGCCCTCTCTGCCGTGCTCTCTGCCTTTCATACCATCCCTAAAACCTATCTCTTTGACCAAGCTTTTGGTCCCTTGTCCTCATATCTCCTTGTGTGTCTCGATGTCAAGTTTTGTTTGATAAACACTCCAGTGAAGTGCTTGGGAGAGTTTACGATGTTAAAGGTGCTATATAAATTGTTGTTTGTTGTTGTTGTTTGAGGAGCGCAACAGCAGTTACAAAGAAATTCCCATTGACTTCAATTTTGCTAGGGCTCCTTGATGCCACGTTCTGTTACATGCTGCCTTGATGGTAAGGGCAGTCAGTCTCACCTCATGTCTTGAAATCATCTCTTTTGTCCATATTTGGACTAAGGCTACAATGAGGTCTGGAGCCGGCTGAAGAGTTCGTACCATCATAAGCACATGGGCTGAATGGCCTCTGTCTGTGTTGTAACTCCTGGACCACTGACCTTTTCCTATTCGGCTGTAACTGTGATCGCTCCAGTTTCTTCTCATTTGGTCCTTCTGTTACAGGAGCCGCCACCACCTCTTCAGTCAGGTTATCTGCAAGACCCTTCAAATTGAAAGTAATGTTTTAATCATTGATCTTCAAGTTGCATAAACAGGACATATCTGCAGCATTGGGAGTCTGCAAAATACAGAAGGTATTTCAATAAAATCTAACTAAAAATTCTCTAATTTGATTTGATGAGTGAATACTGATGACAACTCCTTAGTGTTCACCATTTAAATGAACGGCCGCAGGGAATGATAATAATGGTTCTGGGGTCAGAAATAAGGCAACATGTCTCACTGATGCTCAGCACCCTCAACATTTGATCTTAAGAAGTGTCTTGTTATGCAAATTGGGAGAAAATGAGTTTCTGTATAGGCCACCATCCCCATACACTCATTGTTAACTTGTAGCATCATAGAAATTGCAGTACAGGGTTCTCAACTATCAGCCCTGTACCAGTACTAGCTCTTCAACATTATACTATTATAGTAATAAAGGTACTCAAATGTCAAAAAATCACTTCATTAAAGTAATACTTAACCTACATTAATAAAATAAACACTAAGGTTACATTACTATAATGCAGTGTTTAATTTAGTGATTTAAGTTTTATAGTACTGTGATATTGACTCTTGGCATTTGAGTACCATTATTATTTAATATCTTATACTGTGATTTGATTGTTATTTTGGCATTATTCAGGGAGGCAGTCAGTCTCAGGGTTAAAAGGTTAGTCTTGTGTGCTTTACCTGAGGGATATGGTGAAACAAGATAGCAGAGAGGAGTAGACACTAATCAAAGAATTGGCCTGTTGGGTCTAAAGGCTTTTTCCACTTAATACTTTATTATCCAAAACTGTACTGCCTTTTGTTTTTTAATTATATTTTATGCATTGAGTTGCGATCTGGAATGTACTTCCTGAAAGGGTAGTGGAAGCAGATTCAATAGTAACTTGCAAACTTTGAAAGGGAGAAAATTGCAGGGCTATGAAGAAAGCGCAGGGGAGTGGAACTAATTAGACAGCCTGTTCAAAGAGATGGCACGGGCACAATGGACGGAATGGCCTCCTTCTGTGCTGTAAGCTTCTATGATAAAACTGCTTTCCAATCTACAAATTGTGATGGAGGCTTCGTTTGCAGACTCCATTCTATACAGCTGACCTGTTGAATGGACAGATAGGTGCTATCACTTTGGATTCAAAGCTTGTGGTTTTTTTCTGAGACTGTCATTTACCAGAAATGAAACTGAAAGTCCAGAGAGTTCTGGGAAGGACAAAACTGGTCCTAACCAGTTTGAAACACAGTCTTATGATCAGAGATGTGACCAGAGCTAAAGTTTCAGTTTAGAAGGATACTCTGCAGTGGGTGGAAGCAAAAAATAGCCAGCTGTTGTTTTAAAGAGACAAGCTGGGAGCTGTTGGCAGTTTTTAAAACACAGGCTGCAGGCTGAGAGAATTGAACCCTGAGAGCTGACCAAAGGCGAATATGACTTATGGCAGCTGTCTTCAGTGACTTAAAGAGTTATCAGTGGAATCACGCCATCAGGACAGTTGTGGGCAAGCCCAAGGTTGTTCAAGAGGTAACAAGGTTGAACCGTTAAAGGGAAGATTGCATCGCTCACTATCGACGGGACATTATTATTTATTTATTTAGAGATTCAGCACTGAAACAGGCCCTTCGGCCCACCGAGTCTGTGCCGACCATCAACCACCCATTTATACTAATCCTACACTAATTCCATATTCCTACCACATCCCCACCTGTCCCTATATTTCCCTACCACCTACCTATACTAGGGGCAATTTATAATGGCCAATTTACCTATCAACCTGCAAGTCTTTGGCATGTGGGAGGAAACCGGAGCACCCGGAGGAAACCCACGCAGACACAGGGAGAACTTGCAAACTCCACACAGGCAGTACCCAGAATTGAACCCGGGTCACTGGAGCTGTGAGGCTGCGGTGCTAACCACTGCGCCACTGTGCCACCCTACTTCTGTATCTGTATCCTGGAGGACAGGAGTTGGAGAACTACCTAAGGAGATTCCTGTTTTTGATGTACTTTGGGACTGTTCGGCACTCTCTTGTTGAGAGTACTTCTCAGAGGATTCTTAAGGACTATCTTTCTTGCATCTGATAATTAGTGGTAACCTTTAACATACATACGTCGTCTGTGATTTAACTGTTAGTTTATGTTTAGTTTATGTTGGTTTTGGTTTGAGTGTCAAAGTAAAATTTGTAAAAGTGAAATCTTGACCGTTTGTTTTTTTTGTTTCCTAAATTAGATCAGTCAATGGATTTGATTCTTTTGGTTTGTTGACAGTCTCCACGGGGATCATAACAAGATTTAGATTGTGCACCAACTGTTAGTTAGTTTCACCTGATCCTCAGCCTAAACAGTTAATCAGATTCAGTGTTTTTGAAAGTTATATTGATGTAATCATCTCCACCAAGATTGCCATGTATCATTTCAAACATGATCCCAAGGAAACTAATCACCATATTACACAAAGAACAAATTGTGTCATGTTATCTTTTATTGTGGACAATGCAGTCTTGTGTATTTAGGCTTAGGAAATGCCAGACACTCTTCCCATGGGCCAGGAAGGGACCCAGAGTAATAGCTACTCACTTATTAAAGATACATGGGCAGTGTCCGATCGCTATAGGGAAAGCAAATGCATAACATTAGATTGCATTGCAAGGTCCAAGTACAAAACATGTAGTATAATATTTAGCAATTAGAGGGCCCTGGTAGATCTGGAACAAAATTAATTGGCATTTAGAAAATATGGGCAAATAAATGCAATTCAGCACTGTTTTGATACAGGCAAATCATGTTTTATTAACTTGATTGAGTTCTTTGATGAAGTAATGGAGAAGTTTGATGAGGGTAGTGCAGTTGACATTGTGTATGTAGACTTTCAAAAGATGTTCCACAAAATACCACATAGAATTACATGGAACTTACAGCACAGAAACAGGCCATTCGGCCCAACTGGTCTTTGCTGGTGTTTATGCTCCTTGTGAGCCTCTTCCCACCCCCTCTTCATCTCACCCCATCAAAATATCCTTCTATTCCTTTCTCCTTCTTGTGTTTATCTAGCTTCCCTTAAATACATCTATGCAATTCATTTCTACCACTCCACCTGAAAGTGAATTCCACATTCACACCACTCTCTGGGTAAATTAGTTTCTCCTGAATTCCTATTGGATTTATTGGTGACCATCTTATATTTATGGGCTCTAGTTTTGGTGGAAATATCTTCTCTACATCTCCCCTATCAAATCTAGAGAATTGGGATTGGCCTACTTAGAGCAGGGAAAGTTAAGGAAAGATTTAATATAGATTTTCAAAATTATGAGGTGTTTTGATAGGTCAATGAGAAACTGTTTCTACTGGCAAGAGGGTCAGTAACCAGAGAACAAGAATTAAGGTAACTGGGAAAAGAACCAGAGGGGAGATTAATTATTTTAGGCAGCGAGTTCTGATCTGGAAAGGGCTGCCTGAAAGGGCGGTGGAAGCAGATTCAATAGAAACTTTCAAAAGGGAATTGGATAAATACTTGAACAGGAGAAATTACATGGCTATGGGGAAAGAGCAGGGGAGTGGGATTAATTAGATAGCTCTTTGAAAGTGCCGGCACAGGCATAATGGGCCAAATGGCCTCCTTCTGTGCTGTATAGTTCTAATAATAGGTTGCAAAAGGCTTATTGCAAAAGTAAAGCCCATAGGATTGAAGGGACATTGGCAACGAAAGCAGAGAGTGGTAGCGAGCAGCTGTTTTTCAAATTGGAGGGAACTATACAGTAGTGTTCCCAGGGGTCAGTATTAAGACTACTGCTCTTTTTGATATATATTAATGACCTGGACTTGGTTATATAGGGCATAATTTAAAAGTTTGCAGATGATCTGAAACTTGGAAATGTAGTAAACAATGAGGAACAGACTTCAGGAGGACGTAGACAGACTGGTGAAATGGGCAGACACATGACAGATGAAATTTAATGCAGGGAAGTGTGCGGTGATACATTTTAGTAAGAAGAATGAAGAGAGGCAATATGAACTAAATGGTACAATCTTAAAGGAGGTGCAGTAACAGAGTGATCTGTGGGTGTACGTACACATACCTTTGAAAGTGGCAGGACAAGTTGAAAAGACGGCTGAAAAAAGTATGCGGAATCCTTGGCTTTATTAATAGAGGCATAGAGTACAAAAGCAAGGAAGTTATGTTAAATCTTTATAAAACATTGGTTAGGCCATGGCTGGAGTATTACGTTCAATTCTGGACACCACATTTTAGGAAGGATGTCAAGGCCTTGGAGATGATGCAGAGGAAAATTACTAGAATGGTACAAGGGATGAGGGACTTCATTTATGTGGAGAGACTCGAGAAGCTGGGGTTGTTCTGACAGCAGAAGAGATTAGGGGAGATTAGATTGAGGTGTTCAAAATCATGAAGGGTTTTGACACAGTAAATAATGAAAAGCTGTGGCAGGAGGGTCGGTAAGCAGAGCTTACAAATTTAACATGATTAGCAAAAGAACCAGAGGAGCAACATCAGGCAGCATAATAATAAAAAGCAAAGTACTGCAGATGCTAGAAATCTGAAATAAAGTGCTGGAAAATACTCAGCATCTGTGGAGAGAGAAGCAAAGTTAACGTTTCAGGTCAATGATCTTTCATCATTATTTATTCAACATCAGGAAGCATTTTGTTTAACACACCCAATTGTTGTGACCTGGAATGCACTGCCTGAAAAAAGGTGATGGAAGCAGATTCAATAGTAACATTCAAAAGACAATTAAATAAGCACTTGAAGGAAAACAAATTACAGGGCTACGGGGAAAAGAGCAAGGAAGGGGATTAATTGGATAGCTCTACGAAAGAGCTGGCACAGGCATAATGAGCCAAATGGCCTCCTTCTGTGCTATACCATTCTATGATTCTGTGATCTGCACTGAGAGTATTGTGACCACTTACAGTATCCACACAGGGTGAAGGATATGCAGAGTCAAGAGATAATGGACATAAGGGCAGCCAAGATATTACCTAACCTCAGAGTTCTTAGTTAAGAGGGCTGGCTTCAAGATGCAGACTTGGAAGGGATATGACTGAGGTTTTTACAATGATGAACAATTTGGACTTTGGTTGGATAGGATCATAGGATCATAAATCAACAAGCAGAGTAGAACTAGAGGGCATGGATTAGGCACAGAGTTAATTTAGATTCCAGAAAGTAGCTATTTTCAGATTGAGCCATCGCCTTCTGGAACCAATTTCCTGAAACTGCATATGGACCTCCTGCAAGTCCTTTAAAAGGAAACTTAACATATTCACAAGTGAAGTGGCCATTGACAATGAATCGTTAGCTGGGACCAGATGGTGGAAAGGGAGCCGGGAGGAAGGAAAGAACATCAGTCGACTTCGGGCCAACGATATTCATCTGTGCCAGCTGTGGAAGGGATTGCCACTCATGAGTCAGCCTCTACAGCCACAACAGGTGATGCTCAACTCAGAAGTGACATACTGCCCAGGCGCAGTCCATTGTCTTTTGTGATGGACAGATGCCTACTACTACTACTAGTTTTGCTGGGATTATTTATGACAGGCTTTGGGCTATAAAAGTCTCCTGGAACCTCCCTTGATTGCCTTGGATTTCCAGCTTTGGCTCAACGATAGCACTTTTACCTCTGAGTCAGAGGTTGTGAGTTTGAGCCCCACTCCAGAGACTTGAGCCCATAACCTAGGCTGAGACTGCAAAGCAGTACTGAGGGAGTGCTGCACCATCAGAACATGCCTTTCGGATGAGATGGTAAATTGAGGCCTTATCTCTCCTCTTGGATGGATGTTAAATATCTGATGACACTATTGGAAGACATGCAGGGAAGTTCTCCTGGTGTCCTGACAAACATTAATCCCTCAACCAATGCCTAAAACACATTATCTGGTTATCAATTAATCAACCATTGTTGTTTGTGAGACCTTGCAGTGTGCAAATTGGCTCCCACTTTTACCTACATTACAACAGTGACCACGGTTAAAAGTACTTGATTGCCTGTGAAGCACTTTGGGATATCCTGAGGACATGAAAGGTGCTGAATAAATGCAAGTCCATTTATTTTTGAGGTGTTGAACAGGAATTTCCAATTTTCCCTGAATTGGTGCAATTTATTTTCACTGTTGTCTGAATGGGCTGAACTTGATGGGCATGATGCTCTTTTCTCAGCTTCTTTTTTGTAATTTTTATATCACTTTCCATTTATCCTGCCTGTAATTCTAAAGCTTAGCCATCCTTTATAGTTTCTGGTAACTCATATGGAACACATGTTAAATTTAGGATCTCAGTTTTGAGTGCAGTCAGCTGGTAAAATATCCCATCAGACAGAACTTTGTTGACAGTCAGAGACGAAAGTCCCAAGAAAATTCCAGGAATGGCGATACAGCAATGGAATGAGATCATCGTCTGTCTGCAGCAACACTGTAGACCCTGTCCAAATTGTACGTATGGGCTTATTTAAATAACTCAGTTAGGTCTCCCTCACCCGTACAAGGATGAACATAACAGTCCACCTCAACTGTCAGAATCACACCCCTCCAATACTGCAGGTGGACATTGAGGAAGGGCCAGAGGAAACAGGCTTTAGGTGTTTTACATGCTCCTAACAACATTTGGAATTGAGTACCCTTCCTTGGACAGTTTTGGGCCTTTTGTAAGCTCACAACAGCTCTGTTGGGAAGCTGCTGGAGAAGATACTGAGGGATAGGATCTATTCCCATTTGGAAGAAAATGGGCTCATCAGTGATAGGCAACATGGTTTTGTGCAGGGAAGGTCATGTCTTACCAACTTAATAGAATTCTTTGAGGAAGTGACAAAGTTGATTGATGAGGGAAGGGCTGTAGATGTCATATACATGGACTTCAGTAAGGCGCTTGATAAGGTTCCCCATGGTAGGCTGATGGAGAAAGTGAAGTCGCATGGGGTCCAGGGTGTACTAGCTAGATGGATAAAGAACTGGCTGGGCAACAGGAGACAGAGAGTAGTAGTGGAAGGGAGTTTCTCAAAATGGAGACGTGTGACCAGTGGTGTTCCACAGGGATCCGTGCTGGGACCACTGTTGTTTGTGATATACATAAATGATTTGGAGGAAAGTATAGGTGGTCTGATTAGCAAGTTTGCAGACGACACTAAGATTGGTGGAGTAGCAGATAGTGAAGGGGACTGTCAAAGAATACAGCAGAATATAGATAGACTGGAGAGTTGGGCAGAGAAATGGCAGATGGAGTTCAATCAAGGCAAATGCGAGGTGATGCATTTTGGAAGATCCAATTCAAGAGTGAACTATACAGTAAATGGAAAAGTCCTGGGGAAAATTGATGTACAGAGAGATTTGGGTGTTCAGGTCCATTGTTCCCTGAAGGTGGCAACGCAGGTCAATAGAGTGGTCAAGAAGGCATACGGCATGCTTTCCTTCATCGGACGGGGTATTGAGTACAAGGGTTGGCAGGTCATGTTACAGTTGTATAAGACTTTGGTTCGGCCACATCTGGAATACTGCGTGCAGTTCTGGTCGCAACATTATCAAAAGGATGTGGATGCTTTGGAGAGGGTGCAGAGGAGGTTCACCAGGATGTTGCCTGGTATGGAGGGCGCTAGCTATGAGGAGAGGTTGAGTAGATTAGGATTATTTTCATTACAAAGACGGAGGTTGAGGGGGGACCTGATTGAGGTGTACAAAATCATGAGAGGTATAGACAGGGTGGATAGCAAGAAGCTTTTTCCCAGAGTGGGGGATTCAATTACTAGGGGTCACGAGTTCAAAGTGAGAGGGGAAAAGTTTAGGGGGGATATGCGTGGAAAGTTCTTTACGCAGAGGGTGGTGGGTGCCTGGAACGCGTTGCCAGCGGAGGTGGTAGACGCGGGCACGATAGCGTCTTTTAAGATGTATCTAGACAGATACATGAATGGGCAAGTAGCAAAGAGATACAGACCCTTAGAAAATAGGCGACATGTTTAGATAGAGGATCTGGATCGGCGCAGGCTTGGAGGGCCGAAGGGCCTGTTCCTGTGCTGTAATTTTCTTTGTTCTTTTGGGTGTGAGCTCCATTGGGAGCCTAGGGAGAGCATAGTAGGAGGAATTTCTGGGAAGTAGCCCATTCCAAAACATGGGGGTTGGGTGCAAGACTCATTCACTCTCAGCAATTCCATCCCTCTCCAGATTGGAACTTGATCTGGATCTTACACAGGGCAGCAATCGGCAGATCAAGGTTCCTCTCCAAGGTCTTGAGTTTTCCGTCACAAAGATGAGAATTGAAGTTTTGATGAAGGTTGTGCATCTGACCAGAGAAAAAAATTGGATAATTGTGTTGATTTCCTGGTACCACTACTGTTTAGAGGCATTGAGTGTATAAAGACCTGATCAAACACAATAAAAGGCTTACGTTGCAACCATATTTGGTGTCAGATGGTGTGAGATCCAACGCAGATTGGGTGATCGCTTTGCGGAACACCTTCGCTCAGTCCGCAAGAATGACCCTGAGCTTCCGGTTGCTTGCCATTTTAATTCACCACCCTGCTCCCATACCAACATTCCTCTCCTTGGCCTGCAGTAGTGTTCCAGTGAACCTCAACACAAGCTCGAGGAACAGCACCTCATCTTCCGATTAGGCACTCTAGGCTGAGTTCAACAATTTCAGAGCATGACTGCCTTTTTTATTTTATTTTACTTTTTAACCATGGGCCTGTCTTAAACTTGTGTTTCAGGTTTTTGCTTTTGGATAGAGCTTTTCATTATTTTGCCATTTACATTCTCTCTGGACTAATGTTTTGTCTTTTAATACAACTATTAGCATTCCCTTTGGCCTTTGTTCTGTGACATCTTTGTCATTTAATCTCTCCTCCCCCCTGCCCTATCACACACCTGCCCTTTTGTTCTTCTTCTGGACTTGATCTTCCTGGCAGTGGCGAGGCTCCGTACGAAGGTTGTATTGGAGAAAGTAATGGGGCTGAAGGTTGATGAGTCCCCAGGACCTGATATTCTACATCCAAGAGTGTTGAAAGAGGTAGCTATGGAGTTACTGGATGCATTGGTGATCATCTTCCAAAATTCTATAGATTCTGGAGCGGATCCTGCAGATTGGAAGGTCACAAATGTCACCCCTCTATTTAAGAAGGGACAGAGAGACCAAACAGGGAATTACAGACCTGTTAGCCTTACATCAGTCGTTGGGAATTGCTAGAATCTATTCTAAAGGATGTGATAAATGGACACTTCGATAATAATTATCTGATTGGGCAACGTCAGCATGGATTTACGAATGGGAGGGGAATCAGTGGACATGGTATACTTGGATTTTCAAAAGGCCTTTGATAAAGTCCCCAACAGGAGGTTGATTAGCAAAATTAAAGCACATGGGAACATGGGATAGGAGGTAATATACTGGCATGGATTAAGGATTGGTTAACAGGCAGAAAGCAGAGAATAAACGGGTCATTCTCGCATTGGCAGGCTGTGACTAGTGGGGTACCGCAGGGATCAGTGCTTGGGCTCCAGCTGTTCACAATATATATCAATGATTTGGACGTGGGGACCAAATGTAGTATTTCCAAGTGCGCAGATGACACAAAACTAGGTGGGAATGTGTGTTGTGAGGAAGATGCAAAGCGGCTTCAAGGGTGTTTGGACAGACTTAATAAGTGGGCAAGAATGTGGCAGATGGAATATAATGTGGAAAAATGTGAGGTTATCCACTTTGGTAGGAGGAACAGATGTGCAGAGTATTACTTAAATGGTAAGAAATTAGAAAGTGTCCTTGTCAATAAGTCACTGAAAGCTAACATGCAGGTGCAGCAAGCAATTAGGAAGGCTAATCGTATGTTAGTCTTTATCGCAAGAGGATTTGAGTACGGGATTAGTGAAGTCGTGCTTCAATTGTATAGAACCTTGGTTAGACCACACTTGGAGTACTGTGTGCAGTTTTGGTTCCCTTACCTTAGGAAGGATATTATTGCCATAGAGGGAGTGCAATGAAGGTTCACCAGACTTGTTCCCGGGATGGCGGAATTGTCCTACACAGAGAGATTGGGGAAACTGGGCCTGTATTGTTTAGAGCTTCGAAGAATGAGAGGTGATCTCATTGAAACCTACAAAATACTTAAAGGGATAGACAGGGTAGATGCAGGTAAGATGTTCCCCCTGAGTCTCGAAACAGGGGACACAATTTCAAAATAAGGGAGAAGCCACTTAGGACAGAGATGAGGAGAAATTTCTTTACTCAGAGGGTTGTGAATCTTTGGAATTCTCTACCCCAGAGGTCTGTGGAAGCTCAGTCATTGAGTACGTTTAAAGCAGAGATTGACAGATTTCTAAATACAAATGACATAAGGGGATATGAGGATAGTGTGAGAAAAAGGGATTGAAGTGGATGATCAGCCATGATCGTATTGAATGGCAGAGCAGGCTCGATGGACTGAATGGCCTACTCCTATGTTCCTAAATGTTGAAGGTAAGTGTTTTGGGTGGGGGGGGAGGGGGGGAGAAGGCAAATGCTGAATTTAATTGTTATTGGGAGGGGAAGGGGCGATAAATTTATTGGCGGTATTTTGGAGGGGGGTAGACCTTTAAAAATGTAAATGACCCGACAGGGCAGGCTGCCCTTTAAAATGGTGCCAGCGCTTGCGCACAGGCAGCTGCGCCCATTGCTGGCATCGGAGAGCATGTCCCCTCCACGTGCTCTGGGGGGGGTGGGGGGGAATGGGTGGCGGCCTGACCGGTTCCTTATCCTGGGTCGCCACAAGGACGATCGGGGCAGCCTGGCGACGCACAGCTCCCATGTGCTGCCGCTCCCGGTGACGGGAGACGAAAATCCAGCCTGTTAACTCTGTTTCTCTCTCCACAGATGCTGCCAGTCTTTGCTGAGTATTTGCAGCATTTCTGTTTTTATTTCATATTTCCAGCAGCTGCGGGATTTTGCTTTAATGTTGGTGTCAGATTCAAATGGTCTTGCAAGTGACAATGTCGATCTACAGATTCCTTATTGGCTGTAAACTGATCTACGAAGATGGATTTTAGCCAATTGAACGCCATTTTTTTCTCACGTAGGAACAGGTGAGTAAACATGTTTTAAATAGAAAAGATGTGTAGAACTGTCAGCAAAGAGAAAGTTAATATTAAAGTAAAAATTGAGGATGGAGAAGAGAGATGGGAGACAAAAAAGAAATTGAAAAGTTAGTGAGCAGGTAGGGCAAGGTGAGAACTGGTGGCCGGAATTTTACGGCCCCTCAATGAGTAGGCTGGTGGCGGGGGTGCATAAAATTGAGTGGGAGGCAGGGGGGCCCAACCCCCTCCTGCCCCGGCTGCAATTTTACGCGGGGCAAGAAACGGCCCGCCCGCCCCAAGCCAATCAAGGCCCTTAAGAGGCCAATTAGCTGCCACTTAAGGGCCTCCTCCCACCACCACTGGTATTTTATCCTCAATGGCTGGACGGCAAAGGGCCCAAGAACCCCACCTGGTAAAACCAGGCAGCCTTCTAGCCAGCTGGTGTGGGGGCGGGGGAATGGCCCCCCTGATCGGGCATCCCGTGCCCCCGAAACCACAGCTGCCCCCAACGCAGAACGCTCTCCGCACACCACCACCGCCCCCACCCCACCCCCACAACTGACCCCCTTTGCCTCGCCGGAGCTCGGCCGATTGTCCCCTGTGCTTCCTGTTGCCTCCAATGGCGGGGTGTAGTCCCAGCAGTGGATACCACTCCCGGTGGTGCTGCTGGGACTAAGAGCTGCTGGTTCCGCTCATTGGCTGGCAGCTCCATTTGGCAGGGCTTCTGCCTCAAGGAGGTGGAAGTCCCAACCAAGATCAATTAAGGGCCTGGGGAGTGAAAAATCCCAGCCCGGCTCCCCAGGCCCGGTGGAGGCAGGCTCGCCACTGACTTTTCAGCTGGTGGGCAGGGCCTCCTATCCAATGTAAAATTCCAGCCAGTGTTACAGTGTGAGCTTTAAGTCTGTGATAATGGGGTTTGTTGCAGCATCACAGTGCATGAACTGAAAACAATTTAAAAGGTACAACTGGCCAGACAGCTTGGAATCTGGAAGCTGCCAGTAAATGAACAGAAAATTATAAAGAGCAGCACAGAGTGTTTTACTTCAGGTGCTGAGATGTCTATTCTGGAATTGAGTCTGTTTTGATATCTATTACTGCATGTTGCCCCTCGATTGGAATTCCAACCCTTTTAGGAAACAATCCGGGGGGAGCCCACAAACCCAAGCAGACTGGTGGTGGGCCATAACTGTAGCATTAGGAGTTCGTGGAGAGCACTGCGATGACAGACAACCATATCTGCAGCGTCTACACCTCAAGGACCTTCAGCTCAAGCGTTGTTGAACTGGAGTCCAAGCTGCGGACATTGCGGGGCATCAGGGAGGGGGAGAGTTATCTCGACACTTAATTGCAGGAAACAGCCACACCCCTTAGGTTCAGTCGAACTCTAGAGTTGGTCAACGGTCAGAGGCAGGAGGGTGTGACTGCAAGTCAGGCAGGTATGGTGATGTAAGAGGCTCAGCCCTGACTTGGACCAACAGGTACAAGGTACTTGCTACCTGTGTGGATGAGAACAGGGACTGCAGGGTGGATGAGCAATTTGACCACAATACCATGGTGCAGGAGGCCATTCGAGTGGGGAGAGTGAATAGCAATGCGGTCGTGATATGAGATTCTACAGTCAGGGAATAGATACTGTTCTCTGCAGTCACGACCAGGAGTTCTACAGGTTTTGTTGCCTGCTTGGTGCCAGGATTAAAGACGTAGCAGCATAGGAGCAGGAATACGCCATTCAGCCCATCGAGCCTGCTCCGCCATTCAATGTGATCATCGCTGCTTTTCTATTGTTCCCTGCAAAGCGGACAACCTCACATTTTCCCACATTACAGTCCATGTGCCAATATTTTTCCCACTCACTTAACCTATCCATACCCAGTTGCAGATTCTTTGGGCTGAAATTTTAAAGCTTGCCACCCGAACTTGGCAACCAGCCTCAAAAAGCGGCAGGGCGCACACGCAAGATGTGTGCCGCGGAGCCGCCACAATATTTCGGGCGGTGGATCATTTACATGGAAGGGGGCGGCTCATCCGCCCCCAGTGACGTAAACTGGGTGGAAGTTCCACCCCGGCAACAGCGAAGGGCTTCAGGCCGTTCCGTTTCACTGAAACGTTTAAAGTCACGGGTTTAGAAAAAACATTAAAAATAAAAATTTATTCACACTTACAATCCCCTCCCCCACTCCAATGAATAATAATTTTATTATTTGTCCTCTCCCCCCAATAAAAGTAAATTCTCAATCCCGACCTTTCCCCCCGAACTCTTTTTTAGTTTAACCTTCAACCCCTTCCCACCATCCCCCTCAACCAATCCCACTAGTTTTTTTGCCCACTGGCCCCTGCCCTAAAAACGTCACTCCTCCCCCTGCCCCACCAGTGTTCAATTTCGGATCTCCGAGGTAAATAATGATTCAATAGTTAACATTTATTTGAATATTTAAATTAAGTGTCCGTGGCTGATGGCCAGTGGGCCATCCTGAGGCCTCGCCGCTGCCGGTAATAAGGGGCGGGGTCTTCCTGGCGTTGAGGCCCATGGCGAGCCTCTACCGGAGGTATTATTCAAGCCCCACCCCCCACCCCTGCCACGACCTCCGCCGCTGCGGGGCTGGTAAATTCCAGCCCTTTGTGTCCTCCTCACAATTTGCTTTCCTAACTATCTTTGTATCACCAGCAAATTTAGATACAATACACTCGGTCCCTTCATCCAAGTCATTAATACGGATCATAAATAGTTGGAACCGGTTAGACTGTTTCTTGGGATTGGGGGATTGTCCTATGAGGAGAGATTGAAGGTGCGTTGAGTAGATGAGGCTTATATACCCTGGAGTTTAGAAGAATGAGAGGAAATCTCATTGAAGCATACAGGGTGGAATTTTATGCTCTCCCACGCGGTGGGTTTGGAGTGGGGAGAGCATAAAATTGGGTGGGATGGTGAGCCTCCAGCGAAATTTAGTCCGGGGCAGGAAGCCTGTGAGTGGCCTTCCAGTCCCGTCGCCAATTGAGGTCCTTGACTGGGTAATTAATTCCTAATTCAGGGCCTCTTCCTGCCACATCCACAATTAACCAAGCGACTGGCAGCCCTGTCACCGCACGGGAAGCACGGCCACAAAAACCTTCGTGCCTGAATGAGGGACGCGGCATTGGGAAGGGGGGGGGCGCCCGCTGAAGGGCCACCTCCCCTGCCCTTGCTGCTGATCTCCCTCTCCCGTTCCCACGTGAGACCCCTCCCACCCTGACTTACCTTAAGCCTGGAATCCAGTGCTGCTCCTTTGAGTCTGGTCGTTACAGTTCCGCGGTGGCGCTGATTGGCCAGCAGCTCTGCAAGGACGGGACTTTCGGCAATGGGGTCCGAAATCCTACGGAAAGCCCGCTGTCAAGTGCCTGATTGGCACTAAATTCGGCGGGCCTTCCATACAAGAGGCGTTGCGGGGATCTCGGCATCGGTTTCTCCCGACGCCAAGACCCCCGCCACCAGCAAAGATTCCACCCATAAGATTCTTATTGGGCTTGACACGGAAGATGCTGAGAAAATGTTTCTCCTCAGAGAGAGTCTGGAACACAGTGTCACAGTCTCAGAATAAGGGGTTGGACATTTAGGACTGAGACGAGGAGAAATGTCTTTACTCAAAGGGTTGTGAATCTTTGGAATTCTCCACCCCAGAGAGCTGTAGATGCTCAGTTGTTGAGTACATTCATGACAGAGGTTGGTAAATTTTGGATACTAAGGGAATTAAATGGGGATAGTACAGAAAGGTGGAGTTGAGGTAGATCTGCCATGACCTTGTCAAATGGCCTACTTCAGCTTCTATTTTGTTTTTTGTTCTTATGATTTGTTTCCCTGTTTTGAAGAGAAAGTGCAAGTCATAGAAAATTACTTTTCCCAATTCACCTTGTATTTATATAGCCATTTCATATGGAAACAACTCCAAGCGCATCACACCACAATGTACTATTTGGAGAGGTGCGACTTCTTACTTAGGCAAAAAATTTTTGTCACTAATTTTCATGAAGCACGGTGAAAAATTACAGTACTTACACAATCAGTAAATGGACTTTCTCCTTCAGCTGCAACAAAGAAAACACAGATCAATAAGTCAATGGATTGGATTTTAAGGAGCCCTCAATGTCGGGATCTGTGGCAGGGGTGGGGGGCCTGAAGATGGTCCCGGATGAGGCCCACCACGGACCTCAACGCTGGCAGGTCCCAGCCCGATATTACCAGCGGCGGCGAGGCCTCGCGGCAGCAACCCCCCCCCCCCCCGGCCGCCGCTCGGCAACAGGACCTCAATTTAAATATTTAATTAAATTAAAATACCTGAATTAATTATTCTCCCGTCGCCTCCAGATGTCCCGCTGCGATCTTCGCGCCGGCGAAAGTCACTGCCGCACCTTCGGATCCCCATCCGGGGAAACGAGGCACAACACTGGTGGGGAGCGAGGAGGAGGCAAGTTTCTCCGTGCGGGAGGTGGGGGGGGGAATGGGGTCAAATTAACGTTATGGGTGTAGGGGATGGTGGGAAGGGTTATACTTTAAAGTTTGTGCATTTGTTGGGGGGGGGGGGGAAGGTCAGATGGTAAAGGTAAGTGTTTCCAAGGGGAAGGGCAAATATTTAACTTAATTAAATATTAATTTATTTAAATGAGCCGCTGCACTTGGAATCGCTGCGGCTCTGTGGCGTGCAGCCTGCAGAGGCGGCCCGCCATTTTTTCACTCGCCGTCAATTTTGGCGGCGGCCTTATAAAATTCAGCCCAATAAGTCACTCGTCCCTGCTGAGCAGCTCGCACTTAAGGAGAAAAATGGTTCTCAATTTGCAACCCGGCTTTAAGATTTGAAAGGTTGAGTTTTTGGAAATGTTAGAAAAACATATATAGAAAGGATGGGCTGAATTTTACGAGCTCGCCGTTCATCTCGGCAATGAGCTTCAAAGCTGATGGCCCGCGCGCGCGGGCTTTACTCCACGGAGCCACTGTGATATTACATGCAGCGACTCATTTACAAAGCTGGGGCGGGCGATCCATCCCCATCAACGGCATCCGCTTCAGGTCCCATCATTACGAAGTAAGGTGTTGAGGGGAAAGTTCAGTCAAATTTATTTAAAAACATTACATTCATGTTTCCAGCCACTCTCCCACTCCCCCATAACAATACACTCATTCGTTGCCGTCTCCCCCGCCAAAATACTTACCTTGTTTACCTGACCTTCCATCCCCCCCAAAAATTCACAAACTTCTAACCCCTTCCCGTCACCCCCCTAGACCAATCAGGTAAATCCCCCAACCACGACATCCAACATCGGCCGGCGGGCTGGCGGGGGGGGCGGGGTCGGTAAAATTCACCCTACATTGGCTAACAGTCGTGTAATTGAGCTGTAGAGCGGATTGTGTAATGTCAACTAGACTGCAGCAGCAGCCCATTACACAACGATCGCCACCTACACACTCTTTCTGACCACAACCTTACTTCCTGTTGTCACGATTTTTTGGATATGCTTTTCTGTCAACATTTCCCACACAATTTTGCTACGTCAACCGTCACAGGCTCTGGCCACTAGTCAGCGCTTTGGAGAGAGCTTCTGAAGTAAATAAAGAAGGACTTGCATATATGTAGCACCTTTCACATCCTCAGGACGCCCCAAAGAGTTTCACAGCCAGTGAGGTATTTTTAAAGTTGTTATTCATCCAATGAATGTGGCTAAAGGCACAGACAATTCATCCATCCTTAAAACTTTAAGTTTTCAAGCTAATCGTCTGAGTTTTTTTTAAAAGCTTTTGCTCTTGGCATGCGGGAGTCATTGGCAAGGCTGCATTTATTGCCCATTCCTAGTTGCCCTGAGAAGGTGGGAGCGAGCTTCCTTCTTTAACTGCTATAATCCTCGTGCTCCCATTGGGCTGTTCGGAAGGGAGTGGCAGGATATTGACTGTGCAACAACAGGGATTTTTGTCCAAACCAGGGTGAGGTGTGACTTGGGGGTAGTTAAAGGTGATGGTGTTCCCATGATGTTACATCTCTTGTGGAGCTTCTCAGCGCTGCAGGTTATTGGGCTACAGGGTATCAAAGTAAGATTGGTGAGTTGTTGCAATGAATCCTGTAGATCATACACAGCGCGCCAGTGGTGGAGGGGGTGGATACTGAGTTCGGTGCAATCAAGTAAGCTGCTTTGCACTGAATGGTGCCAAGCTTGAGATTTATTCCAAGTGCAAATGGGGAGAATTCCAATGATTCCTAACTTGAGCTTTACAGGTGGTGGACAATCTTTCGGGAATGACATTTCATATTTTTTTTATTTTTTATTTAGAGACACAGCACTGAAACAGGCCCTTCGGCCCACCGAGTCTGTGCCGACCATCAACCACCCATTTATACTAATCCTACACTAATTCCATATTCCTACCACATCCCCACCTATCCCTATATTTTCCCTACCACCTACCTATACTAGGGACAATTTATAATGGCCAATTTACCTACCAACCTGCAAGTCTTCGGCATGTGGGAGGAAACCGGAGCACCCGGAGGAAACCCACGCAGACACAGGGAGAACTTGCAAACTCCACACAGGCAGTACCCGGAATTGAACCCGGGTCGCTGGAGCTGTGAGGCGGCGGTGCTAACCACTGCGCCACTGTGCCGCCCAGATACTCAGTATCTTCACTTCATAGAACGGTTACAGCACAGAAGCAGGCCATTCAGCCCGTCATGTCTGCGCCAGCTCAGCTAGTCCCACTCCCCCACATTTTCCCCATGGGCCTGCAATTTGTTTACCCTTCGGCTAATTATCCAATTCCCTTTTGAAAGCCACAGTTAAATCTGCCTCCACTAGACTCTCAGGTGCTGCAATCCAGATCCTAACCACTCAATGCATAAAGAAGTTTTCCCTCATGTCGCCTCTGGATCTTTTGCCAATCGTCTTAAATCGGTGTCCTCTGGTTCTTGACCCTTCCACCAATGGGAAAGGTTTCTCCCAATTTACTCCGTCCAGACCCATCATGATTTTGAACACCTCCATCAAATCTCTTCTTCTCTAAAGAGAATAGCCCCGGCTTCGCCAATCTATCGAGGTAACTGAAGTCTTTCATCCCTGGAACTATTCTTGTAAATCTTTTCTACACCCTCTCCAATGCCTTCACATCCTTCCTAAAGTGCGGTGCTCAGAACTGCACACAATACTCCAATTGTGATCGAACCAGTGTTTTACAACCATAACTCCCTTGCTTTTGTACTCTATGCCTCTCTTTATAAAGCCCAGGATCCCATATGCCTTATTAACTGCTTTCTCAACTTGCCCTGCCACCTTCAATGATTTGTGCACATATCCCTCTGTTCCTGCACCCGCTTTATTTTATATTACCTCTCCTCGTTCTTAATTCTTCCTACTTACCAGTAGTGTGAAACATACAAAATAATTTGCCATTTTGACTTAATTTCAATAAAGGGAAATTACCGAGGTACCATACATTTATTTTCAGCTTGCATATGGCCTTTTTTTTTTTTACTTGCTACTGCCATCATTTTGTAATACACTAACTGACACACACATGCTCACACACGGCACAAAAAATAGGGTAAAATTATTGAGCCGCAGGAATCAGAAGATCCCAATTTCAGTTCCCAGTCTGTGCTGAGTTGATCTCACCCAGGGCAGCAATTGAGATGATGGGCATGTCTCAATCCCAGGGTTAGGAGATACGAAACAAAACTGGTGATGAGCCAAAGAGGGAGAGATTAGCTGGGCTGACCAAAAGCTTGGTCATAAAGGCAAGATTTTAAAAGGAGGGTCTTAAAGGAGGTGGTAGAGAAGCAGAGGCATTTACGGAGACAATTCCAGACCAAGTGGCCAAGGCAGCAGAAAGCACAGTGCTCGACAGTGGGCAGTAGATGCACAAGACGCCAGAGTCAAATGAATGGACAGTCCTGGAGGAGGAACAGTGAGGCCATAGAGGGATTTAAATTTGAACTATTGGAGGGGTCAGGAGTCAATGTAGATCAGTAAGAATAGGGGTGATAGCCATCAGGACTTGGTGAAGGATAGGATACTGAAAGCAGAGTTTCAGATGAGCTGATGTTTAACGATGCTGTGGGATGGGAGTGCGGCTCAGAGAGTATTGGAATAGTCAGATCTGAAGGTGACAAAGGCACAGATGAGAGTTCCAGTGGGAGATGGGCTGAGATAGGGATGTTTAAGTTGGCAGATGTAGCTGTAATGGAGAAGCTCAGTTCGGGATCACATACGATGCTGGTTTTGCAAACAACCTGCTTTAGCCTGATATAGTGGATTAGGGAGAGGGATGGAGTTAGTGGAGGGGGCCAAAGATGATAGATTCAATTTTCCCAATCTTTAACTAGGGAGAACTGCGGCTCACTCAAGACTGGAAGTTAGATAAACAATCTGACAGCACAGAGACAATGGAGGGTGAGGGCTGTGGTGGAGAGGTAGAGCTGGGGATCTTGAAATTCTCATCCTTGTTTTCAAATCCCTCCATGGCCTCATCCCTCCCTATCTTTGTAAACTCCTCCAGTCCTACAACCCCCTATTTCTCCTCTATTTCAGCGCTCCTTTATTTCTAGCTTCTTGGACACACCCAATTTCAATCTCCAAACCACAGGGGGTGGGGGAGGCGGGGGGGGGGTGAGCCATGCCTTCAGCTGCCAAGGCCCTCAGCTCTGGAATTCCCTTCCCAAACCTCTCCACCTCTCTTTCCTCCTTTAAGAGGCTCCTCAAAATCTATCTCTTTAATCACACTTTTGGTCATTTGCTGTAACATTTCCTTATGTATCTAGGTGTTAAATTTTGTTTGATAGCTCTCCCGTGAAGCGCCTTGGGGTATTTTACAATGTTAAAGGCACTATATAAATACAAAGTTTTTTTTCATTCGTTTCATGCGATGTGGGTGTCGCTGGCCAGGCCAGCATTTATTGCCCATTCCTAATTGCCCTTGAGAAGGTGGTGGTGAGCTGCCTTCTTGAACCGCTGCAGTCCACGTGAGGTAGGTACACCCACAGTGCTGTTAGGAAGGGAGTTCCAGGATTTTGACCCTGTGACAGTGAAGGAACGGCAATAAAGTTACAAGTCAGGATGGTGTGTGGCTTGGAGGGGAACTTGCAGGTGGTGGTGTTCCCACGCACCTGCTGCCCTTGTCCTTCTAGTTGGTAGAGGTCACGGGTTTGGAAGGTGCTGTCGACGGAGCATTGATGTTTAGTTTAGTTTAGTTTAGAGGTACAGCACTGAAACAGACCCTTCGGCCCAACGAGTCTGTGCCGACCATCAACCACCCATTTATACTAATCCTACACTAATTCCATATTCCTACCACATCCCCACCTGTCCCTATATTCCCCTACCACCTACCTATACTAGAGGCAATTTACAATGGCCAATTTACCTATCAATCTGCAAGTCTTTGGCATGTGGGAGGAAACCGGAGCACCCGGAGGAAATACACGCAGACACAGGGAGAACTTGCAAACTCCGCACAGGCAGTACCCAGAATTGAACCCGGGTCGCTGGAGCTGTGAGGCTGCGGTGCTAACCACTGCGCCACTGATGTGTAGTTGCAGTGCATCTTGTAGATGGTACAGACTGCTGCCACTGTGCGTCGGTGGTGGAGGGTGTGAATGTTTGTGGATGGGGTGCCAGTCAAGTGGGCTGCTTTGTCCTGGCTGGTGTCGAGCTTCTTGAGTGTTGTTGGAACTGCACCCATCCAGGCAAGTGGAGAGTATTCCATCACACTCCTGACTTGTGCCTTGTAGATGGTGGACAGGCTTTGGGGAGTCAGGAGGTGAGTTACTCACCACAGGATTCCTAACCTCTGACCTGCTCTTGTAGCCATGGAATTTATATGGCTACTCCAGTTGAGTTTCTGGTCCATGGTAATCCCCAGGATGTTGATAGTGGGGAATTCAGCGATCTTAATGCCGTTGAATGTCAAGGGGAGATGGTTAGATTTTCTCTTGTTGGAGATGGTCATTGCCTGGCACTTGTGTGGCATGACTGCTACTTGCCACTTATCAGCCCAAGCCTAGATATTGTTCAGGACTTGCTGCATTTCATCACGGACTGCTTCAGGATCTGAGGAGTTGCAAATGGTGCTGAATATTGTGCAATCATCAGCGAACAGCCCCACTCTGACCTTATGACTGAAGGAAGGTCATTGATGAAGCCACTGAAGATGGTTGGACACTACCCTCAGGAAATCCTGCAGTAATGCCCCAGAGCTCAGATGATCAACCATCTTCCTTTGCACTAGGTACAATTCCAACCAATGGAGAATTTTGCCCGATTCCCATTGACTCCAGTTTTGCTAGGGCTCCTTGATGCCATACTCGGTCAACTGCTGCCTTGATGTCAAGGCCAGTCACTCTCTTCTCAGCTTCTGAGTTCAGCTCTTTTGTCCATGTTTGAACCAAGGCTGTAATGAGGTCAGGAGCTGAGTGGCCCTGGTGGCGTCACTGAGCATGTTATTGCTAAGCAAGTGCCATTTGATAGCAGAGTCAATAGAGTCATAGAGTTAAACAGCACAGAAACAGGCCCTTCGGCCCATCATGTCTGTGCCGACCATCAAGCACCTAACTATTCTCATCCCATTTTCCAGCAATTAGCCCGTAGCCTGACACCTTCCACCACTTTACTGATGATCGAGAGAAGACTGATGGGGCAGTAATTGGTCAGGTTGGATTTGTCCTGCTTTTTGTGGACAGGACATACCTGGGCAATTTTCCATATTACTGGGCAGATGCCAGTGTTGTAGCTGTACTGGAACAGCTTGGCTAGGGGCACAGAAAGTTCTGAAGCACAGGTCTTCAGTACTATTGCTGGAATGTTGTCACGGCCTGTAGCCTTTGCAGTATCGAGTGCCTTCAGTCGTTTCTTGATATCACACGGAGTGAATCGAATTGGCTGAAGACTGGCATCTTTGATGCTGGGGACTTCAGGAGGAAGCCGAGATGGATCATCCACTCGGCACTTCTGGCTGAAGATTGTTGCAAATGCTTCAGCCTTATCTCTTGCACTGATGTGCTGGGCTCCCCCATCATTTAGGATGGGGATATTTGTGGACCCACCTCCTCCAGTTAGTTGTTTAATTGTCCACCACCATTCACGACTGGATGTGGCAGGACTGCAGAGCTTAGATTTGGTCTGTTGGTTGTGAGATCGCTTAGCTCTGTCGATTGCATGCTTACGTTGTTTGGCATGCAAGTAGTCCTGGTTTGTAGCTTCACCAGGTTGACACCTCATTTTGAGGTATGCCTGGTGCTGCTCCTGGCATGCCCTCCTGCACTCTTCATTGAACCAGGGTTGATCCCCTGGATTGATGGTAATGGTAGAGTGGGGGATATGCCGGGCCATGAGGTTACAGATTGTGGTTGAGTACAATTCTGCTGCTTCTGATGATCCACAGCGCCTCATGGATGCCCAGTTTTGCATTGCTAGATCTGTTTGAAATCTCTCCCATTTAGTACGGTGGTAGTGCCACACAACACGATGGAAGGTATCCTCAATGTGAAGATGGGACTTTGTCTCCACAAGGACTGTGCGATGGTCACTCCTACCAATACTGTCATGGACAGATGCATCTGCGGCAGGCAGATTGGTGAGGATGAGGTCAAGCATGTTTTTTCCTCTTGTTGGTTCTCTCACCACCTGCTGCAGACCCAGTCTAGCAGCTATGTCCTTTAGGACTCGGTCAGTAGTGGTGCTACCGAGCCACTCTTGGTGATGGTCATTGAATTCCCCCACCCAGAATACATTCTGCGCCCTTGCCACCCTCAGTACTTCCTCAAAGTGGTGTTCAACATAGAGGAGTACTGATTCATCAGCTGAGTGGGGTGGGGGGGGCGGGGGGTGGTGGGTAGGTGGTAGGAGATTATTGTTGTTGGCACCCTACCTAACATATACTTTGTTGACTTCCCTTCCTGCCCATTTTCTTTTTCATGGGTATATGAAGCACTGTGAAATATCTTTCTACAGTCAAGGCACTACAAGTTGTTACCATACACACTGCAGCCATGTTGCAAAGAGCGGGGATCTACAAACAGTTTTAAAAAAGGACTGAACGTTTCGAGGTGCCCCACTATCTGTGGGGCCTTGCAAGCAATGGGTGGCTTATTAGAAAATCTTGGGTGCACTGTCTGTGATTTTCAGAACATTTATCGTTAAGTTTCACAGAATTCTTAATCCTATTTGCTTGTTGGATAACTCTAGAAATTCTAAACATCTGAATTAATGAATCTATTGATAATATATTAAAAAATCTTACATTTGCACATTTTCTGTGTCAATTTTCCCTATGTCCACATTTACAATGGAAACTGCTGATGTAAACATGTCACGCTGTAATTATACCCTCCCACCAGTTGCTGCTCTGCAGCATCTCAGAGTCCTCAGTCTGTATTGCAGAGAAATTCCAGTTATACTTCTCTGCTTCTGAAATTCCTGTAAGTTTCATCAAAGTATTACATAAAATTATTACAGACTTTATCATTTCAAAATTAAAGTTTAAATATGCCTGCTGTCTTGGCCCAATTATCCCACTATCACCTGATGACTATACTTGGTCTTCACTGCCCATGTGTAATGATCAACTTGAAGCTGACTAAAACTTAATATCATACAGCACAGAAGGAGGCCATTGTGCCTGTGCTGTCTCTCTGAAAGAGCTATTCAATTCGTCCCACACTCCTGCTCTTTTCCATAACCCTGAATTTTATTCCTTCACAAGTATTTATCCAATCTCCCTTTGAAAGTTACTATTGAATCTGCTTTCACCACCCTTTCAGGCAGTGCATTCCAGATCACAACAACTCAGTGTTAAAAAGTTATCATTCCACACCCCCCCACCCCCACCACCTCCACCTCCGCCAGTTCTTTTGCTGATTATCTTAAATCTGTATCCTCTGGTTGCTGACCCTCCTACCAGTGAAAACAGCTTCTCCCTATCTACTCTATCAAAACCCGTTTTAATTTCGAACATCTTACGCCTGTAAGATCTTTTAAAATCACACTTCACCCAAACAATTACACAGCTCCTCACACAAACAAAATCCTGGTCAGCTCAATCTGGAGCAGGTGAATGGAGATAGTTTTGCAATGGGTAGCTTAAGTCAGCTCAACATGCCTCTTTGCTCCCCCTATAGAACAGCACTGGGTGGGGCTCGGCCCCCAGACTGCCAAGCGGCTTTTTTGGATACCGCATTATGCTTGACAAGTAACGGAGTGAACTAAAAGTAAGTAAATGTGATGGGGTTGAAAACTAAAAAAAAAGGAAGATCTCATATCACATTGTTTAATTCTTGTGTCAGACACCTATAAATCTGTATTTAAAAGAAATGCATTTACCTGCATATGATTGCTGCTGCTCTGATCTTAGTTCAATATACAAGGTACAGACATATGGATAAGAGATGAGGACTTTGTCACCTTGTTTAAATCGCAGTTCTGACAATCTTTCCCATTCGTTTTTATCTTGGATATTGTTAAAGTTCAAGCGGTAAAGGAGAAACTGTTGGATAAAGTCCCTCTCATATCAAAGCTCACTCAAAATACATCAAGGACACTCCAGCAGACATCTGAAACAAAAAGTCCTTGCATTTATACAGGACCTTTCACATCCTCAGGACACTCTTCAGTGCTTCACAACCAATGAGTCACTTTTGTAGTGCAGTTACTGACACAATATAGGGAAATGTGGCAGATGATCTGCGCACATCAAGGTTTCATAGGCAACAGTGAAATGAATAACGAGGTAATCTATGTTAGTTGGTTGAGGAAGGATACCACAAGATGGGGAAAAGCAACTGGAGGAATCAAAAGAGTTGCAGAGGAAAGAAAACGAGATAGTGATACGCAGTGCGAAAGGAGAAGGTATTTAAAGGGTAACAATATCAAGCAGAATTTTGAGACTCGGGATACTGGAGCAGAGGAATATTAAGAGGACAGAGGCAGTAAATGGGGGAAAATCTATTTCCACTGGTTTGTGAGTTGCAATAAACTTAAGATTATGAAAGGAACGAAGGTAGAGGCTATAAGATTATTTTACACAGAGGATTGTGAAGGCACGGATTGGAACAAGCAGAATCGATAACAACTTTTAAAAGGGAAATGGATAAATAGTTATATAAGAAAAACAATGAAAGAATACAAGAACATAAGAAATAGGATCTGGAGCAAGGAAATGAGACTAAGTAGAGGGCTTTTTCAGAGAGCTAGCGCAAGCATGCTGAGTCAAATGGTCTACTTCTTCACTTTGATTCTATATAATCATTGGAAAGTTCAGTACAGAAGGAGTCTTTCTTTATTCAGGGTGTGGGTGCCGTTGCAAGGACAGCATTGATTGCCCGTCCCTAATTGTTCACTCGCCTTCTTGAACACAACTGAGTGGTTTCTTAGGCCATTTCAGAGGGCAGTTAAGAGTCAGACTGGGTAAAGATGGCAGATTTCCTTCCCTAAAGGACACTAGTGAGTCAGATGGATTTTTTCTTTTACGACAATCCGATAGTTTCATGGTCACCATTCTGATAAGAGCTTTTCATTCCAGATTTATTCAGTTAACTGAGCTTAAATTTCCCAGCTGCTGTGATGGAATTTCAACTTATGTCACTGGATCATTAGTCCAAGCCTCTGGGTTATTAGTCCAGTAACATAACCACTATGGTATTGTAGATTCCACCCCATTTGCTCCAACACACATATGGTGATACTAGCCCTTCGTCTGATCCAGCTGTTCTATTTCCATTTCTCTGCTCTTTCCCCACACCTTTGAATGTTTATCCGCAAGGGTTTATCTAATTCCCTCTTACATATCGTGATTGGTTCAGCTTGCGCAAAAGCGTCCCGTATTCTAATAACATTTCATTGAAAGTTTCCTTCTACCTTGCCCCCTTCTGCTTCAAGTACTAATCTTAAATGTATGTGCTTTTGTTGCCATTCTCCAGCTAGTGGAGATAATCTTTCACTGCTGGCGCTCTCAAAACTTTGAAAAACCTGAACAGACCCCTTCCGTTCACTCACTGTTCCCGCAAACATATCACTAGTTTTCAGGTCTTTCATCAGAAGTATATTTTGCTGTTTCACCCTCAGCAACGCTGGATTCCAGGGTGCCTTTCAATTCCTGACACCCACTCGTGTTGTGTGAAGCTGACGCAGACACGATGGGCTGAATGGCCTCCTTCCGCGCTGTAAATTTTTATGATTCTCATTGAACAAGCTGCAAAGGATACACGGGAAGATGGTGAAGTGCACTGTGGTAAATGGTTGTAAACTGTCCAGATTCCCAAGCACTGTGCGAATGGCATCCTGCAACAAACCAACATTAATTGAGCACCACCACATCATGTCTCTATGGGGTAGCTTCTCAATTCAGGGCATTCTCCTATTCTACTTTATTATTCTTATATGTACTGTAACTTTTTAATTATGATCAGTTTTCGGATAAGTAGATTATGCAGGTAGTTTTAATAACATTATAAACATTGACACATTGTACACTCAGAATGTTTCGTTGTAGATTAGCACAAGCTAAGGGTTAGGGAACCTGAAGTGTGCAGGGATGGTGCCAGAGTTTGTCAGTTGTTACGCCAATGTGTTTTGTTGAATTATAATTTCCTTTAGTCCATTCACTGGAGACCTGAATTTATATTTTTTTTGAAGAAATTTAAAAAGAACATTTCAAAAAGAATTTCTGCTGACAACTTAAGATGATCACATTGTTCGCAACACTGTAACCTACATCGCAAAAGACTGTGAGGAGGGAGTCAAAATGTTCTGTGCATTTCCCAGAAGAACCAAGACTCAGGAAGTTTAAAGGAACTACCTGCTCTTTTCAGCAAACAGAGAAATACTGCTCACTGCTATCTTTGAATCACTGAGTGACACATAGGACAAGCCCCTCCCCATCCGTAGTTTTAAGCTGGTATTTTTCTCTGCAGCAGAGGAGAAGCAACTGGACTCTGACATGAGCGGACCCTAAGTGGGGGTCCTTTTCTCTCTCTCTTTCTCCATTCCAACTTGAAAGCTTTCAAATCCTGCTTGTTGACATGACCACCTTTGCATACTCCAGCTACAACCAGAAACCCCTTTGGAGGAAATCATCCACATGGTTGTCTTCAATAGACCCACCGAGCCAGTTATCTACCTCTTCAAACTCCAAGCCTCAGGATCACTAAGTTCAGTAAGAAGCCAGCTGAATCACCAAACTTCACAGACTGTATATATTTTTTTATTTTTATGGACTCTAACTCAACCAATCTACCCTTTCCCACTCTGTAACCTATTTGTTGTGTGTAAACCTCCAGACTGTGTATGAGAGTGAAAGTTGGCATGTTGTTTATTACTTTATTACTTCGGTTTAGGCACAATAAAGTTAACCTCTTTCTTTGTTAACTCAAGAAAACATGTCCAATTGATTCTTGTTATGATCATAGCAAGTAAGTAATCAAAAACTTACTGAATTGGTCAGTACATCCACTTCAAGAAAGAATTAAACCTTTGTGGTCAAACAAGGAGAGGAAAAGAGGGAAGCCATTCGACCCCTCCTCACATGACCATAACACAGTATAGAGCCCACGAGGTGAGTAGAGTAACTGCTGCAGTGCCCGTTTTCAGCCACTGCCAGGAGCTATACTATTCATAAATTGACTGAAGCTTGTATGCTGCAGAAATATCAGGCTGCAGAGTCACAACAGCTGACACTCGTGTGAAAATAAAACTCTGTTCTGTTCCTGTCCAATTACCCATCATAGTACATTTCACCAAGACAACTACCGATCAATCATACTTTGATTCATTAGACTGGCCGTTATTTCCCATCAGCGCAAAGTAGCTTCACATATGCATGATGTAAAAGCAGTGTCTGTATGTCCTGGTCCAGAAAGAGCTTCTGTGTCTGTGTCTTGGTAGAGAGGATGCTCTGGGCCTGTGTGTCCTGGTCAAGAGTGCTCTGTGACTGTGTCCTGTCCTGAGATTGCTGTGTGTCTGTGTCTCCTGGCCCAGAGAGCATTCTGTGTCTGTGTCTCCTGGCCCAGAGTGAGTGCTCTGTGACTGTGTCCTGCCCAGAGAGTTTGCTGTGTGTCTGTGTCTCCTAGCCCAGAGAGAGTGCTCTGTGTCTGTGTCCTGCCCAGAGAGATTGCTGTGTGTCTGTGTCTCCTGGCCCAGACAGCATTCTGTGTCTGTGTCTCCTGGCCCAGAGCAAGTGCTCTGTGACTGTGTCCTGCCCAAAGAGATTGCTGTGTGTCTATGTCTCCTGGCCCAGAGAGCATTCTGTGTCTGTGTCTCTTCGCCCAGAGCGCGTGCTCTGTAACTGTGTCCTGTCCAGACAGATTGCTGTGTGTCTGTGTCTCCTGGCCCAGGGAGAGCACTTTGTGACTTTGTCCTGTCCAGAGAGATTGCTGTGTGTCTGTGCCTCCTGGCTCAGACAGAGCACTCGGTGTCTCCTGGCCCAGGGAGAGAGCTCTGTGACTATGTCCTGTCCAGAGAGATTGCTCTGTGACTATGTCCTGTCCAGAGAGATTGCTGTGTGTCTGTGTCTCCTGGTTCAGAGACAGCGCTCTGTGACTATGTCCTGGCCCAGAGAGAGCGCTCTGTGTCTGTGTCTCCTGCCCCAGAGCGAGTGCTCTGTGACTATGTCCTGTCCAGAGAGATTGCTCTGCGTCCGAGTCCTATCCAGAGAGAGAGCACTCCGTGTCTGTGTCCTGACCCAGATAGATAGCACTTGGTATCTGTGCTTACATACATTCGCAAAGCTCTGCTGCCAGGCTCCTGGCTGCAGCTTTCACACTGAATTAACATTTAAATTAACTGTTGTTAGATTTCATAAGATTTAAACCCATTTCGTCACCACACTGGAATTGCATTCCATGCAGTTGCAAATCCAAACAATGCAAGACTTCTTCCTGCAAGAAGTCTCACACTACTTTCCTCTAGAGTCGGTCGCGCTCCAACTCCAGGTTAATGCTGCCACTTCAGTGACAAAGTGAAGCAGAAATCATTTGCAGGAATGCTAAAGTTGTTTGTGTATACTTGCTCACAATGCTGGGGCTTTGCACCAGGTGTAGTATGACTCCAGTCCCTGGGCATTTTTGAAGTACAGGATGTTTTTAATATTGTGAGAGAAAGAACTCGCACAAAACATTAAAATTAGATGCTGAAGGCCCAGAGCTCCACAAATGAAGACAAGTATGCATGCATGAGTGGAGCTACTTTTTCAGAGCTTAGTACAAACAGTGCACAGCCAGCAGTGTAACTTGAATCTACTAGCTGTGTACTGCACAGTACAGACATCTGAGAACAAACAGTGATGGAGTCTGAGTGTGCAGACTGCTATCTGAACAGTTGACCTATTGAGTGTACTGCTAGGTGCACTGACTTTGGATTCAAAGCTTGTATTTCTTCTGAGACAGTCCTTTACTGGAAAAGGAATCTGAAAGCTTCAGAGTTCTAGGAAAGACAGAACTGGATAGAACCAGTTAAAACAAACATCCTGTGATCAGAAGTGTGACCAGAGACATGTAACTGGAGCTCAGGTTTCAGTTTACAAGATTACTGTGCAATGTGTTGAAGCAAGCAGCTGTAACTGGAACCTGTTTTTCTGGGAGCTGGCCCTTGGCAAATACAAGTTGCTACAGCTGTTTCCTATGACTGAAAGGGTTACTTGAGGTGACACCAGTGGAGCTACGCCATCAAGACTGTTGTGAGCAAAACTACAGAAGTTCTGGAAGGGTGCACAGTTTTGGTGGAGTTCAGATTGCAGGGGAACTGCTATTAAATGGAAATCAGTATTTGCATTTTGTAAGATGGGATCTGGAGATTTACTTGAAAAATTCAAAGACTTGAAGGACTTTGTGACTCTAACGAGTGCTATCTTTGCTGAGGGGACTGCCAAAAAGACTCGGGAGACCTATCTTTGTTGCATCTGATAATTAATGCGTAATCTTTAAGCTCTTTCAAGTGTGATTTAACTGTTAGTTCATGTTTAATTTTTGATGGTTTTGGTTTGAGTGTTAAAGTAAAATTTATAAAAGTGAAATATAGTCTGTTCGTTTCCCCTCAAAATTGGGTCAGTTGGTGGAGTGGATTCTTTTGGTTTGTGATCTCCACAGGGATCATAACAAACCACATTAAGTACTTAGCAGCCTAGATGGTTTAATGGAGAAGGCTGAATACTCTGCTTTCTCCATAACATTGTTCTTTGTGAACTATTTGAAAAGTTTTATATTTGCCAGTTTTATGAATAAGAGGGTAGATATTCCTGTATTGTCAGTGTGATGTGGCAGTACTTACATCCACCACAGTGGCCTCTCCATGATGCTGTTCCAAACCCAGGCACATGAGGACAGATGCTCGTATCTGCAGGGGCGGGCAAGGAGGTATGCGCCCACCCAGCATTATCAACAGCATGTCTAAGCCACCTCTGCCCCTCTGAAGGGGAGTCCAACGGGTCAGTCAGGTCTAAGAAAGGAGGTCACTTGTTGCTGTCATCTTTTTCTCCCCTGCTGGCAGGCCCCGACCCTTTGATTTAACTGGACTCATTGATGCAGCAGAAATCCAGTGAATCCCGACTGTGCCCCAAATTCCAATACGTCTGCTGACTCTGATCCCAAATTCTGGCCCTCGGAAGAACAAAAGTTCTAAGCCAAGGTTTTTGGATTCCACATTAACAATGGTATCACCACTCATGTATCACCATTTAATTCAGGCACTCTACGTATTTGAAACGTGGCTATGAGTGAAACATCCTCACCCTTTAATTTTGAGTATCTGTGCTCTAAAGTATTTAAACATGTAATCCTACCTCTAGTTCTTGCCTAACTTGCTCTCTGTTGATTCCCAGGTCTTCCCTGTAAAAACCAATGGAAAGTAAGGTTGAATGGCTGTCAGTTATAATGGGGCAAACACGCCAGTCTTAACGATGATCATTTTCAAATTTGTTTGAACACTTCCAATGTTCACCAGGTTGTATTTGTATCTTGTACAAAAATCTTCTTGCACTTTCAAGATGAAGAGAGAGATTGTTGCAGACAATTCAAGGTCAGACAATTTAAATGTGAATGAAAGGGTAAAAGATAACAAGGATGCTTGTGGTACAAGTTCTTACTCCTATCCCAAATGAATACTATTGACCATTTAAGTTTTTTTTAAATTCAAATCTCTTTACAGACCAAGCCCAAATTAATAAAATATTGCATTTTGCTGGACTCAAAAAAAAACAGTAATGTTAGTAGGCCTCATCAAAGAAATCATCTCCCAGAACAAACCCTCTACTGTTGATGCTGTTCCCACTCCATCATAGCTCCCACTGTGTGCAGTCTCACCCTCCTTTCAAGCCTTTCTTCCTAAAACAGTATAAAGGAGCGGGCCTGAGAGGGAGCTCAGTGAGTCCGGTGGATGTATAAGGGAACCGGCCAAGGGGGAGCACAGTGAGACCGGCAGAAGTATAAAGGAGAGGGACAATGGGGAGCACAGAGTGACCAGTGGCAGTATAAAGGAGCGAGCCTGAGAGAGAGCACAGTGAGACCAGTGGCAGTATAAAAGAGCAGGCCTGAGAAGGAGCACAGTGAGACCAGTGGCAGTATAAAAGAGTGGGACAAGGGGGAGCACAGTGAGACCAGTGGCAGTATAAAGGAGCGGGACAAGGGAGAGCACAGAGTGACCAGTGGCAGTATAAAGGAGCGAGCCTGAGAGAGAGCACAGTGAGACCAGTGGCAGTATAAAAGAGCAGGCCTGAGAAGGAGCACAGTGAGACCAGTGGCAGTATAAAAGAGTGGGACAAGGGGGAGCACAGTGAGACCAGTGGCAGTATAAAGGAGCGGGACAAGGGAGAGCACAGAGTGACCAGAAGCAGTATAAAGGAGCGAGCCTGAGAGAGAGCACAGTGAGACCAGCGGCAGTATAAAGGAGCAGGTCTGAGAGGGAGCACAGTGGGACCGGCAGCAGTATAAAGAAGCGGGACAAGGGGGAGCACAGTGAGACCAGTGGCAGTATAAAGGAGCGGGACAAGGGGAAGCACAGTGAGACCAGTGGCAGTATAAAGGAGCGGGACAAGGGGGAGCACAGTGAGACCAGTGGCAGTATAAAGGAGTGGGACAATGGAGAGCACAGAGTGACCAGTGGCAGTATAAAGGAGCGAGCCTGAGAGAGAGCACAGTGAGACCAGCGGCAGTATAAAGGAGCAGGTCTGAGAGGGAGCACAGTGGGACTGGCAGCAGTATAAAGGAGCGGGACAAGGGGGAGCACAGTGAGACCAGTGGCAGTATAAAGGAGCGGGACAAGGGGAAGCACAGTGAGACCAGTGGCAGTATAAATGAGCGGGACAAGGGGGAGCACAGTGAGACCAGTGGCAGTATAAAGGAGTGGGACAATGGAGAGCACAGAGTGACCGGTGGCAGCATAAAGGAGCAGGTCTGAGAGGGAGCACAGTGGGACCAGCGGCAGTATAAAGGAGCAGAACAAGGGGGAGCACAGTGAGACCAGTGGCAGTATAAAGGAGCAGAACAAGGGGGAGGTGCTGACTGACTGCGATCTAAAGTAACCCAAAGTGTGACATCACAGGGATAAAGGTAAGTGATTGGTTGGTGAATATTTTTCTCTTTTCTCTCTCTCTAAACAAGGGTATTGGTTCAAATTAGGAGCTGGGAAATCACAAATATTCAATCTGGGTAGTATAACAGTAAGTGTTGTAATAAGAGTACAAGCACAGAGCAGGTCTAGAGGTATTAATTAAAATTGATTGTTTAAACAGGGTACTGAATAGATTGTTAAAAAGGGAATAGAGGGTTTTTTCTTGTTTAGGTCATGGATGGGCAGCTGCGACCTGTTGCTTGCAATTCCTGCGCCATATGGGAACTTCAGGTCACTTCACCAGTCTTGGATGACCAGCTGCTTCAGCTCAAGCTCAGGTTTTCCGAACTTGAGCGGCAGCTGGAATCACTACGATCAAGGAGCAGGAGAGATTCCTGGATCGTACATTCCAAGAGGCGGTCACCCCACAGGCAGTAAGAGTTGAGGATAGTAGGTGGGTGGCTATCTGGAAGAGTAGGAAGAGGCAGGAAGGGAAGGAGTCTTCGGGGTGTCAGCCACTCTCAAACTGGTACTCAGTTTTGGAGACTGTTGAGAGTTACGACATCTTGAAGGAGTGCAGTCCAGACCACGGCAGCATTTGGGCATGGGATTGCACAGGAGGGAGCAGCAAAGTGCAGGAATTCAGTTGTTCTCGGTATTCTATCATCAGGGGGACAAACAGGCATTTCTGTAACCGTTATCATAAGTCCCTAATGGTGCGCTGCCTCCCTGGTGCCAGGGTAAAAGACATCACGGTGAGGGTGCAGAATATCCTGCAAGGGGAAGGCAGTAAGTCAGAAGTTGTGGTACATACTGGTACCAATGACATAGCAAGGGCAGGTATTGAGGTCCTATGGTTAGATTTTCAGGAGCTACAGAGAAAGTTAAAGAGTAGGACCTTGAAGGTAGTAATCTCTGGATTACTCCCAGTGCCACACGCTAGCGAGAGTATGAAGATAGGGAGGATCAATGTGTACCTTGTAGCATGGTGCAGGAGGGAGGGCTTCAGATTCCTAGGGCACTGGGACCAGTTTTGGGGCAGAAGGCACCTATTCAAAAGGGACGGGTTGCACCTCAACAGGACTGGGACCAATGTCCTCTTGGGAAGATTCACTAGTGTAGTTGGGGAGGGTTTAAAGTAAATTGGGAGGGGGATGGGCACCAGCATATAGAAGTAGAAAAGAGGATTAAGGCGCATAATGTGATGTGTTGGACAGTATGAGAGAAGGGAGTAGTTCCACATTCGATAGGAGCAGACTGAGAAGGACTACAAGGAATGCAAAGACAAGACTACAATGCATGTGTATAAATGCACAAAGTGTGGTGAATAAGGTTTATAAGCTACAAGCCAAATAGCAGTATGGGCGTATGATGTAGTGGCAATAATGGACACATGGCTTAGAAATGGTGAGGACTGGGCACTTAATATACAAGGATATAAAGTGTCCAGAAAATATAGAGAAAGAAGAAAGGGAGGTGGGGTGGCAGTACTGAATAGGGAAGACATTGTAGTGTTGGAAAGGGAGGATGTCCTTGAGGGGGCAAGAGCAGAATCCATTTGGTGAGAGTTGAGAAGCAAAAAGTTTCTGATTACGCTATTGGGGTATTCTATAGGCCTCCAAATAGAAAGAGATAGAGGAGCAAATCTGCAGGGAAATCACAGAGATGTGCAAGAACTATATACTGTGGGACTAATTACCCGAATATCAAAACGGTGTGCATATTGGGACCAATGACATAGGTAAAAAGGGGAATGAGGACCTGAAAGCAGATTTTAGGGAGCTAGGAAGGAGATTAAAAAACAGGACCTCAAAAGCAGTAATCTCAGGATTACTCCCAGTCCCACGTGCAAGTGAGCATAAGAATAGAAGAACTGAGCGATTGAACAAATGGCTGGAGAACTGGTGTAGGAGGGAGGGCATCAGATTTCTGAGACATTGGGACCAGTTCTGGGCCAGGTGGGACCTGTACAAGATGGACAGGTTACATCTTAGCAGAACTGGGATGAATATCCTCACAGGGAGATTTGCTAGTGCTGTTGGGGAGGGTTTAAACTAAATTGTCAGGGGAATGGGAACCTGAGAGGGAGCTCAGATTGGAGGGAAACAAAACTGGTAACTTGTCTGGGGTGTGGGAACCAGGAGCAAGTATTAGAGAGGAATACCAAGCTGCACAGAACACTGGGGGAGATAGATAGCACAAGAGTAGGGAATAGTACATCATTAGGTGGGGTCAGAGTAAGGGAGAAAGTAATAAAGTCTGAATCAGGGTTAATGTGCATGTATGTGAGTGCACGGAGTGTGGTTAATAAGACTGGTGAGGTACAGACACAGATTGCCATGTGGAAATATGATGTTGTGGCTACAACGGAGACCTAGCTCAAAGAAGGGTGTTAAATATTCCTGGATACAAGGGGTTCAGGAAAGATAGGAAGGGGAAAAAAGGGGAGGGTTGGCAGTATTAAGGAGAGCATTGCAGTGCTGGAGAAAAAGGATGTCCTAGAGGGGTCAAGGACAGAATCAATTTGGCTAGAGCTAAGGAACAGAAAAAGTGCAGTTACATTGCTCGGTGTTGTCTATAGGCCACCAGCTAGTGGGAAGGACATGGAGGAACAAATTTGCAAGGAAATTACAGAGAGGTGCAAGAATTATAGGATAGTTATAATGGGGGACTTTAATCATCCAAACATAGACTGGGATAATAGTAGTGTAAAGGGCAGTGAGGGGCAAGAGTTCCTTGAGTGTGTTCAGGAAAATTTTCTACAACAGTATGTTGCTAGTCCAACAAGAAGGGAGGCACTGCTAGCCCTGGTTCTTGGAAAGAGATGGGCCAACTGGATCAAGAATCAGTAGGAGAGCATTTAGGGGATAGTGATAATTGTATCATAAGGTTTAAGCTGACGTTGGAAAAGGACAAAGAGCAATCCAGGGTGAGAATAATTAACTGGGGGAAGGCCAACTTCAATGGGGTAAGAATGGAGCTGGGGCGAATAAATTGGAGTCAAAAGCTGTCAGGAAAACCATTAGATGAACAATGGGCTACCTTCAAAGAAGAGATAGTTTGGGCACAGTCAAGGTATGTTCCCTCGAAGGGGAAAAGTAGGGCAAACAAATCCGGAGGTCCATGGATGACAAAAGAGGTAGAGATTAAGATAAAGAAGAAAAAGTGTACTTATGACAGATGCCAGGTAGAAAATACCATTGAGAACCGGGCTGAATATAGAAGGTCCAGAGGGAAAGTGAAAAAGCAAATAAGAGAAGCAAAGAGAGAGCATGAAAAGAGACTGGCAGCTAGCATTAAAGGAAATCCTAAAGTTTTCTATAAGCATATAAATAGTAAAAGGGTGGTATAAGGAGGAGTAGGGTCAATTAAGGACCAGAAAGGGGATTTACACATGGAGGCAGAGGGCATAGCTGAGGTATTATATGAATACTTTGCATCTGTTTTTACCAAGGAAGAAGATGCAACCCAGCCCATGTTGAAAGATGAGGTAAGTCAGACACTACAGGAGTTTAAAATTGATAAAGAAGAAGTATTAGATAGGCTGTCTGTACTTAAAGTGGATAAAGCACCAGGGCCGGATGAGATGCATCCAAGGTTACTGTGGGAAGTGAGGGTGGAAATCGCAGAGGCACTGGCCATAATTTTTCAGTCTTCCTTAGATTCGGGGGTGGTGCCAGAGGACTGGAGAATTGCAAATGTTACACCCTTAGTGAAAAAAAGGGTGTAAAGATAAGCCCAGTAACTACAGGCCAGTCAGTTTAACTTCAGTGGTGGGTAAACTTCTAGAAAAAATAATTTGGGATAAAATCAATAGTCACATGGACAAATGTGAGTTAATTAAGGAAAGCCAGCCTGGATTTCTTAAGGGAAACTCATGTTTAACTAACTTGTTGGAGTTTTTTGAGGAGGTAACCAAGAGAGTTGATGAGGGCAATGCTGTTGATGTGGTGTACATAGACTTTCAAAAGGCACACAGTGCCACACAGCAGACTTGTGAGACTTGTAGCTCATGGAATAAAAGGAACGGTAGCAACATGGATACATAATTGGCTGAGTGACAGGAAACGAAGGGTAGTGGTTAATGGATGTTTTTCAGGCTGGAGGCAGGTTTGTAGTGGAGTTCCCCAGGGATCAGTGTTGGGACACTTGCTTTTTCTGATATATATTAATGACCTAAACTTGGTGTACAGGGCACAACTTCAAAGTTTGCAGACGATATGAAACTTGGAAGCATTGTGAACTGTGAGGAGGATAGTGTAGCACTTCAAAAGGAATGACAAGTTGGTGAAATGGGCAGACAGGTGGCAGAAGAAGTTCAATGCAGAGAAATGTGAAGTGATTCATTTTGGTAGGAAGAACATGGAGAGACAATATGGAATAAAGGGTACACTCTAAAGGGGGTGCAGGAGCAGAGGGACCTAGGTGTATATGTGCATAAGTCATTGAAGGTGGCAGAACAGGTTGAGAGGGCAGTTAATAAAGCATACAGTATCCTGGGCTTTATTAATAGGGGCATAGAGTACAAGAGCAAGGAAATTATGTTGAACTTGTATAAGACACTAGTTAAGCCTCAGCTGGAGTATTGCATCCAATTCTGAGTTCCGCACTTGAGGAAAGACATGAGGGCATTGGAGAGAGTACAGAAAAGATTCACGAGAATGGTTCCAGGGATGAGGAATTTCAGTTATGAAGATAGATTGGAGAAGTTAGGACTGTTTTCCTTGGAGAAGGAAAGGCTGAGAGGTGATTTAATAGAGGTATTCAAAATCATGAGGGGTCTGGACACAGTAGATAGAGAGAAACTGTTCCCACTCGTGAAAGGATCGAGAATGAGAGGGCACAGATTTAAAGTATTTGGCAAGAGAAGCAAAAGAGACATGAGGAAAACCTTTTTCACACAGCGAGTGGTTGAGGACTGGAATGCGCTCCTGAGAACGTGGTAGAGGCAGGTTCAATTGAAGCATTCAAAAGAGAATTAGACAGTTATATGAAAAGGAAGAATGTGCAGGGTTATAGGGAGAAGGCAGGGGAATGGAACTGAGGGAGTTACTGTTAAAGAGAGCCAGTACAGACACGATGGGCCGAAGGGCCTCCTTCTGCGCTGTAACAATTCTGTGATATCGATGGGGATAATGTTAAAGGGTAAGGAGGGGGAGAAATTCCTGAAATATGTTTAGGAAAACTTCCTAACTAGAAAGGAGGCATTGCTGGATCTGGTGCTGGGAAATGATGTGGACCATGTGTCTGTGGGGGTGCACTTGGGTAACAGCGATCATCATAAGGTTTAAATAGTAATGCAGAAAATCAAGGAAAGAAATAAGGTAAAATGCTTAGACTGGAAGAGAGCTAATTTCAACACGATGAGAAGGGATCTAGCCAGGGTAAAATGGAACCAAAGACTGACAGGAAAAGCCGTATTGGAATGATGGGTTATTTTTAAGGAAGAAAATCTTCAGGTACAGGTACATTCCAACATGGGCGAAAGTAGGGGAACCAAAAATAGAGCTTCTTGAATGACGAGAGGCATAGAAAAAGAGTGTATGATGCACGTCAGGTGAATTCTTCAAGTGGGAACCGGGCCATATACAATAAGTTTAGAGAAGCGATTAAGAGGAAAATAAGTCTGGCAAAGACAGAACATGAGAATAGAATGACATAATAGGGAACCCAAAAATTTTCCACCAGCATGTAAATAGTAAACAGGTAGTAAGAGGTAGAGTGGGGCCTATTAGGGACAAAGAGAGTATTAAATGCTTAGAGGTGCAGGGCAAGGCTAAAACACTTAGTCAGTACTTTGTATCAGTGTTTACTAAGGAAGAGGAATCTGACAAAATATTGGTAGAAGCAGAGAGAGTAGAGGCAATGGATAGGTTAAAAATTGAGAGTGCGGAAGTACCGAAAAGGCTGGCTATGCTTAGAGTAGATAAGTCACATGGTCCAGATGGCTTGCATCCCAAGTTGCTAAAGGAAGTGGGGGTGGAGATAGCGGGAGGGCTTGCCATAATCTTCCAATCTTCCCTGGATACAGGGGAGGTACCAGAGGTTTGGCGAGTGGCAAATGTGACACCCTTATTCAAGAAAGGGTGTAAGGACAGTCCTAGCAATTATAGGCTAGTTAATTTAACATCAGTGATGGGTAAGGTTTTAGAAACAATAATTAGGTGAAAAAAATCAACAGTCACTTGGAGAGTTAATTAAGGAGAGCCAGCACGGATTTATAAAAGGGAGATCATGCTTCACTAATCTATTTGAATTTTTTGATGAAGTAACAGAAAAGGTTGATGAAGGAAATGTGGTGAGTGTTGTCTGTATGAATTTTAAGAAGGCATTTGATAAAGTATCACATAGAAGACTGGTTAACAAAATTTAGTCTCATGGAATAGGAGGGTCAGTGTCCAAATGGGTAAAAAATTGGCTTAAAAATAAAAAAACAGTGAGTCTTGGTAAATGGTTGTTTTTCTGACTGGAGGACGGTCGATAATGTTTCCCAAGGATCAGTGTTGGGATCACTGCTTTTTTTGTGATAGATAAATAACTTGAAATACAGAGCAGAATTTCAAAATTTGCCCGTGACACCAAACTTGGAGGTGTGGCAAACAGTGAGGATGATATGAATTGCCTGCAAGAGGACATAGATAGGCTAGCAGAATGGGTAGACAGGTGGTAAATGGAATTTAATACTGACAAGTGTGAGGTAATGCATTTTGGCAGAAGGAATAGGCAGAGGCAACGCATACTTAATGGCACAGTTCTAAAGAGTGTACAAGGTCACAGGGACCTGGGGGTGCATGTGATCGATTTTTGAAGGTGGCAGGACATATTGAGAGAGTAGTGGGAAGTGCATGGGAAAGGCTTCCACTGCTATGTCCAGACTGGCCAAGAGAGTGTGGCAAAATGGCGCACTGACACGGAACACAAAAGTCCGAGTGTATCAGGCCTGTGTCCTCAGTACCTTGCTCTATGGCAGTGAGGCCTGGACAACGTATGTGAGCCAAGAGTGACGTCTCAATTCATTCCATCATCGCTGCCTCCGGAGAATACTTGGCATCAGGTGGCAGGACCGTATCTCCAGCACAGAAGTCCTCGAGGCGGCCAATATCCCCAGCTTATACACACTACTGAGTCAGCGGCGCTTGAGATGGCTTGGCCATGTGAGCCGCATGGAAGATGGCAGGATCCCCAAGGACACATTGTACAGCGAGCTCGCCACTGGTATCAGACCCACCGGCCGTCCATGTCTCTGCTTTAAAGACGTCTGCAAACGCGACATGAAATCCTATGACATTGATCACAAGTCGTGGGAGTCAGTTGCCAGCGTCTGCCAGAGCTGGCGGGCAGCCATAAAGGCGGGGCTAAAGTGTGGCGAGTCGAAGAGACTTAGTAGTTGGCAGAAAAAAAGACAGAGGCGCAAGGGGAATCCCAACTGTGTAACAGCCCCGACAAACAAATTTCTCTGCAGCACCTGTGGAAGAGCCTGTCACTCGAGAATTGGCCTTTATAGCCACTCCAGGCGCTGCTTCACAAACCACTGACCACCTCCAGGTGCTTATCCATTGTCTCTCGAGATAAGGAGGCCAAAGAAGTTAGCAAAGCGTGAGATCTTGGGCTTTACAAATACAGGCATTGAGTATAAAAGCAGGGAAGTTCTGCTGAATCTTTATAAAGCTCTGGCAGGCACCAGCTGGAGTACTTTGTCAAGTTCTGGTCACTACACTTTAGGAAGGATTTGAGGGTCTTTGAGAGGGTGTTCCACTGTTCAACTCCCAACTAACCGCAGCAAGTGTTTTTTCTTTAAAGTTGCAGGCCTAGGTTGTTTGTAGAATTTTCTGTTAGTTGAAATTTCAGTCTGGAGACAAGGGATCACAAGTTGAAGTGCAACAGGAAGGCAACCTTCTTTTTGGCTGGCTGGATTTCCTCCCAGCTCTCAGCTGGACAGGCTTTGGTGATGTTGAGCTGCTTTTAAGGTCAAAATGGTCTCACATCTCACCTCTGTTGGGAGACACAGATCTTCCTCCCTGTGGTGACCGACAATGGCCCAGGATGTGGCTACTTCACACCTTCTTTGTTTCAGAAGAACCCATTCAATTCCATGATGTCTCTTCATGGGTTCAGGATGGGGACAATTGACACCTCTTAGCTTAGAATCTCTCCTTTAATCCTTGCCAGGCACTAAGACAGTTTGAATATACAGTTTCACTTTCGGCAGCCATTTTTGAAGCACATTGTCCATTTTTATAACTCTTCAGTTTGGGTTTTCGTATTTTCAATCGTTGCACTTCATGTGAGCATAATAGGGTGCAGAGGAAATTTACAATAATGGTTCCAGTGATGGAGGATTTTAGTTACAAGGTTAGGTTGATCAAGCCAGGGTTGTTCTCCTTAGAACAAAGGAGATTGAGGGGAGATTTAATAGAGGTGTACAAGATTATGACAGGTATAGATTTGTTAGATAAGGAAAACCTGTTCCCATTAACTAATGGTACAAGGACAAGGGGACACAGATTGAAGATTTTGGGCAAGAGATGCAGGGGGAATGTGAGGAAGAACTCTTTTATGCAGCGGGTGGTAATGACATGGAAATCAAAGGTGGTGGAAGCGGAGCCAATCAATGATTTCAAAAGGAAATTGGATGGGCACTTGAAGGAAATAAATGTTCAGAGCTACGGGGATCAAACGGGTGAGTGGGACTACTGGACTACTCCATGGCGAGCCGGCATGGACTCGATTGGCTGAAATGGCGTCCTTCCGTGTCGTAAATGACTCAATCTATTTTTAGGAGAGCAACTGGGCCTGACTCAGAGATTTGTGTTGTGTGAAGAGAAAGAAAAAAACAATCCCTGACATGTAGCAAATAATTCCACTGAAGCGGATAAAAGTGGGCCCAGGAAGTAAGCTATAGTGAAAAGATTGTGATTGGTGAGTTCAGATGAATTCCAACTGGTACACATGCGCCACCAAGCCTCAGCCTCCTGGAAGTCATCTCAAAACCCTTCTCTTCAACCACTAGTTTAGTTCTCCATACAACCGTTTACATTTCCTTTCCCTTTGTTCATCTCAGCTTCTCAACTCCCTCACCCTTTCCCCAAACTTGATGCGCATCATATGTGTTTCCTCTTTATTGTAAAGCACTCCGAGATGTATGTCTGTATCTGAGGAGTGCTGCAGAAAGGCAAAGTTGCTGTTACAAAACTCTTAGAGGGTTTGACAGGGTAGATTCTGAGAGGATGTCGCCCCTGGCTGGAGAGCCTAGAATTACAGGTCACAGTCTCAGAAATAAGGGTGTCAGCCATTTAGGAATGAGATGAGGAGAAATATCTTCACTCAGAGGGTTCTAACCTTCTCACCTTCTTGGGATAGACATGTGCCTCTCCCAGCTTCACAATCCTCTGTTGCTCCAACACTACCCAGGCAATGAACCAGTCTCTGTTTCACTCTCCAGGCAGCAAGGTATGTTCTACTTGAGTAGACAAATGAGGAAATACAGTATAAAGTGTACTTCGACTTTGTCACCAGCCAAAACCCTGCTGGATGCCACTGTCCATCCACAGGAAAAAAAAGTAACAATCATCATTGGAAGCTGTTGTATTTAGAAATAAGTTTATCAATCCCTCGTTGTATCAAGAAGAAAGAACTTACACTTAATTAGTGGTTTCCACGACCTCAGAACATCCCAAATGCTTTGCAGCCAATTATTTTTGAAGTATAGTCACTGTCGTTTTATAGGGAAACTCAACAGCCAATATGCACACAAGAAGATCCTGGAAACAGCAATGTGATTATGACCAGATTATCTATATCTGGTGATGTTAGTTGAGGGAAAATAGTGGCTCCAGGACACCAGGGAGAACAACCCTGCTCTTCTTCCAATAGTAGCCTTGGGATCTTTTACATCCTCCTGAGAGGGCAGATGGGGCTTTGGTTTAACAGCTCATCTGAAAGCTTACTCCTTCAACAGTGCAGTGCTCCCTCAGTACTGCACCAAGAGTGTGGGCCTGTATTATGGGGCTCAAGTCTCTGGGGTGGGACTTGATCCACAACCTCAGAGGGGAGAGAGAGTGATATTGACCAAGCCAAGCTGGCCAACCCAGCGTAGATATGCATGGGTGTGTCATCAATCACGACAACTTATATTTATATAGCACCTTTAATGTAATAATATGTTATAAGGCGCTTTACAGGAGCGTTATAAAGAAACATTAGACACAGAGCCACATAAGGTGATATGAGGCCGATGGCCAAAAGCTTAGATAAAGAGTTCGATTTTAAGGAGTCTTAAAGGTGGAGAGAGACGTAGAGAGGTGGAAAGGTTTAGGGAGAGAATTCTGGATTCTCGGTCCCAGGCAGTTGAAGGCATGACCAATGGTGGAGTAACTAAAATTGGGGATGCACAAGAGGCCCAAATTAGATGAGCAAAGATATCTTGGAGAGTTGTATGACAGGGGGAGATTACAGAGTTAGGGAGGGGCAAGACCATGGAGGGATTTGAAAACAAGGAAGAGAGCTTTAAAATCAATGTATTGCTTGACTGGGAGCCAATGTAAGCCAGCGAGCAGAGGGGTGATGGGCGAAAGGGATTTGGTGAAAATTAGGACACAGGCAACAGAGTTTTGGATGACCTCAAGTTTACAGACGGTAGAATGTGAGAGGCCAGCCAGGAGTATGTTGGAGGAGTCAAGTCTAGAGGGAACAAAGGAATAAATGAGCTGAGGCAGGGGCAAAGTCAGACGACATTACTGAGGTGGAAATAGGTGGTCTTAGCGATTTGACGGATATGTGGTTGGACGTTCATCGGATTGCAAACAATATGGTTTAGTCTCTGACTGTTGCCAGGGATACTGGATCCCCGCTGTGAGGCAAGTCTCCATCAGGAATAACTGGTAGATTTGATTGTAGTCTGAAGAAGTACATTGATACCCAGCGACTGAGAGCTCACAAGTCTCCCAGCATTTGTATTTCCTCCCCATTATTTCAGCCGGATTTCCTCTGTGGATCCCAGGCAATCCCCTGGTTGAATAGCTGAGTCAGTCAGCTGTGGGAAGCTGCGCTGAGCCCTTCGCTTACCTAATATGGTGGCTGTAACGCATTTTCAGTTTGTAAACAGTCCTTCCTGCATGGACAAACCTGGTCTCGGGCAACGGGTAGGTGAATGATTTCAGAGGCATTGGGACCACCGCACGGAACCTATGGAAATAAAGCAAGGGTCAGCCATCAGGAAGGATATCAAGCCCTTTAGAGAGGGTGTAGGGCAGATTTAACAGAATGGGACCAGTGATGAGGGACTTCAGTTATATGAGAGACTGGAGAAGCTGGGATTGGTCTCCTTACAGCAGAGAAGGTTAGGGGGAGATTTAAAAGAGGTGTTTAAAACTAAAAAGGGTTCAGACAGACGAGATAGGGAGAAACTGTTACCAATGGCAGGAGGGTCAGTAACCAGAGGACACGTATTTACGGGGATTGACAAATGAAGTAGACGGGAGATGAATTGTTTTACACAGCAAGTCACTGTGATCTGGAATGCACCGCCTGAAATGGCAGTGGAAGCAGCTTGAATAATTTTCAAAAGGGAACTGGATAAATACTTGAAGGGGAAAAATTGGCCAGGCTGTGGGGAAAGGGCAGGGAATTGGGCCTAATTGGATAGCTCTTTGGAAGGGCCGATACAGGCACGATGGGCCGAATGGCCTGCAGTGCGAGGCGATTCCATGAGCATCACTCAACCCCCGGCCCCATTGCACGCGGGCCGGATCCCACAGTGAATACGGGCGGACCTGCCGCTTTCAGGGCCCGACAACAACTCGGATGGCGGCGAATTGCCTCAGCGCCATCCGCCATTTTAAATTTACCGCCTTTTCTTGGTTGACGATGACTCGGCGCGAACCGTTCGCCCCGCCCCCAGACATGAACCCGCCCCCCCCCTTAGCCCCGCCCCCACACACGAACCCGCCCCTTAGCTCCGCCCCCCAGGCACGAACCGCAATCTTAGCCCCGCCCCCACGCACGATGCTGACCAAATAGCTCCGCCCCCACACACGAGCTTGCCCTTTAGCTCCGCCCCCAGGCACGAACCTTTACCGTTAACACCACTCAAAGATGGCTGTCCGCTTTGTCCCGCCCCCTTGCCTGACGCCGCTTCAGGAGGCCCCGCCTCGAGAGTCAGGAGGGAAAGGGCTGTCGGCGGTCCCTGAGAGTGGGAGGTCATCCCACACATAGGGGCATCTGTGCCCCAGGCAGTGCCAGTACTGAGGGACTACTGCACTGTGGGAGGGTCAGTACTGAGGGAGTGCTGCACTGTCGGAGGGTCAGTACTGAGGGAGTGCTGCACTGTCAGAGGGTCAGTACTGAGGGAGTGCTGCACTGTCAGAGGGTCAGTACTGAGGGAGTGCTGCACTGTCAGAGGGTCAGTATTGAGGGAGTGCTGCACTGTCAGAGGGTCAGTATTGAGGGAGTGCTGCAGTGTCGGTAGGTCAGTACTGAGGGAGTGCTGCAGTGTCAGAGGGTCAGTATTGAGGGAGTGCTGCACTGTCAGAGGGTCAGTATTGAGGAGTGCTGCACTGTCGGAGGGTCAGTACTGAGGGAGTGCTGCACTGTCGGAGGGTCAGTACTGAGGGAGTGCCGCACTGTCAGAGGGTCAGTATTGAGGGAGTGCTGCACTGTCAGAGGGTCAGTATTGAGGGAGTGTTGCAGTGTCGGTAGGTCAGTACTGAGGGAGTGCTGCAGTGTCAGAGGATCAGTATTGAGGGAGTGCTGCACTGTCAGAGGGTCAGTATTGAGGGAGTGCTGCACTGTTGGAGGGTCAGTACTGAGGGAGTGCCGCACTGTCAGAGGGTCAGTATTGAGGAGTGCTGCACTGTCAGAGGGTCAGTACTGAGGGACTGCTGCACTGTGGGAGGGTCAGTACTGAGGGAGTGCTGCACTGTCGGAGGGTCAGTACTGAGGGAGTGCCGCACTGTCGGAGGGTCAGTATTGAGGGAGTGCTGCAGTGTCGGTAGGTCAGTACTGAGGGAGTGCTGCAGTGTCGGTAGGTCAGTACTGAGGGAGTGCTGCAGTGTCGGAGGGTCAGTACTGAGGGAGTGCCGCACTGTCGGAGGGTCAGTACTGAGGGAGTGCCGCACTGTCGGAGGGTCAGTACCGAGGGAGTGCCGCACTGTCGGAGGGTCAGTACCGAGGGAGTGCCGCACTGTCGGAGGTTCAGTACCGAGGGAGTGCCGCACTGTCGGAGGGTCAGTACTGAGGGAGTGCCGCTTTGTCAGAGGGTCAGTACTGAGGGAGTGCCTCACTGTCACCGGGTCAGTACTGAGGGAGTGCTGCACTGTCGGAGGGTCAGTACTGAGGGAGTGCCGCACTGATGGAGGGTCAGTACTGAGGGAGTGCCGCGCTGTCGGAGGGTCAGTACTGAGGGAGTGCCGCGCTGTCGGAGGGTCAGTACTGAGGGAGTGCCGCGCTGTCGGAGGGTCAGTACTGAGGGAGTGCCGCGCTGTCGGAGGGTCAGTACTGAGGGAGTGCCGCTTTGTCAGAGGGTCAGTACTGAGGGAGTGCCGCGTTGTCGGAGGGTCAGTACTGAGGGAGTGCTGCACTGTCGGAGGGTCAGTACTGAGAGAGTGCCGCACTGTCGGAGGGTCAGTACTGAGGGAGCTCCGCACTGTCGGAGGGTCAGTACTGAGGAAGATCCGCACTGTCGGAGGGTCAGTACTGATGGAGTGCCGCGCTTTCGGAGGGTCAGTACTGAGGGAGCTCAGCACTGTCGGAGGGTCAGTACTGAGGGAGCTCAGCACTGTCGGAGGGTCAGTACTGAGGGAGCTCAGCACTGTCGGAGGGTCAGTACTGAGGGAGCTCAGCACTGTCGGAGGGTCAGTACTGAGGGAGTGCCGCGCTGTCGGAGGGTCAGTACTGAGGGAGTGCCGCACTGTCGGAGGGTCAGTACTGAGGGAGTGCCGCACTGTCGGAGGGTCAGTACTGAGGGAGTGCCGCACTGTCAGAGGGTCAGTATTGAGGGAGTGTTGCAGTGTCGGTAGGTCAGTACTGAGGGAGTGCTGCAGTGTCAGAGGATCAGTATTGAGGGAGTGCTGCACTGTCAGAGGGTCAGTATTGAGGGAGTGCTGCACTGTTGGAGGGTCAGTACTGAGGGAGTGCCGCACTGTCAGAGGGTCAGTATTGAGGAGTGCTGCACTGTCAGAGGGTCAGTACTGAGGGACTGCTGCACTGTGGGAGGGTCAGTACTGAGGGAGTGCTGCACTGTCGGAGGGTCAGTACTGAGGGAGTGCCGCACTGTCGGAGGGTCAGTATTGAGGGAGTGCTGCAGTGTCGGTAGGTCAGTACTGAGGGAGTGCTGCAGTGTCGGTAGGTCAGTACTGAGGGAGTGCTGCAGTGTCGGAGGGTCAGTACTGAGGGAGTGCCGCACTGTCGGAGGGTCAGTACTGAGGGAGTGCCGCACTGTCGGAGGGTCAGTACTGAGGGAGTGCCGCACTGTCGGAGGGTCAGTACCGAGGGAGTGCCGCACTGTCGGAGGGTCAGTACCGAGGGAGTGCCGCACTGTCGGAGGTTCAGTACCGAGGGAGTGCCGCACTGTCGGAGGTTCAGTACCGAGGGAGTGCCGCACTGTCCGAGGGTCAGTACTGAGGGAGTGCCTCACTGTCACCGGGTCAGTACTGAGGGAGTGCTGCACTGTCGGAGGGTCAGTACTGAGGGAGTGCCGCACTGATGGAGGGTCAGTACTGAGGGAGTGCCGCGCTGTCGGAGGGTCAGTACTGAGGGAGTGCCGCGCTGTCGGAGGGTCAGTACTGAGGGAGTGCCGCGCTGTCGGAGGGTCAGTACTGAGGGAGTGCCGCGCTGTCGGAGGGTCAGTACTGAGGGAGTGCCGCTTTGTCAGAGGGTCAGTACTGAGGGAGTGCCGCGTTGTCGGAGGGTCAGTACTGAGGGAGTGCTGCACTGTCGGAGGGTCAGTACTGAGAGAGTGCCGCACTGTCGGAGGGTCAGTACTGAGGGAGCTCCGCACTGTCGGAGGGTCAGTACTGAGGAAGATCCGCACTGTCGGAGGGTCAGTACTGATGGAGTGCCGCGCTTTCGGAGGGTCAGTACTGAGGGAGCTCAGCACTGTCGGAGGGTCAGTACTGAGGGAGCTCAGCACTGTCGGAGGGTCAGTACTGAGGGAGCTCAGCACTGTCGGAGGGTCAGTACTGAGGGAGCTCAGCACTGTCGGAGGGTCAGTACTGAGGGAGTGCCGCGCTGTCGGAGGGTCAGTACTGAGGGAGTGCCGCACTGTCGGAGGGTCAGTACTGAGGGAGTGCCGCACTGTCGGAGGGTCAGTACTGAGGGAGTGCCGCACTGTCGGAGGGTCAGTACTGAGGGAGTGCCGCACTGTCGGAGGGTCAGTACTGAGGGAGCTCAGCACTGTCAGAGGGTCAGTACTGAGGGAGTGCCGCGCTGTCAGAGGGTCAGTACTGAGGGAGTGCCGCGCTTTCGGAGGGTCAGTACTGAGGGAGCTCAGCACTGTCGGAGGGTCAGTACTGAGGGAGCTCAGCACTGTCGGAGGGTCAGTACTGAGGGAGCTCAGCACTGTCGGAGGGTCAGTACCGAGGGAGTGCCGCGCTGTCGGAGGGTCAGTACTGAGGGAGCTCAGCACTGTCGGAGGGTCAGTACTGAGGGAGCTCAGCACTGTCGGAGGGTCAGTACTGAGGGAGCTCAGCACTGTCGGAGGGTCAGTACTGAGGGAGCTCAGCACTGTCGGAGGGTCAGTACTGAGGGAGTGCCGCGCTGTCGGAGGGTCAGTACTGAGGGAGTGCCGCACTGTCGGAGGGTCAGTACTGAGGGAGTGCCGCGCTGTCGGATGGTCAGTACTGAGGGAGTGCCGCACTGTCGGAGGGTCAGTACTGAGGGAGTGCCGCACTGTCGGAGGGTCAGTACTGAGGGAGCTCAGCACTGTCAGAGGGTCAGTACTGAGGGAGTGCCGCGCTGTCAGAGGGTCAGTACTGAGGGAGTGCCGCACTGTCGGAGGGTCAGTACTGAGTGAGTGCCGCGCTGACGGAGGGTCAGTTCTGAGGGAGTGCCGCGCTGTCGGAGGGTCAGTACTGAGGGAGTGCCGCGCTGTCGGTGGGTCAGTACTGAGGGAGCTCCGCACTATCGGAGGGTCAGTACTGAGTGAGTGCTGCACTGTCGGAGGGTCAGTACTGAGGGAGTGCCGCGCTGTCGGAGGGTCAGTACTGAGGGAGCTCCACACTGTCGGAGGGTCAGTACTGAGGGAGCTCCGCACTATCGGAGGGTCAGTACTGAGTGAGTGCTGCACTGTCGGAGGGTCAGTACTGAGGGAGTGCCGCGCTGTCGGAGGGTCAGTACTGAGGGAGCTCCACACTGTCGGAGGGTCAGCACTGAGGGAGTGCCGCACTGTCGGAGGGTCAGTACTGAGGGAGTGCCGCGCTGTCGGAGGGTCAGTACTGAGGGAGCTCCGCACTATCGGAGGGTCAGTACTGAGGGAGTGCCGCGCTGTCGGAGGGTCAGTACTGAGGGAGCTCCACACTGTCGGAGGGTCAGCACTGAGGGAGTGCCGCACTGTTGCAGGGGGGATGGGGCGGTTTGGTGCTGAGGAGGCGCTGCACTGTCGGAGGGGCCAATATTTATCCCTCAATCAGCAATGCCAGAAGGAGATAATTGCTGCATAACAGTGACTCTTTAAAAGTAATCAATTAATTGTGAAGTGCTTTGCGATATTCTGAGCTATATAAAAATGCCGAGATGAGCTTCTGACCTCCTATTCATGCCATCCTTAAGACCGGCTGTTTCCACTGCTTTAATATTGCCCGACTTCACCCCGTCTCAGCTCATCTGCTGCTGAAACCTTATTCATGCCTTCGTTACCTCTCTGTGTAACCTCATCAGAGGGTTGCTAACATGCCTTATGTTTTGTTGCTGTGGGGCAAGGCGAGGAGGCAAGCCCCAGGAATTACCTCAGTCGGTACAGAGATTGAACTCTACGCTGTTGCCGTTATTTCGCACCACAGTCCCACCATCTAGCCAACTGAGCTAACCGGCCTCTTCATTAGCTCTAGACTTGATTATTCCAACGCACTCATGGCTGGTCTCCCATTTGCTAGCCTCCGTCAACTCGAGGTCATCCAAAATTCTGCTACCCGTGTCGTAACCTGCCTCAAGTCCAGTTCCCCTGTCACCCCTGTGCTCACTGACCTCCATTGGCTCCCATCTTGATTTTAAATTTCTCATCCTTGTTTTCAAATCCCTCCGTGGCCTCGCTACCTCCCTATCTCTGAAATTCCCTCCAGCCCCACAACCCTCCGAGATCTCTGGGCTCCTCTAATTCTGGCCTCTTGAGCATCCCTGATTTTAATCGCTCCACCATTGGCGGCCATGCCTTCAGTTGCCCGGGCCCCAAACTCTGGAATTCCTTCCCTAAACCTCTCCACCTCTCTCTCCTTTAAGACGCTCCTTAAAACCTACCTCTTTTACCAAGCTTTCAGTCATCTGATCTAACATCTCCTCATGTGGCTCCATGTCATTCTTTACTTTATAACACTCCTGTGAAGTGCCTTGGGACGTTTTATTATGATAAAGGCACTATATAAAAATGTTGTTTTTCTTTTCAACAGTTATTTGTTGATGACACATGTTGGAACTCCAAACTACTGGCAGACAGAAGTGCCCATCCCAATATCAAAGGGGAACAATCTCCAGCATGTACGAAGTGAAGCTGCTTTATATTTTTTTAAAGATTTGTTGAGCATTGCACAGCCTGTTTAAACATCAGGTAATCTTATATGAACGTCAGGCAAACGGACAATGATGTTTCCACTTAATGGGTATCCAACATTAGATGCCACACAACAACTTGTATTTATATAGTGGCTTTAATATAAATAAAATGTCCCAAGGCCCTTCACAGAGCATTATAAAGCAACACTTGACACCAAGTCACATAAGGAGATATTGTGGCCAAAAGCTCAGTCAAAGAGGTGTGTTGTAAGGAATGTCTTAAAGGAGGATAGAGAGGTGGAGAGGTTTAGGGAGGGAATTCCAGAGCCTAGGGCCCAGGCAGCTGAAGACATGGCCACCAATGGTGGAGCGATTAAAATCGGGATGCTCAAGAGGCCAGAATTGGAGGAGCGCAGTTATTTTGGAGGGTTGTGGGGCTGGAGGAGGTTACAGAGATAGGGAGGGGTGAGGCCATGGAGGAATTTGAAAAAAGGATGAGAATTTTAAAATCAAGGTATTGCTTAACCAAGAGCCAATGTAGGTCTGCGAGCACAGGGGAGATAGGTGAACTGGACTTGGTGTGAGTAAGGACACGGGCAGCAGAGATTTGGATGACCTCAAGTTGATGGAGGGTTGAATGTGGGAGGCCGGCCAGGAGTGCATTGGAATAGTCAAGTCTAGAGGTAACATAGGCATGGATGAGGGTTTCAGCAGCAGATGAGCTGAGTGGGGGCAGAATTGGGCAATGTAAAGATAGGTGGAAAGACAGACTGGCCAAGAGAGTGTGGGAAAATGGCGCACTGACACGGAACACAAAAGTCCGAGTGTATCAAGCCTGTGTCCTCAGTACCTTGCTCTACGGCAGCGAGGCCTGGACAACGTATGTCAGCCAAGAGCGACGTCTCAATTCATTCCATCTTCGCTGCCTCCGGAGAATCCTTGGCATTAGGTGGCAGGACCGTATCTCCAACACAGAAGTCCTCGAGGCGGCCAACATCCCCAGCATATACACCCTACTGAACCAGCGGCGCTTGAGATGGCTTGGCCATGTGAGCCGCATGGAAGATGGCAGGATCCCCAAGGACACATTGTACAGTGAGCTCGCCACTGGTATCAGACCCACCGGCCGTCCATGTCTCCGCTTTAAAGACATCTGCAAACACGACATGAAGTCCTGTGACATTGATCACAAGTCGTGGGAGTCAGTTGCCAGCGATCGCCAGAGCTGGCAGGTAGTCATAAAGGCAGGGCTAAAGTGTGGCGAGTCGAAGAGACTTAGCAGTTGGCAGGAAAAAAGACAGAAACGCAAGGGGAGAGCCAACTGTGTAACAGCCCCGACAACCAATTTTATCTAGAGCACCTGTGGAAGAGTCTGTCTCTCTAGTATTGGCCTTTCTTGCCACTCCAGGCACTGCTTCACAAACCACTGACCACCTCCAGGCGCTTACCCATTGTCTCTCAAGACAAGGAGGCCAAAGAAGAAGAAGATACACAGGTGGAAATGGTCTTTGTGATGGCATAACTATGTGGTTAGAAGCTCAGCTCCAGGTCAGATATGACACCAGGGTTGCGAACAGTCTGGTTTTGTTGCCAGGGAGAGGGATGGAGTCAGTAGCTAGAGAGTGGAGTTTGTGACAGAGACCGAAGACAATGGCTTCAGTCTTCCCAATATTTAATTGGAAGAAATTTATGCTCATTCAGTACTGGATGTTGGATTTAGCAACAGTCAAATGAGGTGGGTGGTGTGGTTGAGCTGGGTGTCATGAGTGTACATGTGAAAACTAACTGTGTGCTTTCGGATGATGTCACCGAAGGGCAGTGTGTAGATGAGAAATAAGTGTTATGGACTGGTGGGAAATGGCGTGGCTGGTTTCCACTGGTCACCTCCCAACTGACCGCAGATAGAAGGTAAAGGGTAAGAGGTGTTAAGAGTTCAAGGTGTAAAAACCGTTTTCAGGAAAAACGTGAGGGATCCCCTTGGAAGGTAAGTTTTAAACTTGCGGGCTTGTTTGCTGGTCGTCTTGCTCTTGCTGGGTTGCTGAAGTCTCCTGGCAGTCAACACTTCAGTTCAAAGACAGTGCTGGTATTTCTTCATTCAATTTTCACAGGTGGAGGAGTTGTTCAAAAGGCACTCTCTCATTTCTCTGCTGCAATTGGTTGCGAACTCGTCTCAGCAGGGTTCACCTGCTGGAATTGATCTCTCTCTCTCAATCTTGTGCTGGAATTAAAGGTGGCTTTTGATGGTCTCTCTGTGACTGGAGATCCCAGACTGATGTTTTTGATGATCTGATGACTGATGCCTGCCCTTGTTCTCCAAAAGGTAAATTCATAAAGTGTTGGTTTTGCCCATGTGACTTTAGGCTTTCGGTTCCTGAGGGGCTATACAATGGCTTTTGATCTCAGCCCATTTTGATAAGATGAGGGATGTTCACACTTTATTGTACTGATTGTAGCTGGAGATGGAGCATCTGCCAATGCCTTTGTTTGAGCTCACATTCATGTGTGATAGAATCATAGAAAGTTTAAGGCACAGAAAGATGCCACTTGGTCCATCGTGTCTGTGCCGGCTGAAAAATGATCGAACTATTCTAATCCCACCTTCCAGCATTTAGTCGGTAGCCCCGCACATTACGGCACTTGAGGTGCATATCCAGACTCCTTTTGAATGAGTTGAGGATCTCTGCCTCAACTACCCTTTCAGGCAGTGAGTTCCAGATCCCAACCACTCTCTGGGTGAAAAAGTTTTTCCTCATCTCCCCTCTTATTTTTCTACCAATCACTTTAAATCTACGCCCCCATGTCACTGACTTTTCTGCGAAGGTGAATAGACCCTTCACCTCCACTCTATCCAGGCCCCTCAAAATTTTGTACATTTCAATCAGATCTTCCCTCAGCCTTCTCTGTTCCAAGGAGAACACCACCAGCCCATCCAATCTTTCCTCATAGCTGCATTTTTCCAGTCCTGGCAACATCCTCGTAAATCTCCTCTGTACCCTCTCTAGTGCAATTACATCCCTCTGTAATGAGGTGACCAGAACTGCACACAGTACTCAAGTTGTGGTCTAACCAATGAGTTATACAGTTCCAGCATAACCTCCCTGCTCTTGTATTCTATATCTCAGCTAATAAAGGAAAGGATTCCATATGCCTTCTTAACCACCGTATCGACTGGTCCTGCTACCTTCAGGGATCTGTGGACATTCACTCCAAGGTCCCTCATTTCCTATACACTTCTCAGTATTTTCCCATTAATCGTGTATTCCTTTGCCTCGTTTGACCTCCCCAAAAGTGATGAGCTGTTTAATTTCAATGCAGACGGGGCTAATGAGTTTTAGTACTAGCAGACTTGAATGTGTATTTCAGTGCTGGGGAAGGTATGTGTAATGTGACTTTGTCCTCCATTTTGGTGAAGGAAAGTCTTTTTAAATTGTTCTGTTCTTTATAACTCTTTGGTTTATTTTGTATTTCTGTCGCTGTACTTGCTGTGAGCGTGACAGGGCCAAAGCTAGGTCCTTGGGCGACACCAAAGGTAACAGTGTATGAGCAAGAAGAGAAGCCATTGTAAGTGATATTCTGGCTACTATAAGAATGGAACCAGATGAGTGCTGTCCTACCCAGCTGGATGACGGTGGAGAGATGTTAGAGGAAGATGGTGTGGTCAACCCTGTAGACATGTTTGTCACAGTCACTTGTGTCTTTGATAAGAGCTATTTCGGTAATGAGAGAGGGCAGAAACCAAATTGGAGGGATTCAAACATGGAGTTCCAGGAAAGATGGGCATGGATTTGTAGGGCGACAACACGTTCAAGGACTTTGGAGAAGAAAGGGAGGTTTGAAGATCAGGGGAGTGGGGTGGGGAGGTTGGGGGGAGTAGCGGCGTTAGAGGATGGGTTTTTGAAGAGAGGGGTGATGACATTGACGAAGGAGAGAGCAACAGTACCTGAGAAGAAAGAAGTGTTAACAATATCAACGAACACGGGGACCAGGAGGAGCAGGTCAGCAGTTTAATAGGAATAGGGTTGAGGGAGCAGTAGGTGGGTCTCATAGGGCATGAGGGGATATAGAAGAGAAACTAAAGAATGATGTGAGTTCAAGCCTGGGGCAGGGGATCTTTCAGAGAAAGTTTGGCCTGGTGGGTAGGGGAAGTGAGGGAGGTGGCAGAGGCAGCTAATTGAATGGTATCAAACATAGTTACATGTGCTCCTTGCACTTTTTGTTGGAGATACAGCCGGCTCCAGGGACGGACTGATGGGCAGATGAGTAGCCAAAGCCCCCGGGATGCCCCTCACTGCGGGTAACGAGGGGGCTTGGGAGTGCGGAGCGCTTCTGGCCGAGCTGACCCCCGTTCGGCCGGAACTGCTCATCAGACCCAGGCCCCGAAACCCTCCTCGGGAGCCGGTCTCGCACAACTCCGTGCGGAGGGGTTTCCTGTACGGGCAGCTCCTGCACAGTCTGCACTTCCTCGCCCTCGTCAGCTGGCCAGACACTCCCTGGTGGACCGTGTTGCCATCTGGCAGCGAGGGGAAACCCCGGTGGCGGTCTCTCTACGCGGGAGTCCTCCCCCTTTACATCGGGGACCTGGGGTGGAGGGTGCTGCACAGGGCAGTCCCGTGCAATCGACTTTTAAGCAGGTTCACAGACTCCCAGACCGTCTGTAATTTCTGCGGCCTGGACGAGTCCGTGTTCCACGTAAATATGGAGTGTGAGATTGCAGCCCCTGTTTGCATATTTAAAGGGGCTGCTCCTCAAGTTTTGACTGCACTTCAGACCCACGCTCCTGATCTTTGGGCACCCAGTGCGGAGGGGCGTGGGCCGGGAGGAGGATCTCGTCATCGGTCTGCTCCTGGGCCTGGCCAAGGTGGCAATTTACAGGTCCAGGCTGCGGGCCGTCGGGGGGTCAGTCCGCCCTGATTGCCTGCTCCTCTTCCGCGGTTACGTTCGCGCCCGGGTATCCCTGGAGAAAGAGCATGCCATGTGCACCGGTACACTTGAGGCCTTCCGCGACCGGCGGGCACTGCAGGGACTGGAGTGCATCATCAACGCCGAGAATGGCATTTTAATTTGACTTTTGTTTTATTTATCTGTTGTAGTAAAGTTGTTTTATAAAATGTATATGGGGCGCCTGAGGAATAAAGGCCTCCTCAACAAAAAAATAGATAAACAAAGGCCACCTTAAAGAAAACAAAAAGGGGTTAGATACAGGGTAAAGCTCCCTTTACACTGTCCCCATAAAAAAGAAAAAAAAACGGGGTTAGATACAGAGTAAAGCTCCCTCTACACTGTCCCATGAAACACTCCCAGGGCAGGTACAGCACAGGTTATATACAGAGTAAAGCTCCCTCTACACTGTCCCAACAATGAGTTGCAGCCTCTCTGTGTGTGGCCTTTTATATTCTATCTCGCACATAGTGTGCTGTACTGGATTCGAGATTGTTCCAGACTCTTACACATAGACCCTTACAACCTGCCCTCAGTCTGGGTTAGGTACATACCTAATTCACAGAGAAGAAGGAGCGGTTGCTGGCCCATTTTACCCCCCTGGCCTCTCCCCCTTTGTGTCTTATGTCCTTACTTGTGCATCTGATGTTTCACAAATTTGAGATGTGGGATCTCAGCTCAGGCCTCAATGAACCACAATGTATCTTTAAAAAAACGGGTTAGATATGGAGTAAAGCTCCCTCTACACTGTCCCCATCAAATACTCCCAGGGCAGGTACAGCATGGGATCTGCTACTGCCTGATTGAGGACTGCTGCGTGCACAACGAGGTTCAGCCAACTGTGGACTTTGTGCTGGAGGCTGGAGTCTGTGCAGTTGCTGCAGTGAGGGAGAGACGGACTGAAAGGAAGATTTTTCCACTTATTTTGGCAACAAGGGAAAGGAACAGGAAGACAAAGGAACTGAAAGCTCTTCTGTGAGTTTGGTTTAAGATTGAAGTCTCTTTTATTTAATTGTTGGAGGGGGGAAAGAAGAAGACCCAGGGTGAGGCTGCCTGTCTCAGTAGGGCGCTCCTGTGTTGTTACCACCAAATAGGGAGCTCCCTTCCCACCCTAACCATTTGGCTTGGGACAGCGGGAGCTACCCAGGTGAAGAGACTTTATTGTTATTTTGATAACATTGGGAAAAGTGTGTGCCTGAGCAGCTTCAGCTGTCCCAGGTGAAAACATCACCCTGCTCCAACCAGAAGACCAGCGATAAGACTGCTCTGTAATTTTGCAGCTGCAAAAGACTGATTTCTCCTAGCCTTCCTCTCCCTCAGCCTCTTCCCCTTTGCCTCTAAATCCTTGTAGTATTAATTTATTGTTATATTTGATAATTGTTTATCCCCTCTCTCTCAACAAATGGTGGGTGTAACTCTTCTGCCCCATGGCTTCTCAGTCCTCTCCGGTGGCAGGGCCTTCCTATGTTGCAGCAGCTGCTGCGGTTGTTCTTGTTGCCCCGTCTCCTTTCAAGCTTTTGACAACAAAGTTTGGGGTGAAGAGTTACGCCCACTTAGATATGACAATTGAGGCATGCGTAAAAGCATTGGCCGAAGTTGTCAGCCCCTCGGCCATTGTTGCAGCCTCAAAAATGTATGGAAAGGCAGTGTTTTTCCTGAAGACCAAGCGGGTGGTGTCCCTGGCCCTGAGTAAGGTGCTTACTGTGGGGGGGACTTTCCTGCCAGTGGACCCTCGGGGGGCCACTGCGCAGCGAGTAATGTTATCCAATGTCCAGTCCTTTATTCCTGGCAAGCTCCTCCTCCCCCACCTACACCATCTGGGGGAGGTGAGGTCGGGGATCACCCCAATCTCGCTCGGTCTTCGGGAAAACAGCCTCTGGCATGGGTACTCCTCCGCCGCTAGTTATTTATGCAGCTGGCACGGGAGGAGGTCTCAGTAGGCCACTTCATAGAGCTCAGAAACAGGCCCTTCGGCCCATCGTGTCTGTGCCGGGCATCAAGCACCTAACTATTCTAATCCCATCTTCCAGCACTTGGCCCGTAGCCTTGTATGCTATGGCGTTTCAAGTGCTCATCTAAATACTTCATAATGTTCCTGCCTCTACCACCTCTTCAGGCAGTGCATTCCAGATTCCAACCACACTCTGGGTGAAAAAATGTTTCCTCAAATCCACTCTGAACCGCCTGCACCTTACCTTAAATCTTTGCCCCCTCTGCTAAGGGAAAAAGTTTCTTTCTATCTAACCTATCAGTGCCCCTCATAATTTTATATACCTCAATCATATCTCCCCTCAGCCTTCTCTGCTCTAAGGAAAACAACCCTAGCCCTTTCAGTCTCTCTTCATAGCTGAAATGCTCCAGCCCAGGCAACATCCTGGTGAATCTCCTCTGCACCCTCTCCAGTGCAATCACATCCTTCCTATAGTGTGGTGCCCAGAACTGTACAGTACTCCAACTTCAATGCGGAGTTCCGGGGGTGGCCTACCGCATCTTCTAGACCTCGGACGGGGCACGGTGCAATGCTTGCAAGGGGGTGGGGCATGTTCGTATGAACTGCCCCAACCTCCCAGCCACCACCTCCACCTCCTCCCACTCCACCTACACCTGCAACAACCACCGCTCAGGCAGTTCTGGAGGCCGTGGTCTTCACGGCCTACAGCGGGGAGGGAGAGACACATCCGGGTGGAAAGAAGGCGCGGCGCAAAGCAAAATACTCAAAGGTGCATCCCCTGGATGAGATAAAACATCCTGAGCTCAGCCATAGGCCTGATCCAGGGGAGCTCACCTGCCCCGCAGCTGAGCTCGGGCCCAAGGGATCTGGGCGGGGGGGGGTGGTGAGGATGTAGAAGCAGAGACCTCTACTGCGATGGAGGTCTCTTAGCCTCCGCACCCCTCCTGGAATAACAGCAGGAGGGGCCCCTCCTCTGAAGAGGGCCAGGATTTGCCAGCACCATTAGAGCCTCAAGCCCTGGGTAGCAACCCTCTGCCCCTCAGGGTGGAGGGGGGGGGGGGGAAGAAATGCTGCTATAACTTTGGCAAGTCCCAATGAGGTGGGGAGTGGTAGGGGAGACTGTGGACCCCACGGGAGAACTCTCTCTGCCTTGGGTGTCCTGGTTGGGAGCGAGACCTGTGAGGTCAACCCTTCCAGCAGCCTGGTGCTGCCACCCAGAATGTGCCCGACCCCAGAGGCCAATTTGCGTAGTTCCCCATCTGCAGGGCCTATGGGCGCTGGCGGGGCGGGAAATGGCCCCCTCTCTCCACCTCTGGTCCCGGCTCCGGGTGGATTTCAGGAATCGGGAACTACTGTTTCCCCTGGGCCGCTCACTGGCATGGGGACGGAGGTCGAGGAGGGGTTCCTGAACCGCTGGTGCCCATAGGCTCCAGTTCCATCGATCCTGGTGGTGAGATGGTGACGGAGGTGGGGACCAGTTGGCACGGCCACGACATCCGCCCCACAGAATGTGATGGATATGTCGGCCGCTGGCGGTGACAACCCGGAGGAGGATGGGGACCAGTGTGGGGCACGGAGGGTGATCTTCAATCCATCGCCAGTGAGGCGGTGGAATCCCTCGTGCCTCCTACCAAGTCTCCTCTCATCCCCACCGTGGACCTCCGGGACTTCCTTGCGGCATGCAGGGGTTGCTGCAATAAAGTTCAGCTGGCCCTCAGCCGGTGGTCGAGTTTGGCGCTGACCATCCAGTCCGTCCGTGTTGCCCTCAAGAAGTGGGGGGTGGGAAAGGGTGCGGGCATGAAACTGGCTGAGAGGCGCCGGTTTAAAGCGTTCTTCAAAGGGTTGTTAGGGGAGTGGAAGGCCAGGAGCACTTCCACTCCCTTCTCTCAGTGAGGTGTTGGTGACAGGATCAAAATACTTTTGACATGAAGATAACCATAGCCAGCTTCAACATCAACGGCAGCAGGTTGTCTCTCCACAGATTTCACAATCTCTCAGTCCTCAAGGAAGGGAGATATGCAATGAGCTTTCTGCAGGAAACCCACACCATTCTGGGACACAAAGACACCTGGCTCCTGGAGTGGCAGGGTGGGGTCTACATGAGTCACCTCACCCCTATTTCTAGTGGGGCGACTATCTTGTTGGCCCCAAGTTTTTAGCTGGAGATCTTAGGGGTCAAGGAGCTTGTGCCGGGCCGCTTGCTCCACCTTGCCACTCACCTGGGTAGCGTGCTGCTCCTCTTAACGTTCCGCACACAGGCCCAGTGCGTTGCAAGCGTGCTTCTTTAAAGAAGTGTCCACTCTCTTGAGCTCTATCGATAGCAGCGAGTGCATCATCCTTGGGGGGATTTTAGCTGTACCCTCAAGGTAAGGGATCGCTCATGTCCCCAGCGCAGCCAAGCATCGGTTGAGAAGTTGAGGGAACTGATCAGCTCCCTCAACTTGGTGGGCATCTATCGGAATCTCCATCCCGACTCCAGCGCCTTCACATGGAAGTCTGGAGGAGGAGGTTCTTGAAACAACCGCCTCTGCATTTCGCAGGCATACGCCTCCTGCGTCTCGGCGGCCTTCATTTTGCTGGTGCAGTGCTCGAACCACGGGGTCCACGTACTGGCAGTTGATCAACCGTCTGCTGGAGGACGAGCAATTCCAGGACTCATTCTGTCAATTCTGGGCCGACTGGAGAAGGAAGCAGTGGGGGGTTCCTCTCCTTGAGGCTGTGGTGGGATGTGGGCAAGACTCACATCCGTGTCTTCTGTCAGGAGGTTGATCAAGAGGCTTGAAGCCGAGATCCGGTGTCTGGAGAGGGTGGTGCTCGACTTGGAGTCACGCCTCAGTCATGTCATCGCGGACCTGGCCCTGTGGCAGGCGTACAAAGGGAAGAAGGGTGTGCTGAGGGACCTGCAGCTTCTAGGGCCCTGAGTCGCGGATCCAGATCCTGGAAGATTTAGATCGCGACTCACCTTTCTTCTACTGACTGGAAAAATGGCGGGGGGGAATCCGTAAGTAGCTCTTTGAGCTGCTGGCCGATGATGGATCCTCTGTCATGGATCCAGAGGGAATGGGCCTTTTGGTGCATTGTCCTCTCCGGATCCATCCAGCGAGGTCCGACTTTTATATCCTGCCGCAGAATGTCTGGTCAAAGTTAACGGGTCCTTCTTCGCTTTGGGAGAGGAGTGCGTCAGGGATGCCCCATGTCCGGCCAATTATATACCATCTGCATGGAGCCATTCCTGTGCCTGCTTCACAGGAGCATGGCGGGTTTGGCTCTGCGCGGGCCGAGCATGCAGGTTGTCCTCTCAGCCTGGGTAGCGTGCTGCTCCTCTTTGTCAACGTTCCGCACATCGATGACGTGTTCCTCACAGTAACAGATCCCGTTGACTTGCGGAGGATGCGCGAGTGCCAGCAGACCTTTTCTGCCACGAGGATCAATTGGAAGAAATTTTCCAGACTCCTGGTGGTGGGTAGGCTCCCTGCAGGTGGAGTAACATCTTTTGCGTGGAGCATCATGCAACTCCTCTATCTGGGAGTCCACCTTCGCCCCTCAGGAAGCCTGGCCGGCAAACTGGCAGGAGTTGGAGGCGAAAGTCACCACTCGGCTAGGGCGCTGGACAGGACTGCTCTGAGTGCTTTCCTAAAGGGGCCGTGCGCTGGTCATAAACCAACTGGTGGTCTCGATGCTGTGGTACCGGTTGGTCACTTAGGCCCTGCCGCCTACATTTGCCACCAAGATCCAGAAGAAGCTCATCGATTTCCTCTGGGGCAAGGGGAAACACTGGGTCTCTGCCGTGGTCCTGAGTCTCCCGATTGAGGAGGACGGCCAGTCGCTATTGTGCATCCGCATCCAGGCTGCGACTCTCCGCCTTCAGACCCTGCAGAGATACCTGTATGTTGAGTGTCCTCCCAGATGTGTGTGCTGGCAACATATTTTTTCCACCGGGGCACTGCCTTCAAGACGACACATAGCACCCGGCGGTGAATGTTAGCTGCGCCTCTCTGAGGGAGTTGCCTGTCTTTTACCAGGATCTATTCAGAGACTGGAACATGGTCACCTCCAGTCAGGGTGCTCCCCCACCGGCGGAGAAGAGCGCCTTGGCCGTCTGGGCGGCAGGCTCCGGGGACGGACCGACAGGTGGAGGAGTAGCCGAAGCCTCCTAGACACCCCTCACTCTGGGTGACGAGGGGGCTCAGGATTGTGGAGCACTTCCGGCTCAGCCGGAACTGCTCATCGGACCCAGGCCCCGAAACCCTCCTCGGGGGCCGGTCCCGCACAACCTGAACCGCTTCTCGAATATGCCGTCTGTGCCATTCCTCACCACGCGGAGGGGTTTCCTGTATGGGCTGCTCCTGCACACTTTCCACTTCCTCGCTTTCGTCTGCCACCCGGACATGCCGTGGCGGTCCGCATTGCCATCTGGCGGCGAAGGGAAACCCCAGTGGAGGTCCTCCCCTTTTACATCAGGGACCTGGGGTGGAGGGTGCTGCACAAGGCAGACTGTTAGTAGGTTCACGGACTCCCAGACCCCCTGTAATTTCTGTGGCCTGGAAAGTCCGTGTTATATATATATATATATAGTGTGCGAGGTTGCAGCCCTTCTTTGAGTATTTAAAGGGGCTGCTCCTCAAGCTTTGTTTGCACTTCAGCCCCACACTCCTGATCTTCGGGCACCGGGTGGGGAGGGGGATGGGCCAGGAGGGGGAATCTCATCCATCGGTCTGCTCCTGGGCCTAGCTAAAGTGGCAATTCACAGGTCCAGGCAGTGGGCCATCAGGGTGTCCATCCGCCCTGATTGCCTGCCCCTCTTCCAAGGTTACAGTCGCACCCGGGTGTCCCTGGAGAAGGAGCATGCTGTGTCTGCCGGTTCACTTGAGGCCTTCTGTGAGCAGCAGGCACCGCAGTGGCTAGAGTGCATCATTGATGAGAGAATTGCATTTTAGTTTGAGTTTTTGTTTTATTTATTTGATTTTAATAGTTATTTTTATAAAATGTATATAAAGGGGGCCTGAGAAATAAAGGTCCCCTCGACAAAAATAAATAAAAGGGACATGGGGTATAAAGGCCACCTATAATAAAGGGTTTAAAAAAAAAAAACGGGTTAGATACAGAGCAAAGCAAACATTTCCGGGGCTGAGTTGCCAGGGCTTCCAGGCTCTTAGCAAGAAATAAAAGGTTGTAGTTATGAAGAAAATCTGCAAGTGTTGGGCGTTCGTTTAAACTAGAATGGGGAAGGTGAAGGGGGGATATCATTGTGGTTACAAAATTGGGAAACGTTTGAGAGGGTGAATAGTGAAGGTTTGTTTCTACGGGTTAAAGAATTGGTCACAAGTCAAGATCGACAGGATCATCAGTAGGAGAATGAAAGAGCAAGTTAGAAGAAATATTTTTACACAGGTTATTAGAATGTGGAATTTGCTTTGCCCGCAGAGAGTGATTGAGGCAGAGACTGGAACATCGGAACTCGATATGGGTTACAAAAGCATACAACAACTTGCATTTATACAGCAACTTTAATGTAGGAAAAACATAGCAAGGTACTTCTCAGGAACGTTATCAAACAAAATTTGCCACAGAGCCACATGGGATGTTCGGGCAGATGACCAAAAATCTGATCAAAGAGGTAGGTTTTAGGGACTGTCTTAAAGGAAGAAAGCGAGGCAGAGAGGTGTAGGGAGGGCATTCCAGAGCTTAAGTCCCAGGCAGCTGAAGACATGGCCACTAATGGTGGAATGATGAAAATCAAGGAAGCTCAAGGAGGCCCGAATAGGAGGAGCGCAGAGATCTCAGAGAGGTTGTAGGGCAGGAGGAGGTTACAGAGATAGGGAGGGAGAGGTGAATCAATGGAGAGATTTGAAAAGTAGCAAGAGAATTTAAAAATTGAGATCTTGTTGGACCAGGAGCCAACGTAGGTCAGTGAGCACAGGAGTGATAGCAGGGAAAGAGGATTGGAGAGCTCCAGTTGAACAGTTAACATCAACATTGGTGATGGGTCAAATGGCTTCCTTCTGTTTTGCATTCTATGTTCTCTATAATTCCGTATAGCCCATGGACCACAGTTTGGACATCCATGGTATACCTGAAAACTGAAAGAGCTCAGGTTTCCTGGGGAGCAGTCAGCATAGTTTTAGGAATAATACGCCATGTCCTACATGCCTACTGGAGTCGTTTGAGTCTCCAGTTCAGGAATTCTCACCACTCATCTGGATGGGAGCAGCCACCATGACATTCAAGAAGCTCGACACCGTCCAGGGCAGAGCAGTTTTCCTGATCGGTGCCCCGGTCACTGGCGCTCTGTTGTTGCAGTGTATACGAGCCAAAGGTTACTTCAACACCCGCCTACCCTGTGATCTCCACCACCGAGGCCAAGAGCAGCAACACCATGGGAACACCACCACTGACAAGTCACACACCATCCTGGCTTACATAGAATATACAGCACAGAAACAGACCATTCGGCCCATCTGCTCCGTGCTGATGCTTATGCTCCACACGAGCCTCCTCTCAGCCCCTCTTCATCTCACCCCATCAATATATCTTTCTATTCCTTTCTCCCTCATGTGTTTATCCAGCTTCCCCTTAAATGCTATTAGCTTTGAACAGTCCATATTGGACATCAACTATCATCATCATTGGGTCAAAATTCTGAAAATCCCTCCCGAACAGCACTGTGGAAGCACCTTCACCATATGGAACACAATGGTACAGGAGCAGGAGTAGGCTATTCAGCCCGTTGAGCCTGCTCTGCCATTCAATTAGATCATGGCTGATCATCTACCTCAACGCCACTTTCCCATGCAATCTCCATATCTCTTGATGTCATTAACATCCATATATCTATCGGTTTCCGTCTTGAACCTGCTCAATGATTGAGCTTCCACAGCCCTCTGGGCTACAGAATTCCAAAGATTCATCACCCTCTGAGTGAAGAAATTCCTCCTCATCTCAGTCTTACATGGAATGCCCCTTATTAAGGGGCAACTAGGGACAGGCAATAAATGCTGGCCTTGCCAGCAACACCCACATCCTGGGAACGAACAAAATTAATTTCCCTTTGAAACAAATTAGGGGCCATAAATAGAAGGTAGTTACTAATGAATCCAATATGGATTTCAGGAGAAACGTCTTCCCAGAGAGTGGTGAGAATGTGGAACTCACTATCACAGGGAACAGTTAAGCCAACAGATGCATTTGAGGAGAAGCTGGATGAACATGAGGGAGAAAGGAATAAAAGGATATGGGGGTGGTGGAGATGAAGAGGGGGTGGGAGGAGGCTCATGCGGAGCATAAATGCCGGCATGGACCAGATGGGCCGAATGGCTTGTTTCTGTGCTGTGAATACAGTGTAAAATCGATGTTAAAAAAAAGGTTGGACTCTTTTTAACTGTTTCAGATTTGAAAACATCCTGTTCAAGAGAACGGAATTTCAGCAACAGAAATAAAACGTCACATCTGCCATTTCCTAAGCACCCAAAATTCTCAAAAAGGTCATTTACTGGAAAGCCAATCAAAACAGGATGCGAGTAGGCGTTGGCTTGTGGGCAGGTATCAAGACTCCAGCTGCGAGTATGTAGAGCCGGTAGGAAGCTGTAAATTCTTTCAGCAGAGCAACTTTGACGTACTTGTCTTGCTACGGTACCTGTTTGATGTGCAGTGGCGGCTCACACCTTCGTTTAACCACTGCGGGAATTTTTCCTTGTAAAACCACTCGCACTTTTTTTTCTACTTTTCGTAAATGAGCCGTTTTTGAGTTTCTGGGGGGTTTTTTTTCTTTCCGAGGCAAATCTTTTTTTTTCCCTCAACAACATTTAAGACTTATTTTTAATCACAGGTTTCGAGCTGCTTGGTGTGTGACACTAGCAGACAAGATCTCCCCCGCATTCTCTCACTGGCATTCGCACCCACAAATGTGGCCTGCATCGACCAGAGAAGGCCAATAGGAGACCTAAAATTGGAGGCCCGTTGACGTTCAAGATCTTCACCCAGTGCGTTAACCCTCCCGTCCCCCAAGTGCCTTTACCCTCCCATCTAAATTCATCCTGCCAGAAAGAGCAAACAGTTAACATGGTCTGAAATTTTTTTATTTGTTTCATCTAAACTCCATAAAAGGATCCATATCTAAATTGGATTTCCACCATTTATACATTAATTTTACAAAATGAAGATATGTTTTACAGAGGTAAAGAACAGTGTAGAGCTTACTCCTGTTTAGTGTATAATTTCATTGACAAAGAACTGTTTCTTTAATGCTGCAAGCTCCCTCAGCTCCTCCTCTGAGTAAACTCCAGCACATACATCTCTACATCTGAACGACATGGGCAGTTCCCATGCAGCACTATATGTCATCTATCTTGTAAGCTCCAGGAATTAATACACACAAACCCCACAACCACATGGGGGAAACTGTTATAGGATCTCACAGCACAGGAGGAGGCCATTGTGTCTCTGCCAGCTCTTTGAAGGAGCTTTCCAATTAGCCCCACTCCCCTGTTCTTTCCCCATAGCCCTGCAAGTTTTTCCTTTTCAAGTATACATCCAATTCCATTAAAGTTACTATTGAATCTGCTTCCACTGCCCTTCTAGGCAGTGCATTCCAGATCACAACAACTCGATGGATTAAAAAACTCTCATCACCCTTTCCCCGGTTCTTTTGCCAATTATCTTAAATCTGTGTGCTCTGGTTTCGGATCCTCCTGCCCATGGGAACAGTTTTCCCCTGTCTACTATAGCAAAACCCTTTTTAATTTTGAACACCTGTATTAAATCTGCCCTTAACCATCTCTGTTCTAAGGAGAACAATCCCAGCTTCTCCAGTCTCTCCACATAACTGAAGTCCCTCCTCCCTGGTCCCATGCACCTCTCGTTTCCTCTCCAAGGCCTTTACATCCTTCCTAGTGTGATGCAGTGGAAATACAGAGCTCGAGCAGGCCATTTGACTCCAGCCATCTGTATTGGTACCTCAAGCACCAGTCCAATGAGTGGCTCTTTGGGATAGCTACTGAACCAAAGTAGTTTGAAGTAATTGGGAGTTGAATTCTTAACTAACGCTCCAGTAGACTAGGCCTATATTCCCTGGAGTTAAGAATGATAGGTGATCAAATTGAAACACATAAAATTCTTCATGGGCTGGACAGGGTAGAGGCTGGGGAATCTCGAACACGGTGTCACAGTCTCAGATTAAGGTGTTGGCCATTTAAGACTGAGATGAGGAGAAATTTCTTCACTCAGAGGGTTGTAAATCTTTGGAATTCTCTACCCAAGAGAGCTGTGGATGATCAGTCGAGTATAAATCGATAGATTAATGGAATTAGGGATATGGGGAAAGTGCAGGAAGGTGGAGGCACAGGTTCAGGGTAATTGGCAAAAGAAGCAATGGCGACATGAGGAAAAACTTTTTCACGCAGCGAGTGGTTAGGAACTGGAATGCACTAAACTGGAGTTGTTCTCCTTAGAACAAAGCAGATTGAGGGGAGATTTAATAGAAATGTACAAGATTATGACAGGCTTAAGTTAGACAGGGAAAACGTTCCCATTAACTAATGGTACATGGACTAGGGGACACAGATTGAAGTTTGGGCAAGAGATGCAGGGGGAATATGAGGAAGAACTTTTTTATGCAGCAGGTAGTAACAACATGGAACTCGCTTTCCACAAGAGCGGTGGAAGCAAAGACAATCAAAACTTCAAAAGGAAATTGGACGGCCACTTGAAGGAAAAAGACTTTCAGGACTACGGCGATTGAGCGGGGGAGCGGGACTGACTGAATGGCTCCCCGGAGAGCCAGCCTGGACTCGATGGACCAAATGGCCTCCTCTGTGCTGTGACTATTCTGTGATTCTGATTCTGTGAGTTGAGGTAGCCATGATCTTAATGAATGGCGGAGCATACCTGAAGGGCCAAATGGCCTACTCTCAGTTCTCACTGAGTCAGCCAGCGGTGCTAAAGATTCAGGCCCGTGATGTCTTGCAACATGGCAATGGAAATTTCTTCAGGAAACTAATTTCAGTGGGAACTGCAAGGTTGACCCCACTCTGGGATGGATCACAGTGCTGTATGGCTGCAGCTGGGCTTGCTGGGAAGAGAAACCATGTTTCATCCCATCTCTCTCCTCGCACGACCCCCACAACTAAATAAGCCAACTTGTATTTTCAACAGGAGGCCATTCAGCCCCTTCTGCCATTCAGTTTGATCATGGCTGATCTGTATCTCAACTACCTTCCTTGGTTTCATGACCCTTAATACCCTTGCCGAACAAAAATCTATGAATCTGTTCTGAGATTTTCAATTGACCTCCAACCTTAATGGTTTTGTGGGGGAAAGAGAGTTCCAGATTTCCCAGAGCATTTGTGTGAAGGAATGCTTCCTGACATCAGCCCTGAACGGCCTGGCTCTAATTTTAAGCTCTGTTAAGTCTGCAACAGCAAGCTCAAGCTGTCTATGTGCACTGCACTATCCACCCACTTGCATCTGAGACACTGGATTGAAATAGATTTTTGAATGAAAAAAAAAATACAAAGCACATTTGAGACAAAGTTTTAAATGTAGTGCGCTGGTACGAAAGGCAGAGGAAACAGACTCTCTCAGGGTTCATAAACCTGAGACTAGCCATGGATTGAGCATTGCCCCATTCTGGGAGGCGCAAATCACTTGCACGTTCTCAACAGCTTCCTTCACTCAATGAACCAAGAGCAAAGCATGTTCTCACTGTTGGACCTTTTCAGTGAGTGGAGAGACAAAAAGACTTCATGCAGTTTTAAAGAACACACGTACAATTCATGCAGTCTGCCTTTCCTGCCACAGGACCTCACCAAAGTGCTCTGGAAATTTTCTAAACAAATCGCACTGGAACGACAATGTTTGAAACACTAGGCAGCAGGAACTCAGTCCTACACTGTGACTCTGGCTACACTTCGAAAGTACTTCATTGGCTGTGAAGCCCTTTGGGACATCCAAAGGAGCTATCGAAATGCAAGTCCTTTCTCTCTTGCAATCTCAGGTCACTTGGACTCAGCGTCGTTAAGCTCTTACATTAGTTCTAAAGTAGGGGCACCAGGTCAGAGTCGAGCTCACCAGAGTCTTGTCTGCTTTTGAACAGTGCCTACTGAATGTATGCAGTAACCCCCCCCCCCCCCTCTAGTATGTCATCACTTCCATCCCACTCCAGTCTTCAGACAGAAAGTCTGTCACGTCGACCTGCTGTTTGTTGACTAGAGCAGTGCTGGTCGCCGTCAGCAGGGCACACTGTGTTTCATGCTGCTGAACTACCTGCTTCCACTGTTTCAGCTCGTCCCTCAGGGTCTGGATTTCTTTCTTCAAGGAGGCGTTCTCTCTTTCCAGTTGCTCATATTCCTGGGGAGTAAAACAAGAGCTCGTCACCGAGAGGAGGTTTGTTTTAAAAAAGAATACAACGACTGGCCATTCTCTTTCCCCCGCCTGCTCCAGTACATTGCCCGTCACTGTGTGTTGGGATGGGTCACTGTGCCATACTGTACCAGTCTGTGGGATGAGCCCACACTGCATGGCAGCTTTCGCTAATTCTAATAGTTAGCGGTGAGTTAAAGGGAATTTTCAGCCTGTAACCTCCGACCTTTCAAATGCAGCTTCTTATCTATCCCTGACTTCCTCTGACAGAACAGCTGAGTGTAAATTGAAATGCAGCTCCTTTCAGTTTAGGCCATTTGTGGCAGAAGGGACATTCGATGAATGGGTTGCGTCTGTCTCTGCCCCTCTGTTTCAAGCGTGCTGTATTTTCTCACAGACCCTGCAGCTCACCAACAATGTCCTGTGGAGGCAGGGGTGGGGGGCTGGGGGGGATGGATGAGTGGAAAAAGGTGATGCAGACACCTGCTGCCCTGCAGCGCCTCGTCCAACTGGCCATTTCGTGTGTCGCTCCCGACGGCCGCTGTCGGCAGGATATTCAACCGCAGAGGGCATCACAGCTGAGCCCACTCTCACCCACCAGCCACATGCACACACAGGCTCCAGTCGGGGATGATCAACAGAAGCAGGCAAAGCAGCCCCTTAGGGCCGAGCCTTTCTGCACACCATGTTATCATTTCCAGTGAGATCAGCTAAGCAGGAATCACACCAGAGGGATCAAATGCAGGACCCTGTTGGGCAGTGTGGCTGCACCAGGTACCATCTTTGACCCACTACGGCGAGGGGGTGGGGAAATCTCAATTTACTGTCTCAGCTTCAGAACTGATAATAGCGAAGGTCAGTCAGTTAGAAACAAGCGGACGTGATCAGAGGTAATAAACCACTCTCTCTCTCACAGCTACAGCGCTCTGTGTTACTAACCACATCACTGCAAGTATGTCTCAACTCCAAACACAGGACATCAAGTCTGCATGCAAAAAAACCATCAGAGATTAGAATTATACAGCAAGCTCAACTGTTGTCGAGAGTGAGACAGTGAGTGAGCTTCTGCAAAGCTGTATGCAGATATTATGGAGATTAAATTCCATATAACCTACACAGATCACTATCTGTGCTTTTGAAATCTGTCACCTTAGTGGAAAGAGCAGAGAGTGAGTGAGGGGGAATTAATTGGATAGCTCTTTCAAAGAGCTGGGACAGACACATTGGGCTGAATGGCCTCCTTCTGCGCTGCAAGATTCTGGTGGAGGACACGAGCAAAGCAGACCTGGAGCGTGTACGAGCCGGCGCCAACACGAAGCCGGACTCCAGCCTGTCAACGTTCATTACCTGGTGTAGACAGTCCGCTCTCTGCGTCTGCTTCTGTCGACTTTTCTGGGCAGCAATTCGGTTCTTTTCTCTTCGTCTTAGTTTTTTATCGTCCCCCTCATAATCCTGGAATACATCAGGAGAAAGGTTACTGATCGTAGGATCATGGGCGTGGGTCACCTCTCCCTCCCCAAAACTGTACCTCGCGTTGTCAAAGTGCTTTCTCAGGTGGTAATTCCAACTTTACAGGCTACGTGGCTGGTGGCAATGGAACCTATCCCACTGCTCTTCCATCCACCATGTTAAGAGACCTTTAGAACTTGCACTTTTCACATCCTCCAGACTGCCCAAAGCACTTTGCCTACATTGCTACAGGTGAGTTCATCAGTTGCAGCCAATCTGCTCACAAGCAGCAATTGAAGTAAGTGAGTATAAATATTGGCCCCAAGACAGAAGGGAAAACTCCCCCCACTCGGTCTACATCAAATAGCAGCCATGGGATCTTTTACGTCCACCTGAGAGAGCAGATGGGGCCTTGGTTTAACGTCTCAATCCAAAAGACAGCACCTCCGACAGTGCGGCTCTCCCTCAGCACTGCCCCTCTGACAGTGCGGCGCTCCCTCAGCGCTGCCCCTCCGACAGTGCGGCGCTCCCTCAGCGCTGCCCCTCCGACAGTGCGGCGCACCCTCAGCGCTGCCCCTCCGACAGTGCGGCGCTCCCTCAGCGCTGCCCCTCCGACAGTGCGGCGCTCCCTCAGCACTGCCCCTCCGACAGTGCGGCGCTCCATCAGCGCCGCCCCTCCGACAGTGCGGCGCTCCCACAGGGCTGCCCCTCCGACAGTGCGGCGCTCCCACAGGGCTGCCCCTCCAACAGTGCGGCGCTCCCTCAGCGCTGCCCCTCTGACAGTGCGGCGCTCCCTCAGCGCCGCCCCTCCGACAGTGCGGCGCTCCGACAGTGCGGCGCTCCCTCAGGCCTGCCCCTCCGACAGTGCGGCACTCCCTCAGCGCCGTCCCTCCGACAGTGCGGCGCTCCCTCAGCGTCGCCCCTCCGACAGTGCGGCGCTCCCTCAGCGCTGCCCCTCTGACAGTGCGGCGCTCCATCAGCGCCGCCCCTCCGACAGTGCGGCGCTCCCTCAGCGCCGCCCCTCCGACAGTGCGGCGCTCCCTCAGCGCCGCCCCTCCGACAGTGTGGCGCTCCCACAGGGCTGCCCCTCTGACAGTGCGGCGCTCCCACAGGGCTGCCCCTCCGACAGTGCGGCGCTCCCTCAGGGCTGCCCCTCCGACAGTGTGGCACTCCCTCAGCGCCGTCCCTCCGACAGTGCGGCGCTCCCTCAGCGTCGCCCCTCCGACAGTGCGGTGCTCCCTCAGCACTGCCTCTCCGACAATGCGGCACTGCCTCAGTGCTGCCCTGAGAATGTTGATGTGGATTATGGAGTGGGGTTCAAACCCGCCACTCTCTGACACAGAGGGAAGTGAATGCCACCAAGTGCATCACTGCTGTCACTCAACAGAACCAGGATATCCAGCACACATTTCCCTGATGTTGCTGTGCAGCCACTTCCATCTTCATACCTTAGTGGATGGCAGGAGCCCCTGATTTCAAAAGCACAAATACCACTCCCCCCCCCCCCCCCCCCCCGCCCCCCTCCGAACTCACCAAAGCCCCAGATCAGTGCAAACCATCAGGATATAAGGAGAGAGGGCATGAGAGTCGTTTGCGTTACCTTTTCAGAATTCTGGCTGGAGTCGTCCGTTTCAAACTCCGGGGAGAAATCCAGGGCAGTAGCAGCCATGCTATAATGCGAGGGAAAGTTATGTAACCTCATAAAACTTGCGAGGGGAGCACACACGGTGCAAATGGAGCAGAGAAACGAGAGGCAGGTTCTTCCTCCAGGGACAGGAGGCTTCTGTCACTTAAGCTGGAGGAGCTCTCTCTCTGCAAAGAAGCCAGCCCAGCTTCCCTTTATTGGAAGCTTCAGTTTCATTTTATTGTAAGCCGTACCCTCTGCAGCTGACAGGGAAACATAGGACGCGTTGCAAGAAGTCACATGGCTGGGAAAGTCCCACAGATCCCTCCCACGCCTCTACTCAAGTCTCTCTATTTTTGCATTGTCCGGCACGGCCACCCACCAGTAGAGTTTAAAATAGTGGCGAAAAAAAAACCTTTTGTGCAAGCTGGTAAAATCCTGGAAATTAAGCGAGAATTTCAGCAGAACGAGCCCTCAATCAAAAAGAAACAAATATGCGTGTATCAGTTCAGTATTTTTGTTAAACTCAGCAAGTTCTGATCTGGAATGTGGTGGAAGTAGATTCAACAGCCACTTTCAAAAGGGAATTGGATAAATAAATAAAAACTTGCATTTAGAAATGTCCTCCACGCAGCCAGTAAAGTACTTTTTCAAGTGTGGTCACTGTAACGTGACAATGGTTTCTCAAATCTTTTTGGTTGAAAGACTCTTTTTCAAATGGATTAGTAATCACCGACCCCCACTTGGATTACAATACTATGTAATACTCGTAAAAGGAAAGTGCTGCATGTAAAGAATATTTTAATTATGCTCTTAAAAACACAGGTATTCACTTATGGATATCAGTGCAATGAGTGTGAAAACAGAAAGTGCTGGAAATGCTCAGCAGGTCAGGCAGCATCTGTGTAGAGAGAAGTAGAGTTAATGTTTCAGGTCTGTGACTTTTCATCGGGGCAGAAGTGAGATGGGTGCGATGTCTGTCTATCCTTGTCAAAAACACAACAATAGCTTATATTTATATAGCGCCTCTAACATAATAAAACTTCCCAAAGCCCTTTACAGGACCATTATGGAACAAAGTATGACTTTGAGCTTCATAAGGAGATATTAGGTCAGATGACAAAGGCTCGGTCAAAGAGGTCGGTTTTAAGGAGCGTCTTAAAGGAGGAGAGAGAGGGGCGGAGAGGTTTAGGGAGGGAATTCCAGAGCTTAGGGCCCAGGCAGCTGAAGGCACGGCCGCCAATGGTGGAGCAATTAAAATCAGGGATGCACAAGAGGCCAGAATTAGAGAAGCACAGATATCTTGGAGGGTTGTGGGGCTGGAGGAGGTTACAGAGATAGGGAGGGACAAGGCCATAGAGGGATTTGAAAACAAGGATGAGAATTTTAAAATCAAGACGTTACTTGACCGGGAGGCAATGTAGGTCAGTGAGTACAGTGGGGTGATAGTGCAACGGGGCTTGGTGTGAGTTAAGACACGGGCAGCAGAGTTTTGGATGATCTCAAGTTTATGGAGAGTGGAATATGGGAGACCAGCCAGGAGTGTGCTGGAATAATCAAATCTAGAGGTAACAAAGACATAAATGAGGATTTCAGCAGCAGATGAGCAGCGACTTGGGCGAAGTTGGGTAATGTTACGGAGGTGGAAGTAGGTGGTCTTAGTGATGGCATGAATATGAGGTCGGAAGCTCATCTCGGGGTCAAATTTGACAGCAAGATTGGGAACAGACTGGCTTAATCTCAGACTGTTGCCATGGAGAGGAATGGAGTTGGCAGCCAGGGAACAGAGTTTGGAACAGGGACCGAAAACAATGGCTTCAGTCTTCCCAATATTTAATTGGAGAAAACTTCTGCTCATCCAGTACTGGATGTTGGGTAAGAAATTAGGGCGGCACAGTAGTTAGCACCGCACCTCACAGCTCCAGCGACCCGGGTTCGGTTCTGGGTACTGCCTGTGTGGAGTTTGCAAGTTCTCCCTGTGATCGCGTGGGTTTCTGTCGGGTGCTCCTGTTTCCTTCCACAGCCAAAGACTTGCAGGTTGATAGGTAAATTGGTCATTGTAAATTGCCCCTAGTGTAGGTAGGTGGTAGGAGAATGGTGGGGATGTGGTAGGGAATATGGGATTAATGTAGGATTAGTATAAATGGGTGGTTGTTGGTCGGCACAGACTTGGTGGGCTGAAGGGCCTGTTTCAGTGCTGTTTCTCTCTATGACTCTAAATCTGATAATTTAGCAACAGTAGAGGAGTTGAGAGAGGTGGTGGTGAGGTACAGCTGGGTGTCATCAGTGTACATGGGAAAACTAACACTGTCCTTTCAGATCTTGTCACCAAGAAGAAGCATGTAGATGAGAAATAGGAGGAGGCCAAGGATAGACCCTTGGAGGACACCAGAGGTAACGGTGTGGGAGCAGGAAGAGAAGCCATTGCAAGTGATTCTCTGGCTATGATTAGTTAGATAAGGATGGAACCAGGTGAGAGCAGCTGGACGACAGTGGAGAGGTGTTGGAGAAGGATGATGTGGTCAACAGTGGCAAAGGCTGCAGACAGGTCAAGGAGGGAAAGTTTACCTTTATCACAGTCACATAGGATGTCATTTGTGACTGTGACAAGAGCTATTTTGGTATTGTGGCAGGGCGGAAACCTGACTGGAGGGATTCAAACATGGAGTTCCGGGAAAGATGGGAATGGATTTAGGAGGTGACAACACGTTCAAGGACTTTGGAGAGAAAAGGGAGGTTGGAGATGGCAGTTTGCAAGGGCGGTGAGGTCAAGGGTTGGTTTTTTGAGGAGAGGGGTGATAATGGAAGATTTAAAGAAGAGAGGGGCAACACCTGAAGAGAGAGAACCATTTACAATACTGGCTAACATGGGGACCAGGAGGGGAAGTTGGGTGATCAGCAGTGAGAATGGAGTCGAAGGAGCAGGCAGTGGATCTCATGGAGAAGATGTTCTCAGAGTGGGCATGAGGGGACAGAGGAGAGAAACTAGAGAAAGATTCAAATTCAGGGCTAGGGCAGCGGGGATCATGATAGAAAGTTTGGCCTGGTGGGCTAGTGGAAAGGAGGGACAGGGCAGAGGCAGCTGATCGGATGGTCTCGACCTTAGTGACAAAGAAATCCATGGGCTCCTTGCCCTTATTGTTCGAGGTGACAGGGAAAAGGATTTTAAGAGTTTGCAGTAGAGAAAAGAAACTGGGGTTATCTTTGAATTCCAGGATGGTCCTGGAACAGTGAGCAGTTTTAGTAGAAGGCAGCAGTGTTTTGAGTGGTCCAGCTAGATCTGGCCGTGGATAGCTAAACCAGTTGTCTGCTACATCCTTTCAAGTCTGTGCCCCTTGAGATGGCAAGGTCGAGGGGTGGCCGTGAATATGGGTTAGGGAGTTTACTTGCAGGGAGCTATTTAGGGAGAGAGCAGAAACATGGGGGAGCAAGTGGATGGAGCGAGCAGGAGCATGGAGAGAGCAGGGGCCCAGAAAGACCAAGAACACAGGGGAGCAGGAGTAAAGGGGGTGGGGCAGGAGTACAGTGGGGTGTAGGAGTATGGGGAGGGGGCAGGAACACAAAGGGAGCAGGAAACAAGGGGGTGGGGGAGCAAAGCCCAAGAGAGCAGAAGCACATGGGGGAGCCGGAGCATAGTGAGAGCAGGAGCACAGAGAGAGCAGGAGCACAGAGAGAGCAGGAGCACGGAGAGAGCAGGAGCACGGAGGGAGCATGAGCATGGATAGAGCAGGAGCATGGATAGAGCAGGAGCATGGATAGAGCAGGAGCACGGAGGGAGCAGGAGCATGGATAGAGCGGGAGCATGGATAGGGCAGTATCACGGAGGGAGCAGGAGCACGGAGAGAGCAGGAGCAGAGAGGGAGCAGGAGCATGGAGAGAGCAGGAGCACAGATAGAGCAGGAGCACAGATAGAGCAGGAGCATGGAGAGAGCAGGAGCATGGAGAGAGCAGGAGCATGGAGAGGGCAGGAGCACAGATAGAGCAGGAGCACAGAGAGAGCAGGAGCACAGATAGAGCAGGAGCACAGATAGAGCAGGAGCACAGAGAGGGAAGGAGCACAGAGAGAGCAGGAGCATGGAGAGGGCAGGAGCACAGAGGGAGCAGGAGCATGGAGAGGGCAGGAGCACAGAGAGAGCAGGAACACAGATAGAGCAGGAGCATGGAGAGGGCAGGAGCACACAGAGAGCAGGAGCACAGAGAGAGCAGGAGGCTGGAGAGGGCAGGAGCACAGAGAGAGCAGGGGCCCAGAAAGACCAAGAACACAGGGGAGCAGGAGTAAAGGGGGTGGGGCAGGAGTACAGTGGGGTGCAGGAGTATGGGGAGGGGGCAGGAACACAAAGGGAGCACGAAACAAGGGGGTGGGGGAGCAAAGCCCAAGAGAGCAGAAGCACATGGGGGAGCCGGAGCATAGTGAGAGCAGGAGCACAGAGAGAGCAGGAGCAGGGAGAGAGCAGGAGCACGGAGGGAGCATGAGCATGGATAGAGCAGGAGCATGGATAGAGCAGGAGCATGGATAGAGCGGGAGCATGGATAGAGCGGGAGCATGTATAGGGCAGTATCACGGAAGGAGCAGGAGCACGGAGAGAGCAGGAGCAGGGAGAGAGCAGGAGCATGGAGAGAGCAGGAGCACAGATAGAGCAGGAGCAGGGAGAGGGCAGGAGCACAGATAGAGCAGGAGCACAGAGAGAGCAGGAGCATGGAGAGGGCAGGAGCACAGATAGAGCAGGAGCACAGAGAGAGCAGAGCACAGATAGAGCAGGAGCACAGATAGAGCAGGAGCACAGAGAGGGCAGGAGCACAGAGAGAGCAGGAGCATGGAGAGGGCAGGAGCACAGAGAGAGCAGGTACACAGATCGAGCAGGAGCATGGAGAGGGCAAGAGCACAGGGAGAGCAGGAGCACAGAGAGAGCAGGAGGCTGGAGAGGGCAGGAGCACAGAGAGAGCAGGGTCCCAGAAAGACCAAGAGCACAGGGGAGCAGGAGCACAGAGGGAGCAGGAAACAAGGTGCGGGAGGGGAAGCAGGAACCCAAACAGAGCAGAAGCAGAAGGGGAAACAGGAGCATAGGGAGAGCAGGAGCACAGAGAGAGCAAGAGCATGGATAGAGCGGGAGCATGGATAGGGCAGTATCACGGAGGGAGCAGGAGCACGGAGAGAGCAGGATCACGGAGAGAGCAGGAGCACAGAGAGCAGGAGCATGGAGAGAGCAGGAGCACAGAGAGAGCAGGAGCACAGCGAGAGCAGGAGCACAGAGAGAGCAGGAGCACGGAGAGCAGGAGCATGGAGCGAGCAGGAGCATGGAGAGAGCAGGAGCAGGGAGAGAGCAGGAGCAGGGAGAGAGCAGGAGCACGGAGAGAGCAGGAGCACGGAGAGAGCAGGAACACGGAGAGAGCAGGAACACGGAGAGAGCAGGAGCACGGAGAGAGCAGGAGGATGGAGACAGCAGGAGCACAGAAAGAGCAGGAACACGGAGAGAGCAGGAGCACGGAGAGAGCAGGAGCACGGAGAGAGCAGGAGCATGGAGAGAGCAGGAGCATGGAGAGAGCAGGAGGATGGAGAGAGCAGGAGGATGGAGAGAGCAGGAGCATGGAGAGAGCAGGAGCACGGAGTGAGCAGTAGGACGGAGAGAGCAGGAGCACGGAGAGAACAGGAGGATGGAGAGAGCAGGAGGATGGAGAAAGCAGGAGCACGGAGAGAGCAGGAGCACGGAGAGAGCAGGAGCACGGAGAGAGCAGGAGGATGGAGACAGCAGGAGCACAGAGAGGGCAGGAACACGGAGAGAGCAGGAGCACGGAGAGAGCAGGAGCACGGAGAGAGCAGGAGCATGGAGAGAGCAGGAGGATGGAGAGAGCAGGAGCACGGAGAGAGCAGGAGCACGGAGAGAGCAGGAGGATGGAGACAGCAGGAGCACAGAGAGAGCAGGAACACGGAGAGAGCAGGAGCATGGAGAGAGCAGGAGCACGGAGAGAGCAGGAGGATGGAGACAGCAGGAGCACAGAAAGAGCAGGAACACGGAGAGAGCAGGAGCACGGAGAGAGCAGGAGCATGGAGAGAGCAGGAGCATGGAGAGAGCAGGAGGATGGAGAGAGCAGGAGCACGGAGAGAGCAGGAGCACGGAGAGAGCAGGAGGATGGAGAGAGCAGGAGGATGGAGAGAGCAGGAGGATGGAGAGAGCAGGAGCACGGAGAGAGCAGGAGCACGGAGAGAGCAGGAGGATGGAGTCAGCAGGAGCACGGAGAGAGCAGGAGCATGGAGAGAGCAGGAGCACGGAGTGAGCAGGAGGATGGAGAGAGCAGGAGCATGGAGAGAGCAGGAGCATGGAGAGAGCAGGAGGATGGAGAGAGTAGGAGCACTGAGAGAGCAGGAGCACGGAGAGAGCAGGAGCACGGAGAGAGCAGGAGCACGGAGAGAGCAGGGGGATGGAGAGAGCAGGGGGATGGAGTGAGCAGGAGCACGGAGAGAGCAGGAGCACGGAGAGAGCAGGAGCACAGATCGAGCAGGAGCATGGATAGAGCAAGAGCACAGAGAGAGCAGGAGCACAGATAGAGCAGGAGCACAGATAGAGCAGGAGCACAGATCGAGCAGGAGCATGGATAGAGCAAGAGCACAGAGAGAGCAGGAGCATGGCGAGGGCAGGAGCACAGAGAGAGCAGGAGCACAGATAGAGCAGGAGCACAGAGAGAGCAGGAGCACAGAGAGAGCAGGAGGATGGAGAGGGCAGGAGCACAGAGAGAGCAGGGTCCCAGAAAGACCAAGAGCACAGGGGAGCAGGAGCTCGGGGGGTGGGGCAGGAACACAGAGGGAGCAGGAAACAAGGTGCGGGAGGGGATGCAGGAGCCCAAACAGAGCTGAAGCACAGGGGGAAACAGGAGCATAGGGAGAGCAGGAGCATGGAGAGAGCAGAAGCTCATGGGCAGCAGGAGCGCAGTGGGGGCAGAGCAGCCCACTAACCGTCCCTCACTCATTTTGTCTTGACCATGATGCCCTCAGCATTTTCCCATGTCGCTCGCCTGTAAGACCGCCCTTGCGTCACAGACCCCTTGGAAGATCTCTGTGGACTCCCAGGCATCCACAAACCTTAGTTGGAGAATGACTGTTGTAGGAAACACAGCTGGTAATTCATGCACAGCAAGCTCCCACAAACAGCAAATGACCAGATGATTTGTTTTGTGGTGTTGGTTGAGGGATAAATATTGGCCAGGACACCAGGGTGAACTCCCCCTGTTCTTCTTTGAAATAATTCCTTGGGATCTTTTACATCCACTTGAGTTGGCAGATGGGGCCTTGGTTTAATTTATCATCTGAAAGACGGCATCTCCAATACTTGAAAGGGAAAATTCCGTTCCCCAGAGAGCAGTGCAGTCAAATGTTATACAGATAGACGGGAAAGTAGAGGTTAGGCCACAATCAGATCAGCCATGATCTAATCAAATGGCGGAGCAAGCTCGAGGGGCCGAATGGCCTATTCCTGCTCCTAATTCGTATGTATGTTTGTAATTTGCAGGGCCATGAGTAAAGAACAGGGGGTAGGGAGTAGGACTAATTGGTTAGATCTTTCAAAGAATCAGCACAGGCATGAAGGGATGAATGAACTCCTTTTGTGCCGTAAGATTCTAAGATTTCAAGCTTTGAAGGGGCAGAGAGAAACACAGTTGACTGCACAGTTCTGCCCCAATTCTGGCAGAAGGCCGCAAATTATCACTGGACCAGGAGACACTGGATTCCCACTCAGCCTTGTAATAGTTAAGGTTCTTGCTATTGATCACTAACCAGCCACTCCTACTGGAAATGTGTTTACAATCTGGAATGCACTGCCCGAAAGGGCGATGGAAGCAGATTCATTAGTAACTTTCAAAAGGGAATTGGATATCTACACGAAAGGGGAAATGTTTGCAGGCCCATGGCGACAGAGCAGGGACTAATATGATAGCTATTTCAAAGAGCTAGCACAGGCACGATGGGCCGACTGGCCTCCTACTGTGCTGTATCATCCTATTCCATATTGGAGTCAGGCCAGAGCAGGGTTAGGTTTGGCTATAGCGAAACAGCGAGTGGCAGAAAAGCAAATCCACAGACTTATCAGTGTGCACCAGAAGGCTATTCAGCTGCAGGGGCATCGCAGGCGGCAGGACAGACCAACCTTGATTCCCGCACAGCAAGTGGTTCAACAACCCTCGAGCGAACCTGGACATCAGATTATGATTAAATATCACAGAGCAACAAGGAAAGAAGCGCTCTATATCACACTGAGTCATATTGGCGTCTGTCCAGTTGAGTGCTGCCTTCGGAAAAGATTCTTTTAATTGTTCCGCATCTTGAATGACCAATTTCTGACAGTGTGAGGTTGATTAAGACCTTACTGGAAGCAGACAGTTCAGAAAGTCTTCAGAGGTCTGTAAAAATTGGCAGAAGTTTCTGAAAGGAAGTTGTAACTACATTAAGTGAAAGTTGTAAAGTGCGCTCGATCAAACAGGAATTCACACAACAAAATATATCGCAGCTGTTAATCTAACAGCTAAAGAGTCTGAGAGAGACTGAGTAGGACAGCAGTATGGAGAAATAACGAAAGGCTAGCGAATGCTGGCAGACAAGACCACATAACCACCAACCCGTATAGGTTTACAGCACAGAAGGAGGCCATTCGGCCCATTGTGTCTGTACCAGCTCTTACTGGAGCACTAATCTCACTGCTCCACTCTCTCCCAATTGCCCTGTATCAATCCCAAACTAATCCCATTGCCCAACTCTCTCCCCATAGCCCTAGATCAATCCCAAACTAATCCCACTGCCCTACTCTCTCCCCATAGCCCTATATCAATCCCAAACTAATCCCACTGCCCCACTCTCTCCCCATAGCCCTATATCAATCCCAAACTAATCCCACTGCCCCACTCTCTCCCCATAGCCCTATATCAATCCCAAACTAATCCCACTGCCCCACTCTCTCCCCATAGCCCTGTATCAATCCAAAACTAATCCCACTGCCCCACTCTCTCCCCATAGCCCTGTATCAATCCCAAACTAATCCCACTGCCCCACTCTCTCCCCATAGCCCTGTATCAATCCCAAACTAATCCCACTGCCCCACTCTCTCCCCATAGCCCTGTATCAATCCCAAACTAATCCCACTGCCCCACTCTCTCCCCATAGCCCTGTATCAATCCCAAACTAATCCCACTGCCCCACTCTCTCCCCATAGCCCTATATCAATCCCAAACTAATCCCACTGCCCCACTCTCTCCCCATAGCCCTCGATCAATCCCAAACTAATCCCACTGCCCCACTCTCTCCGCATAGCCCTATATCAATCCCAAACTAATCCCACTGCCCCACTCTCTCCCCATAGCCCTGTATCAATCCCAAACTAATCCCACTGCCCTGCTCTTTCCTATAGCCTTGCACTGACCTATGTGTTTCGAGCACTATCTGTTTTTAACAGAGTACTTAATCCCCACACTCATTTCTGGCCTTGACTCTCTCAGACAGGTACTTCAGACAGTGCAGGGTAGGCTCATATAGATAACCTGTAAATCTTAGACAGGTATAGAACATTCCAGACTGATTTTTTGACATGAATGTGTTCGGAACAAAAGTGGTGCCGGTGGGTGGGGGGGGGGGGGGGGGGGGGTGCGGGGTGGGTGGGAAGACTGCATGATACTCTGTAACAAATCAAGGTTACCTCGTGGGATTTGTGATGCAAGATTGATTACTGTGCAGGATTCAACACTTGTCTGTCCTGCAGCCGTGATGCTCCTGCAGTTGAATAGCCTTGTGGCACTCACTGTCCAGGTGCATTGATGACAGCTAGTCAGATGAGGTATCAGAAAGCACCAAGGTGGTTAAAATCTATCCCAGCAAACAGTCAATACCTTTGGGAAGGAGAGGAAAAATGAGCAGATTCTCATTGGTAGAGGTGTTGCCATGGAGAATGCACCAGTTTGTGGTGACTGACAGTTAACTACCAAGCTTTGTATGAAATTTAAACCAGGCAGCTTGACTCTGATCGGTCAAGGCATTGCACTGAGGAATGAATTTGTCACTTATTTTGTTTAACTGTCAGACACCATAAACTGGTGCATTCCCCGTGGCAACACCTCAGCCAATCAGAGTCCACTTGCCAAAGCATGACAGCTTTTTTTGCATTGTAGGGACATTTAAAGTGTAACACAAGTTACACAGTGCGCTACACTGTGAGCCCGACTGACAATCTTAAATTGGTTTTCAGTGTAGTTCTTAGAACACTGTGGATTATTTAGCAAATGTTGTCCAATCGCGGAATCAGCACTCTCTTCTCATGTGGTATAAATTTGTTGCTTCCCTTACATTGGTATTCTTGTGAATTGTCCTGATGAGTGCAAGAAGAAAAGCTTCAACAAAATGTCTCCGTTTTCGGCAATACTCAAGTTCTGTACTACCAAACAACTACTTGTAGTATATGCTTTTGTGCGATGTTTTCCACAGGGAGTGTAGTCTTCAGTGAAGCAGAGTTAAAAGATGAGGGATAATTGGACCAGGCTACAAATTTCTAGTCAAACAGAGTGTGCTTAGTTTTATATATCATTATAAACACCTGTGTCCACATTTATAATGAAAATATTCCTATGTCTTCTTTCTTTTCTTTTGGGCCTCCTTATCTCGAGAGACAATGGATACGCGCCTGGAGGTGGTCAGTGGTTTGTGAAGCAGCGCCTGGAGTGGCTATAAAGGCCAATTCTGGAGTGACAGGCTCTTCCACAGGTGCTGCAGAGAAATTTGTTTGTTGGGGCTGTTGCACAGTTGGCTCTCCCCTTGCGCCTCTGTCTTTTTTCCTGCCAACTACTAAGTCTCTTCGACTCGCCACAATTTAACCCTGTCTTTATGGCTGCCCGCCAGCTCTGGCGAATGCTGGCAACTGACTCCCACGACTTGTGATCAATGTCACACGATTTCATGTCACGTTTGCAGACGTCTTTATAACGGAGACATGGACGGCCGGTGGGTCTGATAACAGTGGCGAGCTCGCTGTACAATGTGTCTTTGGGGATCCTGCCATCTTCCATGCGGCTCACATGGCCAAGCCATCTCAAGCGCCGCTGACTCAGTAGTGTGTATAAGCTGGGGGTGTTGGCCGCTTCAAGGACTTCTGTGTTGGAGATATAGTCCTGCCACCTGATGCCAAGTATTCTCCGAAGGCAGCGAAGATGGAATGAATTGAGACGTCGCTCTTGGCTGGCATACATTGTCCAGGCCTCGCTGCCGTAGAGCAAGGTACCGAGGACACAGGCCTGATACACTCGGACTTTTGTGTTCCGTGTCAGTGCGCCATTTTCCCACACTCTCTTGGCCAGTCTGGACATAGCAGTGGAAGCCTTACCCATGCGCTTGTTGATTTCTGCATCTAGAGACAGGTTACTGGTGATAGTTGAGCCTAGGTAGGTGAACTCTTGAACCACTTCCAGAGCGTGGTCGCCAATATTGATGGATGGAGCATTTCTGACATCCTGCCCCATGATGTTCGTTTTCTTGAGGCTGATGGTTAGGCCAAATTCATTGCAGGCAGACGCAAACCTGTCGATGAGACTCTGCAGGCATTCTTCAGTGTGAGATGTTAAAGCAGCATCGTCAGCAAAGAGGAGTTCTCTGATGAGGACTTTCCGTACTTTGGACTTCGCTCTTAGACGGGCAAGGTTGAACAACCTGCCCCCTGATCTTGTGTGGAGGAAAATTCCTTCTTCAGAGGATTTGAACGCATGTGAAAGCAGCAGGGAGAAGAAAATCCCAAAAAGTGTGGGTGCGAGAACACAGCCCTGTTTCACACCACTCAGGATAGGAAAGGGCTCTGATGAGGAGCCACCATGTTGAATTGTGCCTTTCATATTGTCATGGAATGAGGTGATGATACTTAGTAGCTTTGGTGGACATCCGATCTTTTCTAGTAGTCTGAAGAGACCACGTCTGCTGACGAGGTCAAAGGCTTTGGTGAGATCAATGAAAGCAATGTAGAGGGGCATCTGTTGTTCACGGCATTTCTCCTGTATCTGACGAAGGGAGAACAGCATGTTCCTATGTAAACACATCACATTGTAATTACACTCTCTGCCAGTGGCGGCGCTACAGTACTTTCATGTTGGAGGTGTAATTACAGCATGAGATATTGATCTAGGCTGTTCCCATCATAAATCTAGTCACAGGAATTTCTAATAGGTTTGCATTCAGATGTTGGTGTTAGCCATGCCTCGGTGAGTATCACTCTCTCACGCGCCTCTGATTCAGAAGAACCTGTGTTCAAGCCCTACGCTAAAGACTTGAGCATATAATCTAGGTTTACACTTAAATTCAGTACTGAGGAAGCGTTAGAGGTTTCGGATGAGATGTTAAATCACGTCTACACAACAATTACGGTGGCCTAGAGCTCTGGATATTGGCGCAGGACACCAGGGAGAATGCCCCTGCTGTTCCTCCATCAGTGTAGTGGGATTTTCTACTTCCACTTGAGACAGCAGATGGAAAACGTAGGAATAGGAGGAGGCCATTCATCCCCTCGATCCTATTCCACCCTTCAGTTTATTATGGCAGACCTGTTTTTTAACTCCATCTACCTGCCTTGGTTGCATTACCCTTAATCTCCTTACCCAACAAAAGTTAGTCAATCTCAGCTTTGACATTTTTAGTTGAGCCCCCACCTCCCCGGCCTCAGCAGCTTTTTGCGGGCAGAGAGTTCCAGATTTCCACTTCCCCTTATGTGAAGAAGTGCTTCCTGACATCACCCCTGAACGGCCTGGATCTATGTTTAAGGTTATGCCCCCCTTGTTCTGGACTCCTCCCACCAGAGGAAACAGTTTCTCTCTATCGACCCTAGCGAATCCTTTAATCATCTTAAACCCCTCGATTAGAATCACCCCTTAATCTCCTACACTCGAGGGAATACAAGCCCAGTCTGTGTAACCTGTCCTCGTAATTTAACCCTTTCAGCCCCAGTATCATTCTGCTGAATCTGCGCTGCACTCCCTCCAAGGCCAGTATACCCTTGCTGAGGTGCAGTGCCCAGAGCTCAATGCAATTACTGCAGCTCCTAGGTGTCCTCACCAATATCCATCCCTCAACCAACACCTAAAACATATGACCTGGGCACCATCTCATTGTTGTTTTCAGGATCTTGTTCTGTGCCGATTGGCTGCTAAGTTTCCTGCAACTTTGGGAATGCTTCACTATACTAAAGGTGTGGTGTAATTCTAGTTGTAGTCAAATATGTACCTCTCAGTATTCTGTATCATGTCTCCTCAGTCCTTCCCCTCAGTGAAGAGTCATTCAGTTGGCTCATACCTTAACCTGTTAACAGTTGGGTTAGAGGACGCTAGAAGTCAGCTGTGGTTCAGTGGATCGCACTCTCTCCTCTGTGTCATAAAGTTGTGGGTTTGAGCCCCACTCCAGGAACTTGAGCAGGGGAATGCAGTATATAGTACTGAGGGACTGCTGCACTGTTGGAGGTGTGATCTTTGGGATGAGACATTTAAACCATGGCCCCATTCATCCTTTCAGGTGAACGTAGGAGACCCCAAAGTGCTATTGGAAGAAGAGCAGGGGATTTCTCCTGGCGTTCCGGCCAACATTGCAAAAGCACTGGCCGTTATCGCATGGGTTTGTGGGATCCTACGTTACGACATTGACTGCCCGAAGCTGCGCTTCAAGAATGCTCGCAGGCGTGACACGAAGGTCCTAAATGTTGAATTTTACACATGGTAGACGCTCGCCAACGACAAGTGGTGACGTTCCCTGTGGGACCGCTGGGCGTCACCGTGACGATCAGTGGTGACAGCAAGCGCCAACGCTGAAAGCGACAACTCACGACACCCGCTAACCACCTCATATGCGGCACCTGTGGCAGAACCTGCCTCTCATGAACTGGTCTCTTCAACCTTCAGAAATAGTGCACCATGTGGTACAATCCAAATGCCAATGGATTTACTGCAGGTCCATCAGCTCATGTAGATGGAAGGATGTCAACAGACACTTCAACGGTACTCCACTAGCTGTAAGGCTCTTTGGAACATCCTGACCTCAGGAAAGATGCTATATAAATGCAAGTCTTTCTTTCTAGATGTACGATTTTTGACACAGCTAAGGATTAAAATCACTAATTATTGTTGGGGGTAGGCTGGGCTGGTGTTCTCTTCCTGCAGACGGTGTTGGGTTAAGCATCTTCTCCCCACAGGTCATGAAAGGTTTCCCCATAATTGTAAATGTTGGCCTCTGAAAACTGAAGGCTCCTGCACCGGTCACGCATTAACATCAGTGGTGGGTTGGATCGCTGAACTGCCGTATTTTGAAGGAAGATACCTGAGATCTCTCAGCACTCCTTTGTTCAGAGATAGCCCAAGAACAAAATACTTTGAGCAGAATTCCCCCTGCCCTCACATTGTTTCACTTGGCTCCACTAATATGAAGAGTGATAGTCACGCAGTACAGAGTGAGTGGGATGTGACTATGAGACCCAGTCACAGCGTTACTGGAAATATGTTTCACAATTCAGTTTTCCTTTAGAACGGAGGAAAGAACCTGAATTTACCCTCAAGATGTCCAAAATCAGACGTAAATACAGGTAACTCTCATGTAGTTGCTTGAGGGATAAATATTGGCCAGGACATCAGGCTCTTCTTCCAATAGTGGCTGGGCCACCTTTTCCATTCTCCCAAAACAAACAGACGGGGCCTCTGTTTAACATCTCATCTGAAAATCCCGCCTCTGACAGGGCTGCACTCCCTCAGTACTTTCAGCCTAGATTATAGGCTCGAGTCCTGAAGTGGGTTTCGAACCCACGACCTCTGACTGAGAAGTGATAAAAGGCTCTAGGTTTCATTGTAGTTCGTGGTATGTCCAATGTATCATGTGAAGCTAAACTGTTTCAGCAGATGTGAAATGGCACAGATTAACTGGTCATTCATCACCTTCCAGTCTGCGGGAGACATACAACATTTGCCTAATTAACAGCAGTGACAATGCTTTTACGTCCTTTTTAACAGAGGCTTGTCAAACACCAGGCCCTAATCTGGCCCTGCCTAGTTCAGGAAAACATCACAACCTTGAAGCCTGCAGCAGAAAGCAACCTTAGCCCAGAAGAACGTGACAGAAAGTAAAATTAAAACCCTCGGGTGAATCATAAATTGTTTAAGTTTGGTCCCAATTGCCATTATCATGTTTCATTCCCAGAAATATTTTCTGTATTGCATTCCAGAAATGATGTGTTCTTTTGAAGCGAGTTTGTAGCTTCCTCAGAAATCATTAACAATGAACAGAAACACCACAATATAGCGACAGAACTAAATACCCAGCATGACTTGGATCAGAGGATTTTTAAAATAAAATCATTAAAATAATGGGTTACTGTTGTTGGTGTTATTGGATAAACTTCAAACACATTCATATAGCATTCCTTCGTTATATCAGATGTTAAAGAGCAAACAAAGCCGACACTAATACCTTGGTTAAATAATACAGTAGTAAGAGGACGGGCTGGATGTTAAGAGCCCGTTGGCAGTGGGCGAAAAAAATGGCGGGCCTGCAACACCGCCGAGCCGCCGCGATCTCCCACGTGGCGACTCATTCAAATAGCCAGGGTGACCCGCCACCCCAATCACGTGGAGGGGGTGGGCTGTCCGACGTCAGCAATGGCGTCAGCTGCCTGTGCGCAGGCTCTGGCGCCATTTTTAAAGGGCAGCCAGCCCTGTCTGCAAATTTAAATTTTTAAAGATACACCGCCCCCCAAAATGTATCAAATAAAATCCTAACACCCTTTACACCCCCCCCCCCAATGAAAATTACTTTAATATCTGCCCTTCCTCCCCCCCCCCACAAAATACTTATCTTTGAAATCTGACCTCCCCCCGAGACTGTACAAATGTTCGCCCCTTCCCACCATCCCCTACACTCATTACGTTTATTTGACCCTGTTTCCCCCCGCCCCACCGCACTAAAAATCTTAACTCTCCCCCCCCCCCCTCCCATTCGTGTCATGCCGGCTTTCCCCAGGTGGGGAAGGGAAGGTGCGGGAGTGCCAGCTGCCGCCCTTAAGATAGCGGCGGGCCCGGATGATTGGAGGTGAGAGTATTTAAATTTATTCATTTTATTGATTTACATAGTGAAATTCAGGTCCCGTCGCCCAGCGGTGGGTGGGGGTTGGGGGGGGGGGGGTGGCGCGCCGCCACACAGCCTCGCTGCCGCCGGGAGGATCGGGCCGAGCCCTCCCGACGTTGAGCTCTGTGGCGGGCCTCTGCCGGAAAAATCTTCCGGCCCCCCAACCCAGGAGCCCGACGTCGGGGGCCCAGTAAAATCCAGCCCGAGGTGTGGGGTCGATTAGGGACCAAAAAGGCCATTTATGCATGGAGGTAGAGGGCATGGCTGAGATACTAAAGGAGTATTTGCATCTGTCTATACCAAGGAAGGAGATGCTGTCAAAGTCATAGTGAAAGAGGAGGTAGTTGAGATTGTGGATGGGCTAAAAATTGATAAAGAGGAGGCATTAGAAAGGCTGGCTGTAGTTAAGTCATCAGGAGAAGATGGGACACATCTGAGAATGCTGAGGGAAATAAGGGTGGAAATTGCAGAGGTACTGACATAATCTCCCAATCCTCCTTAGGTACAGGGGTGTGCCAGAGGACTACAGAATTGCAAATGTTACACCCTTGTTCAAAAAAAGGTGCAAGGATAAACCCAGGCCAGTCAGTTTAACCCCAGTGGTGGGAGGGTTGTGAATCTTTGGAATTCTCTACCCGAGGGCTGTGGATGTTCAGTCATTGAGTATATTCAAGACAGAGGTCGATAGATTTTTGGGTGCTAAGGGAATCGAGGGATATGGGGATAGTGCAGGAAGGTAGAGTTGAGGTGGAAGATCAGCCATGATCTTCTTGTAAATCAGAGCAGGCTCAAAGAAGCAAATGGCCAACTCAAGCTCCTATTTCATAAATTGTGAGTGTAATTGTGGGCATCACACGTTAGGGAGGATGTCAAGGCTTTGGAGGAGGTGCAGAAGAGATTTACTCGAACGGTACCAGGAAAACAGGTCTTCAGTTTTGTGGAGAGACTGGAGAAGCTGAGATTGTTCCTTATAGCAGAGAAGCTTTGGGGAGGTTTAATAGAGGTGTTCAAAATTATGAAGAGTTTTGGTAGAGTGGGTAGGGAGGAACTGTTTCCAGTGCTGGGAGGGTCAGTAACTAGAGGACATGAATTTAAAGAACTGCGAGGGGAGATGAGAATTTTATTTTACGCAGTGAGATGTGATCTGGAACGCGTTGCCTGAAAGGGTGGTGGAAGCAGATTCAGTAGTAACTTTCAAAAAGGAATTGGAGAAATACTTGAAGAGGAAACATTTGCAGAGCTATGGGGAAAGAGCATGGGGGAGTGGGACTAATTGGATAAATCAGAGAGCAGGCATAGAAAGAATGGGCCAACTGGCCTTCTGTGCTGTATGATTCTATGAAGAGTCAGAATAAAATGAATTTCCCTCAAAGAGTATTTCTCTCTGACTGCAGCCCGTCTCTCTCTGTCTCCCCCACAGTTTCATACACTTTTTTGAAGTTTACAGAGCTCGGAATAAAAGCCACAACAAGTGTGTCATTGGACTGTCCATTTTCTCTCGTTCTTTGAAACAAGTCTAGCCAACAATTTTAAAATGTAATGTCCGTGTGGCGAAATATATGTGCCTCATTGTTGGCAGGTGGGGGCCTGCATGACACTAGATAATAGCAGCCATAGTATGTCTGTCACACATATCAGAGGTTAGATGATACAACATTCACGGAATAACTCCGAAGAGTTATGACAAAAATGGACTTTGCCTTTAAAAAAATGAACCTTTCTATTTAAAAAAGTGAACAATGGTTCAAAATGGCCACTGTAGAAAAAGGGGGATTAACCTTTCGTATATTCAAATAGTCTGAAAAAGACAAAGTACAAATCTTCAAAGGCAAAAGGTGATAATGAAATCCATCTCACACCTATCATAGAAACATTCCATAATTGAATGTCTTCTTCTAAAACAAAGGAGGTGTGAAGTAGTCACTTCCTGGGCCATTGTGCGATCACCATGGGAAAGAAACTAGAGCATCTAAGAAACTAGAGCATCTCCCAACAGGAAGTAAGAAATGACAGTTTTACCTTAAAAAGACAGCCAGAAAGAGAGAGAGAGAGAGAGGCTGACCCAGAAGCTGAAGCTACTTGTAATTGCTGGCATTCCAGAAAGCTAGAAAGCACATGCCCTGCTGGAAAAAATCCAACATCTACATCATACACCAGAGAGAGAGCTAGAGGTGACCCACCATCTTCAACAGAACCTTCAATCAAGAGAGAAATCTACAATCATCACAGGCCTGCAACCCTCTATAACTCGAGTCTCAAGAGAATTCAACAGAATTATCCTAACCCTTCTCCGCCTGTTAAAACCCACCTACCTCTTTCCCTTCTCTATCTGTTTTTTGTGTGTATGTTTGCGGGTGTGCAAGCGAATGAGGTTGTGATAATTTCGGGGAATGGCGTATTGATCAATAAACAATTGGCTTTCTGTTTTTTAAAACCTATAAGAAAACCTGTCGCTGTCTCTTTACTTAAAAATAAAACACCATGAGGCTAATACAAATACACTTGCTGCAATGAGGGGGGATGTTGAACAGTGAGAACCACCCACTTCATACCACGTGGCCGTTACAAATTGGGGGCTCGAAGTCAGGATCAGAACCGCCAGACAAACGAGAGATTTGGAACGGGTGAGGAAAAATGACCTCTGAAATTGCGGAAAAATAAACAAATAGGTTTTCTTGTATTCTTCTGTTTGTTCTCTGCAGTGCGAGAAACAAAAGAGATAGCCACATTTAATGCTAAGGAGTTTGTAGAGCAGGGAGAGACATCCCACGGTACGTTAAACAAATTAAGTGTTGAAGATTTAAAAGCTGAACTAAAGAGGTGGGAATCACTTTCAGACAAAAAAGTCTGAACTGGTGAAAAGTCTAGCCAACTATTTTAAACTTCCCCCTGAACTAAAAGAAGAAAGCCTAGAATCCGAGTCTGAAAAAAATAACTTCAGCGAGAATCCAGTTGCAGTTGAAAAGGGAACAGCTGCAATTTCAAAAGGAAAAGGGAGTTTCAGAAGGAAGAGGAGGAAAGGGAGATGCAAAGAGAGGAAGCAGCAACAAGGTTTGAGCTACAAAGACTGCAAACCCTAAATGAGAATGCTACCAGCCACTCAAACCTTATCCCCAATTCAGAGCAAAAACTTTGATGTGCTGAGACACTCAAGACCCGTGCCAAAATTTAATGAGGAGGAAGTTGAATCATATTTTATCTCATTTGAGAAAATAGCTACCAGGCTAAATAGCTGAAAGAACTCTGGACTCTCCTCTTACAAGGTGAGTTCATGGGTAGGGCTCGTGATGCTTATTCCCTGTTATCAGAAGAAAGTTCCTCTGATTATGAACAAACTGAAACTGCAATTCTAAATGCAAATGAGCTGGCACCAGAAGCACGTAGACAGAAATTCTGACACACCCGGAAAAGACCCACACAGACTTACCTTGCATTTGAAAGGATCAAAAATATGGCTTTTGATCGCTGGACGCAATGTCTCAAACTGGAACCCTCATATGAAAATTTGAGAAAAGTGATGTTGCTGGGAGAATTTAAAAATAGGGTTCCAAGTAGCATAAGAACTCACATAGAAGAACAAAGAATTCACAGAGTGAGAGAAGCGGCCGCCATGGCAGATGACTTTGATCTGACACATAAACCCTTTACTCAGGGAAAGGCCTGTCATGATAAATTCACAGAGGTTCGGAAAGGGCAGAAAGTGGGAAAGTGATAAAAGATGGAGTGTTAGCGACAGCGGAACAAAAGGTGCACACAAGAAGCCCTTCGCCAGTAAGGAAAGAAAATGCAGAGGGCGGGAATCTATACCACAGATCTGTGTGTTCCCATTGCAGCAAAACAGGGCATAAAATCTGACTACTGGAAGTTAACAGGGAAGTCCATTAATCTTGTAGGGGTGCACTAGGTTAACTAAGAAAAGGGTGCCCCTGCAGATGTCTATGGTCCTAGCCCTGGTAAAGAACTCCACAAAGAATACTGCTGTAGGTAGGGGGGGAAAGGCTATCAAGAATATGTTTTAAAAGGAACGGTGTCTCCATATCCTTCTAGTGAAACAAGTAAACCCATGGTTCTGCTTCAAGACACTGGGGCCCTTAAATCCCAAATGCTGGGTAAAGGAATGACCTTCCCACCAGTGAGCTCGCTTAAAGCAAAGGTTCGGGTAAAATGAATTGAAAAAGGATACATGTAATTACCCCTGTATTGGGTCCACTTGCAGTGGGACCTGGTTTCTGGGCCAGTTACTGTAGGAATTATCCCTAATCTACCTGTGGCGGGCAGAGACTTGATACTCAGCAATGACTCGGCTGGAGGGAAGGTGGTCGCAGCCCCAGTGATATTAGACCAGCCAAGTGAGGCCAAGGAGACAGCAAATACAGTAGGAAGTCCCTGGAATCTTTTCTGCCTGTGCAGTAACAAGGGCCATGACTCAGAGGTCTGGCAGACTGAAACTTTTCTTCGGAAATTTAGGGGAAATACATGACAGACCCTCCATAATTGACGCCCAAAAAAAAACAGACCCTGTTTTTAACAAAGATAGCACAGACAGTGTATTCCGAGGCAGAGAAGCTGCTAGAGTATCAATATTTAAAAAATGACATTTTAATGAGGAAATGGAGAAACTCACTGCGACCCGCAGCGGAGGAGTGGACAATAGTTCACCAAATTGTGGTCCCCCGAAATATTCTGCGAATTGCCCATGAAATCCCTATGGCTGGGCATGTGGGTACCCGAAAGACCCAAGCACGAATTATCCAACGCTTTTACTGGCCACATCTCCACAAGGATGTGGTTAGAGTCTGCCAGATTATTGGGAAACGCTAAAATACCATTAAACCTGCAGGTTCCATGAAACCTGCGCCACTGATCTCCATTCCTGCTTTCAAAGAACCTTTCAGTAGAGTTCTAATCAATGGCGTGGGACCCCTTCCCAGAACCAAGACAGGTCATCAGTACCTGTTAGCTATCATGGATATGGCTCCCAGTTTCCTAGAAGCCATGCCCTTGAGGAAAATGACTATCAAAGCCATTATCGAACGGTTAACCCAGTTTGTCACCAGATACGGATTCCCCATGGAAATACAGTTCGATCAGAGAACCATGTCCCGAATGTGCCAGGAGGTCATAGAAAGCCTCAGAATTGACCAGCAGAAATCCTCAGTGTATCACCCCCAATCAAAAGGGGCTCTGGAACGGTACCATCAGACTCTAAGCATATTGCAGTGAATACCCCCAACGACTGGGACTAAGGAGTAATTTTTTTTTTGTTCTTTGCTACCAGGGATTCCCCCAATGAATCCACAGGGCTCTTACTCCCTTGGAACTGAGTTTCGGACATGAGGTGGGAGGCCCCCTAAAATTGATCAGGGAAAAGTTCGATGACGGGCGAGAGGAAACTCGATACTGAACTACGTGGCCACCTTCTGGGAGAGACTTTCCCAGGGCCTGTACGGTAGCAAAGGGACACCTCAAAAACCTCCCAGGAAAAAAGAAATGAAATGGCAGGCCGTGAGTTTAAACCAGGAGGACAAGTTCTAGTGCATTTACCCCAACACAGTGAGGTTTTAAAGGCCAGGTTTAATGGCCCATGTAGTGTCGTGAAAAAGGTGAATGAGGTAAACTACATTCCTGACAGAAGGAAAAGACAGAAACTATTGTCCTATTAACACGCTAAAAAGATACATGCATCCGGGAACTAGACAGATCAGCAAGTGTATGACAGGCAGTAAAAGTGATAAAGAGAGCAGTAGTGAGGACAAATTTCAAAGGGAGTAGACACAATGCTGGACTATCTCTCTGAACAACAGAGGCTGGACCTATTCACATTATTAGAGGAGTTCAAGGAAGTCTGCAGGGACAGACCAGGTTGCACACCTTTAACAGTGCACCATGCGGAGTTAGGAGAGACCTCACCGAACCCCTATAGACTGAACCCAAATAGGCTAGCTCAGGTCTGCCAGGAAATCCAGTACATGCTGCAAAATGATTTAATCGAACACAGTTAGAATGGCTGAATCACAGAATTGTTACAGTGCAGAAGGAGGCCATTCGTTCCATCGTGTATGTACCGGCTCTTCGAGTGAGCAATTCACCTAGTTCCACTCCCCCGTCTTCTCCCTGTAACCCTGCACATTTTTCCTTTTTATATAACTGTCTAATTCCCTTTTGAACGCTTCAGTTGAACCTGCCTCCACCCACACTCTCAGGCCGCGCATTCCAGACCTTAACCACTCGCTGCGTGAAAAAGCCTTTCCTCACCTCACTTTTGCTTCTTTTACCAAATGCTTTAAATCTGTGCCCTCTCGTTCTCCATCCTTTCACGAGCGGGAACAGTTTCTCCCTACCTACTCCGTCCAGACCCCTCATGATTTTGAATACCTCTATCAAATCCCCTCTCAGCCTTCTCTTCTCCAAGGAAAACAGTCCTAACTTCTCCAATCTTTCTTCATAACTGAAATTCCTCATCCTTGGAACCATTCTCGTGAATCTTTTCTGCACCCTCTCTAACGCCCGCACATCCTTCCTAAAAAGCGACACCCAGAACTGAACGCGGTACTTAACTGAGGCCAAACTAGAGTTTTATACAAGTTCAACATCACCTCCTAGCTCTTGGACCCTATGCCCCAGAATCTCTCCCATAGTATTAGCTCCCAAATCTGATGACTCAACTAGGCTTTGTACTACAGCAAGGTCAATGCAGTTACAAAAACAGAGTCATACTTAATCACGTGTATCGACGACTGCATAGACCAGGTAGGAAATTTCACCTGTAACAGCAGAATAGATTTATTGACAGGATACTGACAAGTGTCAAGACCCAGCAGGTAAAGGAAATCTCTGCCTTCATCACACCCCGATGGCTAGTTTCAGTGCAAAGTAATGCCCTTCAGTCTGGAAAATACGGCAGCTACATTCCAAAGGTAAATGAATCAAGTGATAGCTGTTCTAAATAACTGTTGTTTAGCTCGATGATCTGCTAGTTTTCAGCAAACCTGGGAAGACCATTTTAATCATTTCCAGGCCCTCTTCAAGTGCCTTCAAAATGCTCACCTCGTGGCCAACTTGGCAACAAATCAAATTCGCCAAAGCTAAAGTCACCTGCTCAAATCACATTGTGGGCCAAGGTCGAGTGTTGCCAAGGGCGGCAAAAGTGCAGGCCCTGGTGGATTTCCCCACTCCGAAAACCCAAGAAGGGAATCCCGCACGTCCTAGGAATGTGCGGGTTCTACGGCAAATCTGTTTCCGATTTCTCCACCTTAGCTGCTCCCCTGAAAGATCTGCTAAAGAGAAGTGCAATAGTGGTGTGGTGAGAGCTTTGCCAGTGAGCATTCGAAAAGTTGAAGGCAATTCGAACAAACCACCCAGTATTGGCAGCCCCGAAGTTCAGCAAAGCTTTTAAAATGGCCATTGACACCAGTGATGGTGGAGTAAGCTCCAGGCACCTAAAGAAAATACTCCACTATAGTAAAGGAAGCATTAGCGCTCCTTCAACATTTTGCAGTCTATGCCAATAACAAGCTCAAAGAGAATCAAATTCATACAGACCGTAATCCACCCACCTCCCTGGAAAAGTAAAAAAAAAAGCCAGGATTTTTCGATGGAGTTTACTCCTCCAATCATTCAACCTAAAAATTTCACACAGAGTGGGAAAAGACAATGTCCTAGACGACACACTGTCCGGAATATAAAGAACACTGTTTTAATCAAATTGATATCAGACTCAGGGCTGGTAGGTTGAGGAGTGAATTAAATGAATGGGTAAAGTGATGTGACCATCAACTGTCTAACTACTTCTTTTGCCTCTTTCTAAACCCCAGAAAACCCCCCACAAAAATGAAATCCAAGGATTTTCATTGTTTCCCTTTTGGGGACAATGCCACGCACATCAGAGGTGCGATGATACAGCAGTCACGGAGTAACTCTGGATAGTTATGAAAAAAACAGACTTAGTCACTTCCTGGACCATAGTGCGATCACCATGGGAAAGAAACTGGAGCGTCTCCCAACAGAAAGTGAGAAGTGACAGTTTTACCTTAAAAAAAGACAGTCAGAAAGAGAGAGAGAGAGAGACTGACCCAGAAGATGAAGCTACTTGTAACTGCTGGCATTCCAGAAAGCCAGAAAGCACATACACTGCTGGCAAAAGATCTGATACCTACATCATACAGCAGAGAGAGAGCTATAAGTGACCCACCATCTTCAACAGAACCTTCAATCAAGAGAGAAATCTACAATCATCAAAGGCCTGCAGCCCTCTATAACTTGAGTCTCCACAGAATTCAACAAGTTACAGGTTGATCGTAACTCTTCTCACAGCGTGTCCCATCAGTTAGACGTTCGCCTTTCAGCTGGAAAAACGTTTCCCCTGCAAGTTGCTGGAAGTGCAGCGAGAGCAATGCGCATCTGCGACCTCAGTGAACAGCAGGGTCAACAGTCTCTCCCATAAACCAGTAAGATTAAAGGATTGAGAAATAATCAGGGGTAGGGCTGAGAAAGAGGGCGAATTAGAGTTAAAAATTAGAACTAAAATTTAAAATGTTAAAAACAAAACTGTAACAATTTACTACCTGCAGGAATGAGACTCCCCACTGCTTCCTTTCTGGGCTGGAGAGGTTGAGTCGCAGCAACATAAATGTCTTCATTAAAACGTTCCTTACACTGTTAAGTACAAGGCCTAACTTTTCAGCAGTGGGTTTAATGGAGAATTAACGTGCAAATGCAGCGACCTCTTGAAACTCAGGGGGAGGTTGCTGGACATGAATAACAGCGGGCATTATTAAACTCACTGGTAATTTGGCAGCAAATCTTGGCCAATGCATTAACAATTCCAACTGGGCCACCAAAGGGAAAAAGTCAAACAAAAGACAAGGGTTTCTCCAGGGAGAGGGAAGGAGGGGGGAGAAAAATCTGAGGGAGGATCATTCCTGGTCCATTCGTGCCCACTTCTGAGCAGACACTGTCAGACTGGCAATGACCGAGGGCTGGACTGTCTCGCTGCTCCTCCAGCAGTGCTTAATGTGAGAACTTCAACCCAACCCACCTATTGGGAAACAGAGAGGATCGGATTTAATGCCCCAGCTGATTCGGCAACGTGGGAACAGGAGGAGGCCATTCAGCCCCTCGAGCCTGCTCCATCATTCAATTAGATCATGACTGATCTGAATCTTAACTCCATGTACCTGCCTTGGTTCTGTAATCCTTCATACCCTTGCCTAACAAAAATGTACCAATTTCAGTTTTGGCTTTTAGGGGGGAGACTTCCTTGAACATCCTAAAAAAGTTCCTTACGCTGTTAAGTACCAGGCCTAACTTTTCTCAAGTTTACGGAGGGTGGAATTGGGAGGCCGGCAAGGAATGCTTCGGAATAGTAGCAAAGGCATGGGCAAGAGTTTCAGCAACAGATGAGCACAGGCAAGAGCCGAGACATACGATGTTACAGAAGTGATGGAGAGATCATTTTAAGGTTTTTGCCCCTTGTTCTGGACTCCCCTCACCAGAGGCAATAGTCTCTCTCTATTTATTGAACCCTTTAATCCTCTTAAATGCCTCGATTAGATCACCCCTTAGTCTTCTATACTCGAGGGAGTGCAAGCCTCCCTGGCCTCATAATTTAACCCTTTTAGCCCTGGTATTTAACTCTCCACTGATGTCAAAGGTAGGGTGTCAAATTGGTGTCCCACCTGATCCCAGCAATTTCACAACAGGCGGGTTAAGTTAAAATTGCCTTCATCGTGCCCAGACCGAGACAACCATCACACAAAGCCAACAGTTAAAGGAAAGGCTCAGTGTTTTTGTATTTCTAGCCAGCTTTCTCCCGTACTCTAATTTTTCCCTCCTCATTAATCTTTTAGTCATTTGACCTGCCATCCATCTTGAGGGGTCTGGACAGAGTAGATAGGGAGAAACTGTTCCCACTTGTGAAGGATCGAGAACAATAGGTAATTGGTAAAAGAAGCAATGGTGACATGAGGAAAATCTTTTTCACACAGCGAGTGGTTAAGGTCTGCAGTGCACAGCCTGAGAGTGTGATGGAGGCAGGTTCAATCGAGGCGTTCAGAAGGGAATTGGATAGTTATCTGAAATGGAAGAATGTGCAGGGTTACGGGGAGAGAGCGGGGGAAATGTCACTCGATGAATTGCTCGTTCGGAGAGCTGGTGCAGACAAGATGGGCCGAATGGCCTCCTTCTGTGCTGTAACAATTCTGTGATCAAAGCGGTTGCATCATCTGTAGAAGAAAAAAATTGGCTTTCGCAATGTGGAATTCCTGGAATACATGAGGTGTGGAGGCTCCCAGGATGTTTTCGAACCTCAAAAAGCGATGCCGTTTTATTGCTTTCTATTTCGCTGTGGTCCGGCTCCTTGAGGTTTATTGCCAATGGGACATTGTCCTGCACTAGGAGATAAGGAGCCTTTCACTGTGTACTTAAAGCTGCTTATCTATCGCAGTTATCGGGAAAGGAGTATCTGGCTATGTAGTAATGACTTCGACCCGACTCTTATATTACATCATAAATATGTGCTGTGTGTGCTTTCTTGATTAACTGACTCCTGAATGAACTGATTGTGTTACTGAGATGTGGAGAGCAGGAACAGCAGGTTAGAACCTGAGTTAGATAACCCCAGACAGGGGCAACTACTTGCATTTATATAGCAACTTTAACATCCTTAAAAAAAAATCTCAAGGCGCTTCACAAGAGCGATTATCAAGACAAGATTTGACACGCAGCCTCATATTAAGACAGGCGACCAAAAACTTGTTCCAAGAGGCTTTAAGGTGGCGAGAGAGAGGCGGAGAGGTTTAGGGAGGGAATTCCAGAGCTTCCAGGCAGCTGAATGCACGGCCGCCAATGGTGGAGCGATGGGAATCGGGGGACGCTCAAGAGGCTGGAATTGGAGGAGCGCAGAGATCTCGGAGGGTTGTGGGGGCTGGAGGAGGTGACAGAGATAGGGAGGGAGAGAGGGATTTGAACAAAAGGATGAGAATTTTAAAATGGAGGCGTTGCTGAACCAGGAGCCGATGTGGTCTCATGGGTCTCAGACTGCAGCCAGGGAGAGGGGTGAATTCAGTGGCTGAGGAACGGAGTTTGTAGGTTCCTCCATCGATTCCTGCATCCAGTGGCAGATGTAAGGTCTGGTCTTGGTTGTGATGCTGCCTGTGGTCGAACAGCCGGCCAACATTTCACTCCTCGGCCCCCACTTGGAAAGGCTCTAGGATAGGAGTGATGGCAGGGAAGCCAAGTGGGAGCAAATGTGGGCCGAAAGCAGAGTGGCTGCCCCCGGGCCTCTGACTGAGAAAGCAGCCTTCCAAGTTCCTAGGCTGTGAGGACAGGACACGGGCCGACTGAAAGCAGAACTGCAGCTATCTTACTGAGGTTTGGGGCCACAGTGTCAGGCCTTAAAACCACTGCTTCTTGTCCTGTTAGTCTCACTTCTTTTTTTGGTTTGAAATTGTCCTCAGGGTGACTGGAGCTCTACTTTGTTGATCATCCAACTATGGAACGCAGACACATGTTGCAAGTCCATCAGTAACTAACTTAACACTTAATGGAGAAGTGCTTCCTACTGACTTGGCACATAAGGCCCTGTCAACCTCTGCCTGGCAACAGAGTAAATGAACAGGAATCATCTACATCTGATTCCGAGCACTGACAGGCTTCTGCTTTTGAGTAACTCAATACTCTGTTTGCTGGCTTCCCACATTCTACCCTCTGTTACCCAGATCTGATGGGTGCGTTTCCTTACACCTTCAATGTCTGGTGATCAAAATCCATTTGGGTTAATTGGAGCAGTGAAGTCCTTTGTCTCCACAAGCACTGTCTCTTAGTAGGCAAATGTCCTCCAGCCAAGTGTATGGTGATCTCTTTAAACAAGTCATTTATTTTAAATGTTGGTTTGATAAATACACCTGTGAAGAACCTTGGGGTGTTTTACTATGCTCAAGGCGCTATAAGAAATGCAAGTTGTTGTTGTTTAGTGCAGCTCAGAACTTCTCTCCCAAACTCAGCCTTGTCAATCATTATAATAAACTCCTGCAGGGAATCAAAGAGGGAATCCTTCACCGAAGCTTGCCTCAGTGGGTATCATCCTCGCTCACCTCTTGAGTCAGAAAGGCTGTGGGTTCAAGTCCCGCTCCAGGCGCTCTCAGTGTGGTACTGAGGGAGTGCTGCACGGTCAGAGGTGCCGTCTTTCAGATTAGATACTACATCTAAGGCCCCGTCTGCCCTCTCAGGTGGATGTAAAAGATCCCACGGCTGCTATTGGAAGAAGAGGGGAGGCACAGTGGCGCAGTGGTTAGCACCGCAGCTTCACAGCTCCAGGGACCCGGGTTCAATTCTGGGTACTGCCTGTGTGGAGCTTGCAAGTTCTCCCTGTGTCTGCGTGGGTTTTCACCGGGTGCTCCGGTTTCCTCCCACATGCCAAAGACTTGCAGGTGATAGGTAAATTGGCCATTATAAATTGCCCCTAGTGTAGGTAGGTGGTAGGGAATATGGGATTAGCGTAGGGTTAGTATAAAATGGGTGGTTGCTGGTCAGCACAGACTCGGTGGGCCGAAGGGCCTGTTTCAGTGCTGTATCTCTAAATAAATAAATAAAAAGAGCGCGGGGGGAGTTCTCCTGGGACCCAATATTTATCCCTCAACCGACATCTGATTATCTGGGTCATTATCACATTGCTGTTTGTGGAATCTTGCTGTGCACAAGTTAGCTGCCGCGTTTCCTACATTGCACCAGTGACTACACTTTAAAAGCACCCCATTGGCTGTCACCCGCTTTCAGATGAAAGGCGCTATATAAATGCAAGTCTTTCTTCTATTTTCTTAATTCATATGTGAGCTGTCACAGAGATCAATGTTACTAATATTCGAGTCAGTGTCCACAATTCTGTGCTGTAGAAGTGATTCTAAAAATAGCTTTGAGAGGGAAGTGATATTGCTAAAGAGGATCTTTGAAGGATTTCAGTGAAATTCGGGTCCACTCACTGTCAGGAAATGAACCGCAGTTAGTGTGGGAAAAGTGCTTTTCTCGCCTTCCGATACTCTGTTGCAAACTGGGAGGGTAGGAGAGGGAGGAGCGTTGGGGAGGGGAGGAAAAGAGGTGGGGGAGGGGAAGCAGAGAAGGGGGAGGGGGTGAGGCATTGGGGAGAGGTGGCGAGGAGAGGAGGGGAAAGGGAGGTGGGGTGGAGAGGAAGGGAGGGGTGGTGGGGATGGAAGGATGGGATGAGAGGAGGGGAGGGGGGAGAAAAGGGGAGGATGCAAGGGGAGAGGAAAGGGAGGTGAAGGGGAGGAGGATGAGGGGAGGAGGGGATATGAGGAAGGAGAGTGAGAAGTGGAGATGGAGGAGGAGAAGGGGAGGGGAGGGAGAGTTTGGGAGGATGGAGACGGGTGGAGGAAGAGGAGTGGAAGGGGAGAGGGAGGAGATGTGGGAAGGAAGGGAAGAACGGAAGAAGGGGAGGGGAGGAGGGATGATGTGAGAGATGGGGATTGGGACATGAACTCCCTCAAACATTCGAATGCCATCGTTTTTGTACGTTCAGAGAAAGGGCGAGGTGATGGGCCGAATGGCCACTTATTGTGCTGTAAATGTCGAGGGCCTGTTATCTAGGGTCCCTCTGTTGCTCTCTCAGTCGCAGGGAAAAGGCCCTCATAGTGGGGACAGGATCGGGAGAGACCTGGAGTGGGAACAGGATCGGGAGAGTTGTGTGGGAGTCAGGGAACTGTGGGAGGGAAGGGGAGTGCAAATGAGATTTGAAGTGGGGGTAGATGGGGAGTGCGGGGGGAGACTAGGGGAGGGGTGAGATGGGGCGCATGGGAGGGTGTGGGCTGGGGAGACAGGGTGTTGCAGCTGCAACTGTTCAGGATCAGTTTGAACAGGAGGGCTGATGAAATGTTATAGTTTACCAGTCATTAACTCCGGTTTAATGGTTTCTTATCGGCAGATTAGGATTCTGGCAAACATTGCTTACTGGAAATTGAGGCAGTTCCAGTTCCGCACATTGTTAATTAGAGTTAATGGTTAAACAGGAGATAGAGGTGTAGAAATTTGATCAAGCAATAAACTGCAGCACAAACTTCCAATATGGCAGGCAGGAAGTGAGTGCTCATTTCAAGGCTGAACTGCCTGTTGGACTGGGCTTCACCGTCGGCGTTGCCAAGGTTCTGCGCTTGTTGGACCACTGTAATTTGATTCTGGGCTGCGCTAACTCGTGACATGCTAAATTCGTCTTGCCAACGGGCAGAGATAGTCCTCCAGTGCTAGTTAAGTGGATCATCCACAACTTACAGGCTAGTTGCTGGTTTGTCATTTCAGGCTGCTGGTTAACTTCTGGGCTCTTTGTGACTCGGGGCAGTTCAGGAGGCCGTGACCACAGTATTTAGAGTATCCTTCAATTCCTTTCTCCCTCATGTGTTTACCCAGCTTCCCCTTAAACGCATCGATACTATTCACCTCAACCACTCCCTGTGGTAGTGAGTTCCACATTCTCCCCACTCTCTGGGGAAAGGAGTTTCTCCTGAATTGCCGAGAGGATTTATTAATGACTGTTTTATATTTATGACATCTAGTTCTGGGGTCTTGCTCTCATTCACTATAAAACGGCTGCTGAGGTTCCATTGAGGACCCTTCAGTGGTGGGTGACCTTGAACTGCTCTGGGTCCTGAGCGCTTGGCTGCAGACGGCAGTGACTCAGCCTGAGCTGGGGCAGTCTGGCCCAGTTGGCTGTGGCCCTAACAAGGAGCGCTGGCGGAGTGGGTGATTGGGGAGAGGGGTGGGGTGGGTGGTGTGGAGAAGGCAACACTGGCACCCTGAGAGAGGGCAGCAGGTGCCTGTCCCCTGGAACCAAGGCCAGTCTTCCGTTGGTTGCACTTGATACATGAAAGTCTATCAAAGGCTGCCCTCTCCTGGTTGTGTTCAAAATGTGCACACATTTCGTGATAAAGAATGGTTTCAGCATCAGCATAGAGTCATCATCATGTACAGCTCAGAAGGAGGCCATTCAGCCCATCGAGTCTATGCCAGCTCTCCACAGAGCTATCCTGGCAGTCCCACTGCCCCGCTCGATCCCCCATAGCCCTGCAAGTCTAATTCCCTCAAGTGGCCATCCAACTTCTTCCACCACCCTGGTGGGCAGCTTCCTACATTACAACAGTAACTCGACTTCAAGTTGCATTTCATTGGCTCTAAATCCCTTTGGGATGTCCTGATGTTGTGAAAGGTACTACATAAACACAAGTTCATTCTTTCAGCCGCTTCACACTTACACCAGAGAGCTGCATTCAGATAGAGAAACACCGGGAGACCAATAAACACCTCTGCCTCGTGTATACTTGCAAATTCAAACAATGACTGTTTATTTAGAGAATGGGTTTCTGCTCAAGCTGATTCAACGTTGCAGGTTAACGAGCTTTCATCAGAACTGGGCCAACCCAATTCTGTCGGAAAGGGCATAGACTGGAAATGTTCAATCTTGTTTCTCTCTGTACGGATGCTGCCTGACCTACTCGGCCTTTCTCACGTTTTCTGTTTTTATTTCCAATTTCCAGCAGCTACAAGCTGCTATTCTTCCATGGAATCACAGAAATATACAGCACAGGAGGAGGCCATTCGGCCCATCACTGAGTTCCAGACCCCCATCACTCTCTGGCTGAAAACATTTCCCCTTGAATCCCCTCTAAACCTCCGACCTCTTAATCTAAACCCCTCAATTTGGTCTGCTCTCCAACAACCGTTCAACATTTGCAAGACTTCGAGGGTAAATAGTGAAAGATTGTGGTTGGTCCAACCGTGCAGCACTCCCTCAGTATTGGCAGTGGGAGTGTCATTGTGGATTATGGGTGTGACTATCCAGGGATTTGATAGGGTAGATGGTAAGAAACTATTTCTGCCAGGAGGGGGCATTCAGAACAGCCTATAGTTTTAAAATTCAAGCTACATCAAGGAGTGAAATCAAAAAGTATGTTTTTACAAAAAGGGCAGTGGAAATCAGGAACTTCCTGCCCCCCAACCCCAAAAAAAATACACGGACAATTGGAGTTTTCAAGGTTGAGAAGAAGAGATTTCTGTTGGTCCAGGTTATCAAGAGACATGGAGTAAAATCAGGTAAATAGAGTTGATTTATAGATCAGCCATGATCTAACTAAATGGGAGAAAGGGCACAAGGGGATGAATGGCTAGGAAGGGAATTTGAGGTTATGTAGACAGAGCAAAACAGGACAGGGAGCAAACAATGCGAAAACAGCCACTATACTGTGGTGGGATATAGTTGACTTACGGATGGTGTGGAACCAATGTATAGATTCACTGGCAGATTGAGGAGTTGACAATCAGAGGATCAATGGGGATGATGCAGGAGGCTTTCCCAATGAAAGCAGAGTTGAGAAGGAGAAGGCAATTGACCATAACCAGGAGAGGTTGATCCAGAGGTGTTCAGGGGCCTCAGGTCTTGGTCATGCACACCAGGAAAGGTAGTCAGTATGGAGCTACTAATCCAGGTAGCATCTTAGAGAATCTCAACGTCAAGCTACCAGTTTGTTCAACCCAGACAGTTTTCATTCCTGATGTCCAACAGAACTCTGTACCTCATGTAGCATTTTAACTGTCTATATTTCACTCCAGTAATGAATGATTCCTTCGATTCCAATATTAAAAATGTTAGTGATGTTTTAGTGAATGTGTCCACTCAGTTGCCTTCCCTTGCAGTCCACTATTAAATGAGAAAGTTGAGAAGGAGCATATTGACTCTGCTCATCCCAGACTAGAGCGAGGATGAGGAAGGGAACCTGGTACATTTAAAGGCCCATCAATCCACATGTACCTTGTCTCAGTGCAACACACCTGGCCATTAACCCTCACAGTCACCATTATTCCTCACACCCGACCAATCACCATTATTCACACACTCACCTGCAGCACAAGAATGAAACTCAAAGCCTGGTGTTTCAGCATGAAATTTTTTATTGACAACTACAAAAGTACACAACGTGCCACAGCTTAAAGCTGATGCAGGAGGTTGCAAATGGGAAGAAAAAAAAAAGTCAGTGAGGCACCGAGTTGGAACAGCGATGCACTACACAAGAGTGCAGGGACCCAGTCCCTGGGCTACCTTATGTAGAGAAATTAAACTTGACAAGTGACAATCAGGCAATATTGAGGTGAGGCAAAAGAGATCGGAAAAGGGCAAGTAGGAAAATGGTAGAAAATCGAGGGTAAAAACATTTTACAAACAAAAACAAAGGGCAGATCCAATTCGAGACAAAAGGAAATTCAAGGAAAATGGAATATCTGCAGAGATACATGTAGCAGGATTGAATGAACAGGGTATAAGTGGAGATCAAAGAGTTATAACTGCAGCATACCCTCAGGGAGAGCCTAAACACTTGGTTTATGGTCTCTGTGGGGTATTTAAAGGCTGAATTGCTGCTATATTGAAGCTTTGCATCTGGAAACAGCTACTTACTGTGGGATAAAAACAAAATACTGCAGAGGCTGGAAATCTGAAATAAAAACAAGAAATGCTGGAACCACTCAGCAGGTCTGGCAGCATCTGTGGAAAGAGAAGCAGAGTTAACGTTTCGGGTCAGTGACCCTTCATCAGAAGGGTCCAAATTCCGATGAAGGGTCACTGACCCGAAACGTTAACTCTGCTTCTCTTTCCACAGATGCTGTCAGACCTGCTGAGTGGTTCCAGCATTTCTTGTTTTTAAACTTACCAAAAGGTAGCCCTGGACTGGAGATAAGTTGCTAGATGCTTGCCAGGAGGTCCCTAGGGAGGAAGAGAGAGAGAGAGAGAGATCAGATCAGAACAAACACTGAGCAGCAAGCCCACCCCTTTACTGACCTCACCTGCTCAGCAGCAGTTAGAAAGTGCCCCAAGAAAGCAAGTTACCTGCACTCACCTGTGTACCTGTGAACTGTGACCCTAGCCTACCTCAGTGTACATATATAGACAAGGATCACTATACAGTTAGTGCCAAAGCAAATCAGAGGCTCAGACCACAGCCCTGGATAAGAGTTGTACCAGATTTTCCTCCTAAAAAATTAAAACCAGGTAATATACCAGGCAGAATAGACTAGAGCATAAAATGATGAGCTAGGAAAAAATATGGATTAAAAGGCAAGTTGTGTCTGAAACTTAATCGCTCTGAACAAGCTATCAAACTGCAGTGTGCACTGTGTATGTGGAGTTTTAATAAATGTCTGATGAGCTACTGAACAAGTCCGTCAATTAAACTTCAACATATAAAATGGGAGGCAACATGAAGCTTTACTAAAGTAACTTCCCCATTGCCTTGCATCATCCTCCGTGTCAAATACAGTCACTGGTCTCTGCCATAGAGCATTTTACACTGGTGTACCCCACCCCTCAAATTTCATTGAATATCTGCTCACTGATCACACCACCCCCCAATCCAGAGAATAGTTTTTCTCCACCAAAGCCCTTTGCCTTTTAAAAACATCTTCAATCTGCTCTCCACCTTCAATCACAGTAGATCAACCTTCGTTTCTCATCTCTGGCTTCATTAAGTGAATACAGACCCGATGTTGTATGGTGATATAGCCAGAGAACAAGTGTGCTTAATAAAGTATTTTACAGACAAGGGGTTGTAAACAGCGCTGTGCCCCATGGATCAGCCAGAGGACTAAGGCCTGGATTTCAATGTGGAGGGACAAGATTAACTTTCCAAACAGAAACAAACAAAGATCAGCTGAACTAAGCAACTTTAGGAGCGTTCAGGATTAATTCTGATTAAAGGTCACAGACCTGAAACGTCAACTTTCCTTCTCCACAGATGCTGCCAGACCTGTTGAGGTTTTTTTTTTATTTCAGATTAAACTTGATGTAGAAGTGAAAGTGCTGTAAGGATGAGAAAATATACATCAAGCAGTACGGTTTTGAGAGTGTAAAGTCAAGCTCAGACCTTTAAATCTGGGAGCACAAGTGAATAAAGTTGCACCTGAGAGAAGATCATGCATTTTATAAATAGGAAAAATAGGTTAGACTGCACCTAGGTAGTGTCCAGTCCTGGGCACCATAGTTTAGGAACAACGTCAAAGATATGGAGACTGAGTTACCAGGAGAGACTAGAAAAACAGTGGGTCTTACTGCAGAGAAGGTTAAGAGATCAAATAAAGGCAACCAATTTTGAGTGATTAAGTAAAAATGGAATGTTGGACCACAGATAGTGGCAGCAGAAATCTACAGCAGCATTTAAATATTAGGAAAAATATTTGAAAGATAAATTTAAGGGAGAGGACAAGAAAATAAGAGCCAGCTCAAGCACAGTGAGCCAAATGGCACTGCAGAATTCTGTCACATGCTCTAATAATTTACTTTCATGGACCCATCTGCTCTTTAAACTTAATTCTATCCACTCCTGGGGCCCTTGTTGTCGACAATGAGTTTCACCAATACTTACACACACCATTGTTTTCCATTTATTTAAGGTCAAAGCCTGGGGGCTGGTAACCATCTCATGAATGAGCTATAGAACAATGGATGAAACGAGAAATTGCACAGAGTTCCCCAGAGGTAAAGCCTCCTTTCAGACAAACTGAATATGAAGACTAGAGCTCTAGTATCTTTTATCAATCAAGCTTTCAGTGGGGTAGCCTTAATTGGGGTTCTGGACCTGTACAGATCTCAAATACCAGCTTATACACAGATCTCCCTCGATGCATCAGCTCTGACCTGCACAAAGAGTTAAAGACCAACATAGGAAAAACCAGAAGATTGGAATATTTCAGCAGATCTCACTGCCCGTACTACATAGCAGATACCCACTATTCGAATATTTCTTCACTTCTGCTTCCACCCTTGTTACCAGCTCCCGGGCTGCCTTTCTCGTTGCTATGAGGCAGTACATTTACTGATTCAATTTAATTCTCAGCTATTAAACCCTCCCTTACCCTTACTCTAGTGAACACAGCCCTAAGTCCTCCATCCCATTCCTAGTATTACCCATGTAAATTCAGGTACAATATCCTTTCAACAGGGTATCCGGAAGCTCAAAAAAAAAATCCATCTTTTTTAACCTGCTTTTAAAAGAAAATGTTCCTTCATTCCAGAAATTCAGACAAGGTACACTTCCACCCATTTATTCAATTGTATTTGCCGCCTACCTGCCCACTCCCTTATCTGTCAGTTTGCTATGCTCAAATTTGTTTTATTCCCAGACCTTGACGAGTCCTTCTATACCCATGCACAAAGCATGTATTATGAAGAAAGTCCAGATTCTTGGGGTACAAGACAAGCGACTCAGGGTATAGGCATTTACAGATCCTAATGTGGAAATAAACTACTATGCTAATACATCAGGTGCAGCTGCAAGGTGTACAGAAGTAGCAGGCAGGATTAGTGTAGTGGTTTGGTAGCTAGTGTACTGGGACTGGAAGCTGAATTAGGACAAGGGAAACTGCTGTCAAGTCTTCAGGAATTAACAGAACTTCAAAAGAAAACTTGCATCCTGATTGGACCTTTCTTTGTACCCAGCCCACTGGGACATGCACTGCATGCTCTGGGTCTACGTATGGTTCAGCTTTGCTGCTGACCTCAAGTGATTTCATTTAAACTTATTACCGCTGCTACATCACAAGGCCACGTAACCATGGCTCGGTGATGATAACCCGACATGCAGTCTGCTGCAGTTACTTGACTCCATACCTGTCAAAGGCTGATTATTATGGAAACATTACTGGTCAATGTGCTTATTAATCATGATCATGAGAAGTGATAACAGATTCTATGTCAAAACAATTCTGGAGCACATTTCTCATAATACATTCCCTTGGTGGTGGAACACCAATTCTAAATTTATGACCCCAACCAGCAGCAAGTATCAGTTTACCCTCAAATTTCTAGTAGGTCACCCCATTAACCTTCTCTAATTCAGCAAACAGCCCTACTCCAGACTAAATGTATCCTAGCATTTGCTTATAAAAAGTAACCACTGGTTATGGAACAGTTATCAAGGATGTGAAAGGCACTAAAGCAAATGGATCATCTTCCACCCTTAACCTGGCAAGTCTACTTGTCATTTCAACTGGAACACTCCAGCTGCAGCCTAACCAGAGCCTTGTAGAGTCACAGCACCCTCGTTTACAGTTGAATCGGTGAATGACATTGCATAGAATATAACCAAGCAGCTCTTCCAAGGCTGGCACTGACACCTGACAGTTGCATTACCCCAAAGGACGGCAGTGCCTCGAAACACCATCCACCTGAAATATTAACTCACTCTGCAGATGCAGACAGACCTGCTGAGTATTTCTAGCATTTTGTTTTTAATTTCAGATTTCCAGCATCTGCAGTATTTAGCTTTTCTATCAGTGCCTCTAAAGCCTGATTTATCATCTGGATGCTGAACCAGTGGTGTTTATACTGGCCAAACAGATACAGGTAGTGCATGCCTGGAGGAAATATAGTGGTTAGGAGGAGAGACCAGCTACACTTGCAAATGCTAGGATCGGAGCAAATGGGACCAGAGAAATGAGGTACAAACTAAGGCACTGGCTGTGGCTAAGTTTATCACTGAGAGAACATGGAAATTAAAGGTTGCAAGTCAGCCACAGGACGACAGGCAGATAAAGCTTCTGGAAAGCACCATTAACTTATTATTGGATGAACAAAAGGAAATTACATTTTTGGTAAATAAAGTGAGGCAGACCAGAGGTGCCTCCCAACCAGCAGGCAGGCCTAGCTGGACACTGTCGAGGCTCAACTGTTGACCAGCTCACTATAGGGCAGAAAACTTGAAAATACAGATCTCTGACAAAGGAGGGCGGGGAGAGAGAGAAACAGCGATAGAGTGGAGAACCTCTTTACCCCACCCTTTAAGTTAGGGACACTCAACTTACAAGGCCCATTCACAAAATGCCAGCAACTCTACTCTACTCTGTTCAGTTGTTTCCCCATCTTCCTGGTGTGTGCAAGTTATAAGGCTGGAGGAAACTCTCACTTGTGCCTACTGAAACCTGGAGGGAGTCAGGTTAAAGAGAGACAGACCTAAGCTTGCCCAGGTGAGTGAAGTGAAAAACCCCCATGTTATATGCAAAGAATAATCAAAACTCATTGATTAAATGCACTTACCAGATCTAGAACCAGTTGCTCCCAAACACTCCTCACAGTAGAATTAAATTAGTGACATTTGATAACCCCAGATACTATGCGGATAAAAGCCAGACCCCAGGAAGTTTATCGAAAGGACGTGAGGAACCCACTCCAAATACAGCCGAAAATCGATAGGTTGGTACCCGAGAGCCGTGCCAAGTTTTATTCACACAAGGTCGAATAGGAAACGACACGTACAGAAACGATTACACTTTTTTTTTTACACCGTTTGAGCAAACACCGTCATTCACGGGCCGATTTGTTAATTTTAAGAAGGAGACGTTCGAATAAAAACGGAAGCAATTACAACTCGTCCACACGTTACAAAAACGGTCCGTTCTGACAGATTTACACACATCAGATCGAGTGCCCCACATCCACCCACCCCCCCGTCCACCCAGAGATAAACAAAGCAACGAGTTCACAGTTCACGAATCATGGGTAAAGCAAACATACAGCGGCGGTCCTTTTAAACATTAAAAGCCGTTCAGAAGCCACTCTCGGTTCAAGTCTCCGTATCACCCCCTCCGATGCCAGTCCAAACGTTACTCTATATGGACGAGGCTTCAGTTATTAATCCCGACCCGAGTACGAACAGTTTCGTTAACCCTGGAGAGCTGGAGTTGGGAGGGGGAAAACGGAAGAGCAGAAAGGAGCAGGGAACATTGAAACAAGAGACAGACAGACATGGGCTGCTACAAACTGGGGATAGCGAGCTCCGGGCACCCCAGCTACATTGGGAATTCACCACCTCCCCCCCAACACCACACACCTCCCGCCCTATTCTGCTCCTGTACTGACAGGAGTGCTGTCTCCAGGGGTTCCGATGGCAGGTCAGCTTCAGCCGCTCAAGTCTTCTGTAGTCCTGCAGCATCCGCACCTGCAGCAAGTCTTAAAACACAAAGAGAAAAGATTAAAGCTCCAAATGGAGGCCTCCGAAAGGCTCTGCTCATCCATTCGTCCCAAGTCCTGTAATGGGCAGATGCAGCTGTTTGTAGTTTATACCAGCTTCGCTCAATAAAAACGCTGGGCTGGGCGGGGGATGAATTACACACATGGCACCATCACTGACTTGCAGCAAAGGACATGGAGGGGGGGGGGGGGGGGGGGGAGAAGGGCAGGGCAGTGATTGTGGCCTCATGTCCACCTTACCCTGGGTTGTAGCGGTTTCTTCTACCAGGCTGATGATGGCAGAGAGCATCAGGGATGGGAGAAGTGATGCCAGTGACCTATTGCCCAACCTCTTGCCCCCTCCCAGGGCTGGTGGCAGCCTCCCTCTCCTTCACCCCCCCCCCCCCCCACCAACCAACCACCACCCCCTAAACCAAATAACAGAAACACTTCAGTAACCCCAAACTTTCCCCCCGTAGCCGTTGCTGACACGGCCGGCCGGGCCGGGCAGGTATGGGGGCAGGGGGCGGCGGTCTCGATAATAGGGCGGGGGAGGGGGCAAGGGCGGGGGAGGGGGCAGCAGGCGGCGGCCGTACGGGTCGTAGCGGTAGTAGCGGGCGGCGAAGGGGTGGGGCGGGGGCGGGGGGAAGGGGAGGCGGCGGGGGTGTAGGAAGGGGGGAGGCGGGGGCGGGGGCAGGGGCGGGCCCGGCGGGGCCCCCCGCACCGGGTTGGATTTGGAGAGCTGCACGTAGATCCTCTGGCCGGCCAGCTCGGTGCCGCTGAGGCCGCGGATGGCCTCCAGCGCTTGGCGCTCCTTCTCCATGTGCACGAAGGCGTAGTTCTTGACGATGTCGCACTCCACCACCCGGCCGTAGCTCTCGAAGAGCCGCTGCAGCTCCCGGGTGCTGGCCTCCTCCGCCACGTTGCCCACGTACAGCTTGGTGGCGTTGCGCAGCCGCGCCGTGGCCAGCTCCACCGTCAAGGGCGAGCCGTGCAGCTGGCTGCGGTGCAGCTCGGCGATGGCCCGCTTGGCCTCCGCCTCCTTCTCCATGTGCACGAAGGCGTAGTTGCTCAGCACGTCGCACTCGTTGACCAGGCCGTACTTCTCGAACAGGCCGCGCAGCTCCGCCGCGTCGCTGGCGCCCGGCAGGTTGCCCACGAAGATCTTCACCATCTTCCAACCGGCTCAGCGAGGCCCTCGGGCCGCCTCTCCGAGCACCCGGCGGAGGACGCGGGCCGATTTAATGTCTCTCTCTTCAGCAGTAGCGGCACCGCGCCTCCGCCTCCATCTCCCGCTGGCAGCCGCGCCAGACTGAGCGCCGCCCGTCGAATGGCCGCTTTATATACCGCCGGCTCCTCTTACGTCATCACGTAACCTCGTTGCCCTGGAAACCGCATCAACCGACCGCCCAAAACAAGCCCGCCTCCAATTTTAAATCTCCTCTCTCTCAATTTGCAAGCTTGGCCACTCTGACTAAATCCCCCGCCTCAATTTTAGTTTTCAATTTCCTTCCAAGATCCCTGATTCAGTATCTTCCATAATGGCTGGATATTAAACTTCCTGGGAAAGGTTAAAGCTCTGTTGCCTGCAAAGGGGTTGGCAAGTTCATTGCATGGGCACCAGAAAGCGCTCTGGCCACCCAGAGCCACATTTTCTTCCAATTCGTCGCATTCCCTTTAAAGCTGCTTGAATTTGCAGTTTATTGTCTGTGCCCTTGCCAGCTCTCAAGCACCAGTCCTCGTGGGACTGCTCCTGGGCCGGGCCGATTTGAACATCCACAGATCCAGGTTGAGGAGGTCGCTCGACCTGACCACCAGCCTTGTATACGCCCGTGCCTGGGTGACTCGAAATGGAGCACGCTGTGTCCGCCAGTACCTCTGGGGGCTTCTGCAACTGGTGGACACTGGGGGGAGCTGGAGTCTTTCCTTTTATTCCTTCGTGGGATGTGAGCGTCACTGGAAAGACCAGCATTTATTGCCCATCCGTTATTTCGCTTGAGAAGGTGGTGGTGAGCCGCCTTCTTGAACCACTGCAGTCCATCTGGTGCAGATACACCCACAGTGCTGTTTGGGAGGGTGTTCCAGGATTTTGACGCAAAGAAGGAAGGAATGGCGATATATTTTCAAGTCAAGATGGTGTGGCACTCGGAGGGAAACGTGCAGGTGGTTATGTTCTCATGCATCTGCTGCCATTGTTCGTCTAGGTGGTAGAGGTTGCAGGTTTGGAAGGTGCTGTCAAAGGAGCCTCAGCTCCTTTGCATCTTGTAGATGGTGCACACTACTGCTAATATGTACCAGTGATGGAGGGAGTGAATGTTTTCACTGGTGAATGGGTTGCCAAATAAACATTGTCCTGGATGGTGGGGAGCTTCTTGAGTGTTGTTGGAGCTGCACTCAGCCAGGCAAGTGAAGAGTAGATGGTAGACAGGCTTTGGGGAGTCAGGCGGTGAATCATCCACCACAGAATTCTCAGCCTCTGACCTGCTCTTGTAGCCACAGTATTTATATGGCTGGTCCAGTTAAGTTTATGATCAATGGTAACCCCCAGAATGTTGATGGTGGGGGAATTCAGCAGTGTTAACATTGAATGTCAAGGGGAGCTGGTTAGATTCTCTTGTTGGAGATGATCATTGCTTGGCACATGTGAGATACAAATGTTATTTGCCAATTATCAACCCCGAATGTTATGTTATGCAGCACAGTTTGTGTTTCTTTTTTGAAACAATCCCTGATTTGAAATTGAAACTAAAAGGTTTTCAGGTTTTTGGGGAGTCAAACAAAGGTTTGACAAACAAACAATCCTGTGACGGAGAAAAAAATAAACAGTTTTTCTTTAGCAAGGACATCTGGCTTCAGTTTCAGTTTGACCAGAAGACTTTTGAAAAAAGATGGAAACCAGCTAAAAGGCTGTTTGTATGTTTTGTAAAAAGAAGTCTTTTGGAGAGTTGAGAAGAACATCACAGTGGATGGAAAATCATCCAGACTGTTTAAAGAGACTGACTGAGAGCTGCAAGTTTTTGTGCTTCTAAAGAGGCTGCTTAGAATAGCATCAGACTACAAAGCAGCTGGTGCAGGCAGTTTCATTACATGCAAAGGTGCCTGGACTGAGGGCTAACCATTTGTGATTGACTTATGGAAGTTGTCTTCGGTGACTGAAAGTTTATCAGTGGAACCACACCATCAGAATGGTAGTGGGCAAGGCCGAGGTTGTTCAAGAGGCGACAAGACCAAACCGTTAAAGGAAAGATTGCATTTCTCGCTATTGACGGGAATTCACTACTTCTGTATCTGCATCCTGGAGGACATAACTTGAAAAATTACCCAAGGAAGATCCTGATTTTGTTGTACTGTGGAACTGTTTGATGCCACCTTGCTGATAAGATTGTTCAATGGATCCACAGGACTATCTTTGATGCATCTGGTAATTAATGTGTATCCTTTAAGATGTATATATCGATCGTGGTAACTGTTAGCTCATGTTTAATTTATGTTGGTTTTGGTTTGAGTGTTAAAGTAAAATTTATAAAAGTGAAATCTTGTCCATTTGGTTTTCAGTTTCCTAAATTTTCAGTCAGTGGAATCGATTCATTTGGTTTGTTGATGGTTTCCACGGGGATCATAACAGTTGTCCAGCACTTACTGCATGCGGGCATGGTCTGCTTCATTATCTCAGGAGTTGCAAATGAAACTGAACACTGTGCAATCATCAGCGAACATCCCCGCTTCTGATCTTATGATGGAGGGAAGGTTATTTATGAAACAGCTGAGGATGGTTGGACCTAGGACACAGCCCTGAGGAACGCCTGCAGCGATATCCTGGAGCTAAGATGATTGGCCTCCAATAAGCACATCTTCCTTTGTGCTAGGTATGACTCTAAACAGTGGAGAGCCCCCCCAACCCGATTCACACTGACTTCAATTTTGCCTGGGCTCGTTGATGTCACACTCAGTTAAATGCTGTCTTCATGTCACTCTCACCTCTTCATCGACACTGGATTTTAATTTGATGTTTCCAATTTTTTTGTTTGTTAATTAATTAGTGATTCCCCCTTATTGTGTCTCTTAATTGATAAGCACCAGTTAATTGATAATATAAAAGATTCAGAAATTGATTTTTTTTTAAATCCTGCAGATGTTGGGAACCTGGACCTGAAACAGGTCAGGCAGCAGCTGTAGAAAGAACACAAGTCGTCACTTCAGCTATTTTTTTTTTTATTTGTTCATGGGAAGTGGGCATCACGGGCAAGGCCAGCATTTATTGCCCATCCCTAATTGCCCTTGAGAAGGCGGTGGTGAGCCTCCTTCCAGATTCACTGAAGTCCATGTAGGTACACAAACAGTACTGTTAGGCAGGGAGTTCCAGGATCTTGACCCAGTAATGCAGGAACGATGATATATTTACAAGTCAGGATGGTGTGTGACTTGGAGGGGAACTTGCAGGTGGTGGTGTTCCCATGTGTCTGCTGCCTTTGTCCTTCTAGGTGGTAGAGGGTGTGTGTTTGGAAGGTGCTGCCGAAGAAGCCTTGGCGAGTAGCCGAATATAAGTGTCGGGGGTGGGGCGGGTGGAGAGGGAAGGTGGCATAGTGGTTATGTTACTGGACTAGTAATCCAGAAGACCAGACTAATCCTCCAGAGACATGGGTTCAAAGTCCACCAACGCAGTTGGGGGAATTTAAATTCAATAAATTAATAATTCTGGAATAAAATGCTCGTCTCATTAATGATGATCATGAAACCATTGGATTGTCGTAAAAACCCACCTGGTTCACCAATGTCCTTCAGGGGAGGAAATCTGCCATGCTTACCTGGTCTGACCTACATGTGACCCCAGACCTGCAGCAATGGGGTTGAATCTTAACTGCCCTCTGAAATGGCCTAGCAAGCCACTCAGTTGTATCAAACCGCTGCAGAAAAGCTAAGTAAGAATAAAACCAGACTGGCATCGACCTAGGCACCGGAAATGACAAAGATACACCCTGCCCAGTCAATCCTGCAATGTCCTGCTCACTGACATTTGTGGAACTGTGCCAAAATTGAGAGAGCCGTCCCACAGTCTAGTCAAGCAACAGCCTGCACCTCCATCACTATGTACGGATATGCCCTGTCCTACCAGCAGGACAGACCCACCAGAGGTGGTGGTACATTGGTGTACAATGGGGAGGGAGTGACCCTGGGCCCTGAGAGTCCTCAACATGGGATCTGGACCCCATGAAGTCATCATGGCATTAAGTCAAACATCGGCAATGAAACCGCCTGCTGATCATCACCTACCGCCCTCCCTCAGCTGATAAATCAGTGCTGCTCCCTGTTAAACACCATTTGAAAGAAAGCATTGAGGATAGCAAGGGCCCAAAGGTACTCCAGGCAGCGTTGGTGAGTGCAGAAAATGGCGGTCGCCCCGCATGGGACCCACACCGCTGCAATTATATGGTGGGCGGCCACTTAACATATTGACAGTGGCTGCCCCAATCCCCACCAATCAGGTGGCGGGGGTGGCATTAGCGATGCCATTCATGGCGTCACCTTATGCAGGAGCAGGTGCTGCCGCCATTTTTAAAAGGCTGTCTGCCCTGCAAACAGTTCAACGTAATGCAGAGTTGACCTGTTCCCCATACAAATCAAGCAGAGTTGACTCCTCGGTGGCGCAGCTGCTCCTGGACGGGAAAGTGAAGGCGCGAATTCTGCAGGACAAGCTCAGGATTGGGAACTGAAGGTACAATCGCAGCGGATTAAATTTAAATTTATGCAGAGTGATATTTTAAATATTTAAAGTAGGGTCCCGTTGCAGACTGGCGGAGATGCCGCCACGGAGCCTTGCCACCGGGAAGATCGGGCCCGGCAAACCTGGCATCGGGCTCCGTGGTGGCCACTGCTGCTCCAGTGCTCCGGCTCCCCCGCCACCCCCCCCCCCCCCCGCCACGAAACCCGACATCGGTCTGGGAACTTCAATGTCCATCACCAAGAGTGGCTCAGTCGCACCACTACTGACAGGGTCTGGAAAGCCACCTCTGCCAAACCGGGCCTGCGGCAGGTGATGAAGGAACCAACAAGAGGGCAAAACCTACCTCACCAATCTACCTGTCACAGATATATCTGTCTAGGACAGTACTGCTAGGAGTGACCACCACACAGTCCTTGTCGAAATGAAGTCCCGCCTTCACACCGAGGACACTCTCCATCATGTGTGGTACTACCACCGTGCTAAATGATTCAGAACAGGTCTAGCAGCTCAAAACTAGAAACCCATCCGGTGCTCTGGGCCATGAGCAGCAGCAGAATTGTACTTAACCACAATGTGTAAAATCGTGGCCCAGCATATTCCTCACTGTATCATTACCATCAAGCCAGGGGACCAATCCTGGTTCAATGAGCAGGGTAGGAGGGCACATCAGGAACAGCATTAGGCATACCTAAAACTGAGGTGCCAACCTAGTGAAGCTACAACACAGCGCTACATGCTGCTAAACAGTGGATGCAGCATGCTATAGACAGAGCCAAGTGATTCCACAACCAACTGATCAGATCAAAGTTCTGCACTCCTGCCATATCCAGTGGGAAAAAGTGGTGCACAATTAAACTATCTGGAGGAGGAGGCTTTAAAAACATCCCCATCCTCAGTGAGCCCAGCAAGTCAGTGCAAAAGACAAGTCTGAAGCACTGCAACCATCTTCAGTCAGAAGTGCCAAGTGAGGTCCCCAAGAATACATAATCTAATCATCTCCCCTTGACATTCAATGGCATTACTATCGCTGAATTCCCCCACTATCAACATCCTGGGGGGTTACCATTGACCAGAAACCGAACTGGACCAGTCACAGAAATACTATGGCTACAAGAGCAAGTCAGAGACTGGGAATTCTGCAGCAAGTAACTCACCTCCTGACTCCCCAAAGCCTGCTCACCCACCTACAAGGTACAAGTCAGGAGTGTGATGGAATACTCTTCACTTGCCTGGATGAGCTCCAACAATACTCAAGAGACTAGACACCATCCAGGACAAAGAAGCCCACCTGATTGTCACCCCATCCACCATCTTAAACATTCACCATCTCCACCACCGGCACACAGTGTGTACCCTATACAAGACACATTGCAGCAACTCACAACGCCTCCTTCGACAGCACCTTCCAAACATGCGACCTCTACCACCTAGAAGGACAAGGGCAGCAGACACTTGGGAACACCACCACCTGCAAGTTCCCCTCCATGCCACTCACCACTCTGACTTGGAACTATATCGCCATTCCTTCACTAGCATAGGGTCAAAATCCTGGAACGCCCTTCCCTACAGCACTGTGGGTGTACCTACATCACATGGAGTGCAGCAGTTCAAGACAGCAGATCACCACCACCTTCTGAATGGCAATTAGGGATGGGCAATAAATACTGTCCTAGCCAGTGACGCTCATATCCCATGAATGAATTTTTTTATAAAAAATGTGATTCTTGTAGATGGTACACACTGCTGCCACTGTGCGCTGATGATGGAGGAGTGAATGTTTAAAGTGGCAGAAAATAGAAACTAGGAGCAGGAGTAGGCAATTCAGCCCTTCGAGCCTGCTCCGCCATTCATTTTATGATCATGGCTGATCGTCCAACTCAGTAACCTGCTCCCGCTTTCCCCCCATATCCTTTGATCCCTTTCACCCCAAGAGCTATATCTAACTCCTTCTTGAAAACATATAATGTTTTGGCCTCAACTGCTTTCTGTGTAGCGAATTCCACAGGCTCACCACTCTCTGGTTGAAGAAATTTCTCCTCATCTCAGTCCTGAAAGGTTTACCCCGTATCCTTAGACTATGACCCCTGGTTCTGGACTCCTCCACCATTGGGAACATCCTTCCTGCATCTACCCTGTCAAGTCCTGTTAGAATTTTATAGGTTTCTGTGAGATCCCCCCTCACTCTTCTGAACTCCAGCAAATATAAACCTAACCGACTCAATCTCTCCTCATACGTCAGTCCCGCCATCCCGGTAATCTGTCTGGTAAACCTTCGCTGCACTCCCTCGATAACAAGAACATCCTTCCTCAGATAAGGAGACCAGAACTGCACACAATACTCCAGGTGTGGCCTCACCAAGGCCCTGTATAATTGCAGCAACACATCCCTGCTCCTGTACTCGAATCCTCTCGCTATGAAGGCCAATATACCATTTGCCTTTTTTTAACCACCTGTTGCACCTGCATGCTTACCTTCAGCGACTGGTGTACGAGCACACCGATGGGGTGTCGATCAAGTGAGCTACCTTGTCCTGAATGGTGTTGAGCTTCTTGAGTGCTGTTGGAGCTGCACTCAAAGAACAAAGAAGACGATCAACAAAGAACAGTACAGCACAGGAACAGGCCATTCGGCCCTTCAAGCCTGTGCCGACCTTGATGCCCGTCTAAACTAAAACCTTCTGCACTTTCCGGGTCTGTATCCCTCTATTCCCATCCTATTCATGTATTTGTCAAGATGCCTCTTAAACGTCATTATCGTATCTGCTTCCACCACCTCCCCAGGCAGCAAGTTCCAGGCACTCACCACCCTCTGTGTAAAAAACCTGCCTCGCACATCCGCTCTAAACTTTGCCCCTTGCACCTTAAACCTATGTCCCCTAGTAACTGACTCTTCCACCCTGGGAAAAAGCTTCTGACTATCCACTCTGTCCATGCCACTCATAACTTTGTAAACCTCTAACATGTCGCCCCTCCACCTCCGTCGTTCCAGTGAAAACAATCCGAGCTTATCCAACCTCTCCTCATAGCTAATATCCTCCAGACCAGGCAACATCCTGGTAAACCTCTTCTGTACCCTCTCCAAAGCCTCCACGTCCTTCTGGTAGTGTGGCGACCAGAATTGCACGCAATATTCCAAGTGTGGCCTAACTAAAGTTCTGTACAGCTGCAGCATGACTTGCCAATTTTTATACTGTATGCCCCGACCAATGAAGGCAAGCATGCTGTATGCCTTCTTGACTATCTTATCCACCTGCGTTGCCACTTTCAGTGACCTGTGGACCTGTACGCCCAGATCTCTCTGCCTGTCAATACTCCTAAGGCAAGTGGAGAGTATTCCATCACACTCCTGCCTTGTACCTAGTATGTAGTGGAAAGGCTACGGGAGTCAGGTGGTGAGTTACTTGCCACAGAATATCCAGCCTCTGACTTACTCTTGTCGACACAGTATTTATGTGGCTGTACCAGTTAAGTTTATGGTCAACGGTGACCCTCAGAAGTTGATAGCGGGGGATTCGACAATGGTAATGTAGTTGAATATCAAGGGAAGGTGGTTAGACCTTCTCTTGCTGGAGATGGTCATTGCCTGGCATTTGTGTGACATGAATGTTCTTTGACACTTATCAGTCCAAACCTGAATGTTGTCCAGGCCTTGCTGCATGGGGGCATGGACTGAGGAGTTATGGATTGGACTGAACACTGTGCAATCATCAGTGAAAATCCCCAATTCTGACCTTATGATGAAGGGAAGGTCATTGTGAAACAGCTGAAGATGATTGGGCTTTGGATGTTACCCTGATGAACTCCTGCACTGATGTCCTGGGGCTGAGATGATTGATTGATCAACAACCATCTTCCTTTGTGCTAGGTATGACTCCAGCCAGTGGAGTGTTTTACCCCTCCGATTCCCATTGACTTCAGTTTCGCTAGGGCTCCTTGATGTTAAGGGTAGTCCCTCTCACCTCGCCTCTGGAACTCAGCTCTTCAGTCCATGTTTGGACCAAGGCTGTAATGAGGTCTACAGCCAATTGGTCCCAGCGGAACCCAAACCAAGCATTGGTGAGGAGGTTATTGGTGAGGTTAAGGTGACTCCTTCCAAATGCTTGCTGATGACTAAGAGTACACTGATTGGGGTGGACTTGTCCTGTTTATTTGTGGACAGGATATAACTGGGCAATTTTTCCACATTGTCAAGTAGCAATGTTATAGCTGTACTGGAACGCATGTCTTCAGCACTACAGCTGGGATGGTGCCGGGACCCACAGCCTTTGTTGCATCCAGCATGCTGAGCCGTTTCTTGGTTTCACATGCAACGAACTGAATTGGCTGAAGAACGGTGTCTGTGAGGTGTGGCTCTCAGGAGGAGGCCGACATGGACCAACCACTAGCTGAAGATGTTTGCAAATAATTCAGGCTTGTCACACGCTGGGCTCCGCCATCATTGCTAGACATGGATAGACAGAGATGGGTGAATGGAGATAGACAGCTGGAGTGGGATGAGTACAGATGAATAGAGAAACATAGAGATAAATAGATTGATAGATATGGTAGATGGATTGATAAATAAAAATTGTAGTCTTATAGAGATGGATTAATTGACAGAGATGGTAGATAAATAGAGGTGAATGGATTGATCCGACCACGTAGATACAGATGATAGCTAGATATAGATAATGGATTTTTAACGATGGTTAATAGATCGATAGATTGATGGACAACACATGCACATATGATAGATGGATCAAGATGGATGGATAGAAGATAGATGAGATAAATGGATTGAAGGAGATGATAGAAATGAAGAAAAAAGAATTCCATCTACATAGCGCATTTCACAACCTCACGACATCCCATCGCTTTACAGCCAACATGTATTAACAGCTGTAATGTAGGAAATGCATCAGCAAATCTGTGCACAGCAAGCTCCCACAAACATCAATCTGATAATGAACAGATAATCTGTTTTAGTGATGTTGGTTGAGGGATAAATATTGGCCCCAGGACACTGGGAAGAACTCCCCTACCCGTCTTCGAATAGTCCCACAGGATCTGAGAGGGCAGATGGGACTCTGTTTAACATCTCATTGGAAAGACAGCATCTCCAACTATGCAGCACACCCCTCAGTACTGCACTCGAGTGTCAGCCTTTGGCTGCTGTGCTCAGGTTCTGGAGTGGGACTTGAACCCAGAATCTTCTGACTCAGGCGAGAGTGCTCCAAACTTTTCAAAAAAGATCACTAAAGCACGATAAAACAAAATCAAAATGTAAATTTTAAGACCATAACTTTTTGCAACAAAATACAAACTTAAGTACAACACCTTAATGATGTGGATGGACGGACTGAGGGGGGTAAATGGATCGCTACAGATGGATTGCTGGGGACTAATGGATTGACAGGAATGGATTGACGGGGATGGGTGGATTAACAATGGAGGGAACAGGGACAGGGACGGATGGAGGGATGGAGGACTGGTGGATGGGGACTCATGGGGATGGATGGATGAGGACAGGCGGATGGGCTGAGACAGGCGGAGGGACGGGGATGGACGGACTTGGAGTGTAAAAGATGGAATGTCAGGGATGGATGGATTAATGGGGATGGGTTGATGGAGATGTATGGATCGATGGGGGTGGATGGATTTGGTTGGATTGGTGGACGAATGGAAGAGGGAGGATGGATGGATGGATGGATGGGGAATGATTGATGTGCAGGGATGGACATGGAGGGATTGATGAGGTCAGACTGATGGGGATGGATTGACAGGGATGGATGGATTGATTGATGGGGATCAAGGGATGGGGATGGTTTGATGAAGATGGAGAGACAGGGACAGGTGAAGGGATGGGGTACTGGTGGATGGGGAAGGGTGGGGAGGGAAGACTGAGGGTGGGGGGGAGGGAGGGACAGGGGTGGAGGTTGGAAGCGGTGGAGGGTGGAAGGGGTGGCGTGTGGAAGGGGAGGAAGGGGTGGAGGGTGGAAGGGGAGGGTCCGGAGCGACTGGGTGACAAGGATGGCTGGATTCATGAGATGGATAGATGAATGGAGATGGATGGATGAATGGAGATGGATGGATTTGGTTGGATGCACGGATGGAGTTGGATGCATGGATGGGGATGGGTGGATTCAAGGGGAAGGGTGAATTGTTGGAGATGTAGGGATTGATGGGATTGGATTGACAGAGATGAATGGACTGACCAGGATGGATGAAGATGTTGGTATAGATGGGGATGGATTGTTGGAGATGGAGGGGTTAATGGAGTTGGATGATGGATGTGATAGATAGATATGACTGGGTGCAGTAAAACAACAGCAACAGGGCATAGTTTGGCTAGCAGAATGGGCAGGCAACTGGCAGACAGAATTTAATACAGAGAAATGTGAGGTGATGCATTTTGCCAGACGGATAGGGAGAGGCAATATAGACTTAATGGTACAGTTCTAAAGTGTGTGGAGAGACAGAGGGACCTGGGAGCTCAGGTGCATCAAATCTTTGAAGCTGACAGGACATATTGAGAAAGTACATCGCAAAATATGTGGGATCTTGGGCTTCATAAATAGAGGTATTGAGCACAAAAGCAGGGAAGTTATGATGAAACTTTATAAAGCTCTGGTTAGGTCACTACTAGAGTATTGCATCCAGTTCAGGTCACCTCACTCGAGGAAGGATGTTGGGGTACTTGAGAGGGTGCAAGGAAGATTTACCAGAATGGTTCCAGGGATGGAGGATTTTGGCTAGAAGGTTAGGTTGGAAAAGCTAAGTTCTCCTTGGATCAAGGGTGGTTTGATCGCCGTGTACAAGTTGATGACAGGTTTAGATAAGGTAGACAAGGAAAAGCTGTTCCCATTAACTAATTGTCCCCTAGACCTTGTACTCAGATTTAAGGTTTTAGGCAAGAGACGCAGTGGGGGTATGAGGAAGAACATTTTTAATGCCGCGAGTGTAACGACCTGGAACTCGCTTGCCACGAGGGTGGTGGAAGCGGGAACATTCAATGATTTCAGCAGGAAATTGGATGGGCACTTGAGGGAAATAAACTTGCAGTGCTATGGAAGTGGTGGGTGGGGGGGGGGGGGGGGGGGTGGAGGATGGGACCAATTGGATCACTCTACAGAGTGGCAGCATGTACCTGATGGGCTGAATGGTCTCCATTTATGCCTCCATGGGCTGAATTTTATACGGAGACTGCGGGTTCTGGCAGTGGCACCACAAGTGGCTGCCACGTATGCTTGAGCATCAAGCCACCAGCTAAACGCAATCACACAGCGCATGGCCAATTCATTAGGGGAGGCGCGGGTCCCGTCTAATTAATGATCAGAGGCGGCATCAGCTGACTCAATGCCAGGTGCTGGCACAATATTTAAAGGGCAGCCAGCTCTTCGTTCAGTGCTACCGACTAGAAGACCCCCTTCCTGCTGCCTGGCTGGCCTCAAGATCCCCGAAGGAGCTGAACGAGAGCCTGCTGTGGCCATGGCAGAAGGAAGACAGCAGGCGGCCCCACAGTTTAGTGATGCCTCCCTGCAGGTTCTCCTCCAAGCTGCAAGGGCAAGCTGGGAGGTCCTCTTCTCAAGGGACAGAAAGAAGGGACCGGCTCACCTGACCAAGCAAAGCTGGATGGAGATTTCAGAGGAAGTCAGAAGCTGTGGGGTCATCCCCAGAATCTGGGTGCAATGCTGCAAACGCATCAATGACCTCCTTCGCGCTAAGGAAGAGTTTTTCATACTGCTTTGCATGTGGCAACACGAGAAGGTGCACTTGGTGAGGAGGGAGTTTAGTCAGTGGCAACAGGGTCAGGCAGCAGTATTTCCTGTCAGAGGCATGGCTGCATCTGGGTGAGAGGCTCCTGTCTGTCATTAGTGACACCCACAAGGTCAGTCGAGAGCGCCCGTCTGGAGGAGGCATTTGTGAGCCCCCCCAACATGGAGAAAAGGGCTGCCACCAGCATAGGTGTTGTGCTAGTCTTTGTAGAGAAACTAACTGCTTGAAGGAGAAACAGGCACACAACACTAAAGAGAGAGGGCCAAGACCAGGGGAGGGGTTCTGGTCCTGTGTATGCTGACCCTGACAGAGGCCACCGCCCTGGAACTGGCTGGGTCTCAGGGCGGCCAATCGAATGCTGATGGCAAAACAGGAGCGTCATCACAAGAGTGGGTGAATGAGTGCTGGGGCACAAGGGTGCTTCAGACCCACAATATGAGGGACTGTGCTCATGTGTCCACCACTGGACAGATGGAGCTCCACATCAGACATAGTTGGGATGAAGAAACGGGAAGCCCTTAACCCCTCAATGTTTGTTTTCTCTCATGCAGATCACGGTCATCTTGAAGGTCACAGAGGTCGAGACGGAGGCGAGCCAGCCAGCCATCTCTGGGGAGCAGGGATCCTCAGAGGGTGCGCTGTCACAACATTCCCCCGAACCCTCCACCAGTGCACTTCTCACTTCAGCTGGTACACTGACACTGCTGCTCAGACATCTGGAGATCATTAGCCGTACCCTCTCCTGGGAATAGGCCCTACTTTGTGCAGGAGGCTGTGGTGCACCCCTCCTTCAGTGCTGGCACCTTTACCGCTCCTTCTGCTGTTGCCTGGCATTGCCCTCCATTCATGACCCTCCCTTCCATCACACATTGGCTCTCCAGATGGCTTACTGGCATAGGCAGCACTGAACTGTCATCTCCTTGCTGCCCCCTTTAATTTGCTGGGACTCAGAAGCCCCTTGATATATGTGTGTTGTTGATAAAATTATAAAAGCACCACAACATTTGGGTTAATTGCCATTTTAACTATCTTAATTAAGGTCCCACCACGATGTTGGGAGAAGTCATTCCTCCATGGTACCCACCTCTTGTAAAATTCCGAACCAATGTCGGATTTTCCAAGTGAATGCGTCCCAACTGCATTTTAGGGTCACCCCTCGTCCTCCCCACTTTTCCCCTAATCTCTTCCACTCCACTCCACTCCTCTTTCCCCCTCCCACCTCCACTTCTCTCTTCCCCGCTCCTATCCCCACCCCCTCCTCCTCATCCCCTATCCTCCCCCCCTCCTATCCTATCTCGTCCCCTATCCTCCTCCCCTCCTCGTCCCCTATCCTCCCCCCTCCTTGTCCCCTATCCTACTCGTCCCCTATCCTCCCCCCTCCTTGTCCCCTATCCTACTCGTCCCCTATCCTCCTTGTCCCCTATCCTCCCCCCTCCTTGTCCCCTATCCTACTCGTCCCCTATCCTCCCCCCTCCTTGTCCCCTATCCTACTCGTCCCCTATCCTCCTCCCCTCCTCGTCCCCTATCCTCCTCCCTCCTTGTCCCCTATCCTACTCGTCTCCCATCCTCCTCCTCCCCTATCCTCCCCCCTCCTTGTCCCCTATCCTACTCGTCCCCTATCCTCCCCCCTCCTTGTCCCCTATCCTACTCGTCCCCTATCCTCCTCCCCTCCTCGTCCCCTATCCTCCTCCCTCCTTGTCCCCTATCCTACTCGTCCCCTATCCTCCCCCCTCTTTGTCCCCTATCCTACTCATCCCCTATCCTCCTCCCCTCCTCGTCCCCTATCCTCCTCCCTCCTTGTCCCCTATCCTCCCCCCTCCTTGTCCCCTATCCTACTCGTCCCCTATCCTCCCCCCTCCTTGTCCCCTATCCTACTCGTCCCCTATCCTCCCCCCTCCTTGTCCCCTATCCTACTCGCCCCCTATCCTCCTCCCCTCCCCTCCTCCCATCCTTCTCGTCCCCTATCTTATCCCCACCCCCCAATCCTCTCTCAGAGTTGCCTGCAGCTCCTCCGGCCTTTGTTTAAACTCAGGCCGCCTCCTGCACTGCTGCGAGTGACGGACGGTTGCCAGGGGCAACCACTCGCCCAACTCCTACCAACGGATTGTTCCAACACGAGAAGGCTCATCTCGCAGGACCGCGAACACAAAATACCCCATAAAATTACACACGGAGAGAAAAAAAACACACACACAATCTAAAGAAAAACGGGGGGGGGGGGGGAATTACCGTCCAGCCTCTCGCGGCCTCAACCTCGGTTATTCGTCTCTCTTCCCGTGTAAAATAATCCCCGTAAATAATATAACCCATTCTGATATAATTCAGTTTCCTATGAACGCCGATCAAAATTACGGAATTTAATCGGGAGGGAAAAGCCGCGACGGGAAAATTCGGTTGCGCTCGCGCCACTTTTCCAAGGCGGCGCGTCGACGTCGTGACGTCAGGGGGCACGCAACCACCGGCGATATAAATAGGCGGCCATTTTGCGCAAAGCGTCAGTCCGGCGGTGGCTGCCGCGCAGGAAGGAGTCTGTGGTGGCGGGGGGGGGAGGGGTGGAAGGAAAAAAAATCGAGAATTTATAAGAGTGAGAGAGAAGTGAAATAAGATGGTGAAGATATTCGTGGGCAACCTGTCGCGCTACTGCAGCCCCACCGAGCTGCGTAGCATGTTCGAGAAGTACGGCGAGGTGAGCGAGTGCGAGGTGGTGCGCAACTACGCCTTCGTGCACATGGAGAAGCTGAGCCAGGCCACGCGCGCCATCAAGGCGCTGCACCGCAGCAACGTACACGGCGCGCACATCACGGTGGGCGTGGCCAACGCGCGCACGCGCAACACCACCAAGGTCTTCGTGGGCAACCTGTCCGAGCCGGTGTCGGGCGCCGCCGTCAAGGAGCTCTTCCAGAGGTTCGGCCGGGTGGTGGACCTGGACGTGGCCCGCACCTTCGCCTTCGTCTACATGGAGCAGGAGCGCCAGGCGCTGGCCGCCATCCAGGCCCTGGACGGCACCACGCTGCAGGGCCAGAACATGTTCGTCCAGCTGTCCCGGTCCAACCCGAGCCGGGAGTCGTGGGGGCCCGAGCCTTCCTACCAGCGGGCCCCCTTCGCCCAGGGTCCGCCGCAGCCCTTCTACGGCCCGGCCGCCGCCGCCCTGGGCTACTATGACCGCCCGGGCTACGACCCGTACCGCCCGCTGCCCAGGAGCCGCCCGTTCGGTGCCCAGCCTCTGCCCGCCTACCAGGACCACCGCCGCCCCCCGCCGGGCATGATGAGGCCGATGCCGCCGCAGTACTTCCGAGCGCCTTATGTGAACGGCTACGGGTCGAGGGTCCGCGGCTACTGAAGAGGCTTGGCATCGGCCAAGTGATCCTGTTTTGTCAGTCGCCCAGGACTGGAGCCGGCTGTGACCAACCCTCCTCCCACTCCTCCGGGACCCACCAGTACGGGAACTCTTCACCTCATTGTTGGGAAAGCCTACCCTACACGCAGATTTCCGTTGACAGACAACTTGGGTGTCGTGGATAAACCTCATGCAAGAGCCCAGTCGCCAGCCGCGTCAACATTGCAACAGGGGGAAAGATCTGCCGACAGCAAGAAATCTTGGGGAGGGCATTCTCATTGTAGCCAGTGCTCCTGAGAGCCATGAAGTACCCCAGGCGCCATCAGTCTCTTGATCTTCCTTTGTACACTGCAGTTTCCCCTCTCTTTTTGTGTATTATCTCTTTTCCCAAAACCCATTTCTGCCAGATAGATAGATACAGGATCGAAAAGATCAGTTCTATTTAATGGATGGAAGATAGTTGGGAGTTAGTTTAAAAAGTAGATCATTGGACTCGCCGGGGTGGGTGGGGGGGGAGGCAAAGAAATATTAAAAACATGGAGTTGAGAACCGGCTGCTGGATTTAATTTAAACCTTTTTAAAGAGTCAGTCTGATCCATTAGTTTTCGAGCCACTGTTCACTTTTTCTTTTGGGGGAAGTCACTAATTGATTCGTCGACTTTTCATTCTTTGGAGGGGGGCTGGAAATGGGACTTATTCACATTTCTGCTGTAACGGGGGAACTTTTGACTACATTTGACTCAATAGCTGACTGCATTGTTTTCTGGGGTGGGATGGGGCTGGAAATGGGACTTGTGCTCTTGTAATAAGGAAGTCTTTATCTCCATTTGTCTGTATAACTTACTGTTTTGAGCGGGGGATCTGGAAATGGGAATTATCGAAGCTCTTGTAATGGGACACATTTACAGTTTACTTTGTTTACTCGGGTGGGGGGGGGGGGGCGGTGTCTGGAAATGGGAATCATTCAAGATCTTGTGATGGGGCTGCTTTTCATTGTAGTTTGTATGTAACTTGCATGTTTTCTGGGCGGGTCTGAAAATGGGGCTTGTTCATGTAATGGGGGGCATCTTTACAATTTGTTTATTTACTGGGTGGGGTCTCTTTGGAATGGGGTGTATGAAACTTGTAATAGGGAGCCCTACTTGCAAATTGTGTATAATTACTGCATATTTGCTTTCGTGTGGAGGGGGAGGATGGGACTTGATGTTTTTGTGTTCTTGGGATAGAGAATAGTATCTCTGTAAAATGTTTCTTGGGCGAGTTGTAATGAAGTAGTTACCTTGCTTTGGGGTTTTTCCTGATCTTTAAAATCACTGTCTTTTTTCCTTTTTTAAAAACCAGCTGCAACATGGCGTTTTGTCAAACGTATAAAACGAGTGTAAAGGCTTTTGTACGTGTGTGGCTTTTTATTCAACCTGTTTCAGTGAAATCAGTGCTGGCTTTCAGGAGAATACCTGCCCACTTTGGAGTTGGGTGCCACAAATCTGTTGAGAAACAGTTTTGGGTTGGGTTTCACCTAGTAGGATCTGGGCTTACGGTGCCACTAGTAGGATCTGGGCTTACGGTGCCACTAGTAGGATCTGGGCTTACGGTGCCACTAGTAGGATCTGGGCTTACGGTGCCACTAGTAGGATCTGGGCTTACGGTGCCACTAGTAGGATCTGGGCTTACGGTGCCACTAGTAGGATCTGGGCTTACGGTGCCACTAGTAGGATCTGGGCTTACGGTGCCACTAGTAGGATCTGGGCTTACGGTGCCACTAGTAGGATCTGGGCTTACGGTGCCACTAGTAGGATCTGGGCTTACGGTGCCACTAGTAGGATCTGGGCTTACGGTGCCACTAGTAGGATCTGGGCTTACGGTGCCACTAGTAGGATCTGGGCTTACGGTGCCACTAGTAGGATCTGGGCTTACGGTGCCACTAGTAGGATCTGGGCTTACGGTGCCACTAGTAGGATCTGGGCTTACGGTGCCACTAGTAGGATCTGGGCTTACGGTGCCACTAGTAGGATCTGGGCTTACGGTGCCACTAGTAGGATCTGGGCTTACGGTGCCACTAGTAGATATTCTACTCTAAGAGGAGTGTGAGAGAGCAACTGGAACAAATCTGGTAAGTGAATTTTCTTAATATCTGGGTTCTGATGGTCTTTCAGACATGAACAACCTTCTTGATTAGATTAGATTAGAGATACAGCACTGAAACAGGCCCTTCGGCCCACCGAGTCTGTGCCGAACATCAACCACCCATTTATACTAATCCTACACTAATCCCATATTCCTACCAAACATCCCCACCTGTCCCTATATTTCCCTACCACCTACCTATACTAGTGACAATTTATAATGGCCAATTTACCTATCAACCTGCAAGTCTTTTGGCTTGTGGGAGGAAACCGGAGCACCCGGAGAAAACCCACGCAGACACAGGGAGAACTTGCAAACTCCACACAGGCAGTACCCGGAATCGAACCCGGGTCCCTGGAGCTGTGAGGCTGCGGTGCTAACCACTGTGCCGCCCGAATAGAACCGTGCCGCCCGAATGTCAATAGAACATTGCATTCACTGTCACCCAGTCAGACTTCGAATAAGCCCTGGGTGACTCCCTTATGTTTGTCTAGTCTGCTGCAAATGAGAATTTAGCCATCTGCATAATAGAACAAAGCTAATGAAGTCAGAAGCCTCCAAACTGAAGAGGATACGCTACAGGAGTTGACTCTTTAGAAATTGAGCAGATGAAATTCGTAGAGAAATGCAAAGTGTCCATGGGACAAAAAAAAAACCTCCAAGGCATGGATATTGAATAAGAAATGAGATCTGATAGTTCCAATTTATTACCAATCACAATAATGCTCAGTCGCAATGAATGAAGCAAATGGGATATTACAAGGTCAGTCATGAGCTGAAATAGTAAGGTAATCCTGCCGCCATCAGTGTGACTGCTCTTGGAATATTTACAGTTCTGGTTGCCACAGTACAGAAAGATGCTGTGTTTATTGCAGGATACAGAAGAGGATAACTAGAATGATTGAAGGGATGGAGGGACTGAATTGTGTGGAATGATGTAAATTGGACATTTTCTCACTGGAAAAGAGAAGATTACGGAAAAAGCTTTGCATTTATGCAGCATCTTTCACAACCTCAGGATGCCGTGGTACTAGGTCAATTGCTCTTTCAGAAAGCCAGCGCAGACATGACTGGCCAAATAGCTGCCTCCTGTGCTGTAACAACTCTGATTCTGTCCAAAAGTGCTTTACAATCAGTGAAATACTTTTTTTTTTTGAAGTGAGGTCACTTGTAAATGAGATGATTGGTATTTTTAGGATTCTAAAAGACTCAGGTAATGAGCTGTTTCACCACCTACTGGACAGTAGTACCAGAGGACATGAGCTGCACTTACAGGGGGTAAATTCAAAACTAATCTGCAGAAAGTACTTCAGTGAGCGAGGGGTCAGTTGATGGAACAGGGTTCCTAGGGAGACCGTGAAAGCAGATAGTACTGATTCCTTTGAATACAAATTAGATTTCTCGTACATTGCATTTTGAGACACCGTATATGAATGATTTGAGACATAACATGGTGAGTGCTGCAGGCTTGAGGAATATTTTTTTTTATTTAGAGATCTGTGCTGACCAACCACCACCCATTTATACTAATCCTACATTAATCCCATATTCCCTACCACATCCCCACCATTCTCCCACCACCTACCTACGCTAGAGGCAATTTACAATGGCCAATTTACTTACCAACCTGCAAGTCTTTGGCTGTGGGAGGATAGCAGAGCACCCGGCGGTCATAGGGAGAACTTGCAAATTACGCACAGGCAGTACCCAGAACTGAACCTGGGATGCTGGAGCTGTGAGGCTGTGGTGTGAACCACTGTGCCACCCCACAGTGATATTCAGCTTGTGGTTCCCTGAGCTCTCCACAGCTGGTGCTTTTCCTTGCCTCATCTGGGTCTGTTGTAAACAAATTGCTGTGATTAATGAACAGTTCCACTACCATCTGGTGATTGCATGATAAAATAGTAAAAGCCAAACAAGGTGGACTGGTCTTTTTTGTCTAGAAATTCCCATTGAGACACTGGCACACAGGAAGCCATTTGGCCCATGCTGGCTCTCTGTAGAGCAATGTAATTAGTCCTGTTCCCTTGCTCTATCCCTGTAACCCTGCAAGTTTACTTCCCTCGAGTGCCTATCCAATTTCCTTTTGAAATAATTAATGGTCTCTGCTTTCACCATCCTTGTCGGCAGAGTGTTCCAGGTCATTACCATTTACTGCGTTTTTAAAAAAAAACTTCTCATTCTTCCCTGCATCTCTCGCACAAAACCTTAAATCTGTATCCTTTAGTCCTTGTCTACTCTATCTAAACCTGTCATAATCTTGTACACCAAGTCTTCCCTTCCTTTGCTCTAAGGAGATGCCTGCTTCTGCAACCTGAGCTTGTAGCTTAAATTCCCTCATCCCTGAAACCATTCAGGTAAAACTCCTCTGCACCCCCTCGAGGGCCATCACATCCATCCTAAAGTTCCCATGTTCCAACATAAATACCCAGATGTAGATATTTTGAGTTTGAAGCTTGGATCTCTGGCTAGGCCAAGGTCATGATTACCCTTTTTTTGTGGGTATTGCAGGGCTAGGCTAGCATTTATTACCCATCCCCAATTGCCCTTGGAATTGAGTGGCTTGCTAGGCAGCTAAGTCAACTGCATTGCTGAGAGTCTGGAGCCAGATGGGTAAGGACAGTAGATTTCCTTCCCTAAAGGACATAAAGCCTGATCGATTTTTACAACAGTCGACAATGGTCACCATTAGACAAGCTAAATTCCAATTTATTAATTGAATTCAAATTTCACCACCTGCTGTGGTAGGATTCGAACCCATTTTTCCAGAGCATTAGCCTGGACTCTAGTCTAGTGACATTGCCACTACGCCACAGCCTCCTCTGTTTCATGTTGACGCACCTAGGGTCAGTCCTAGGACCTCAATTATTTACTGTCTATATTAATGACTTGGAGGGGTAAGAGTGTAATCTATCCAAATTTGCTGAAATACAAATAGGTGGGAGGGCATGTTGTGATGAAGATATAAGGAATCTGCAAGGGGATATAGATAGGTTGCGTGAGTGGGCAAAAGCTTGGCAGATGAAGTTTAATGTAGGAAAGTGAGGTTATGCACTTTGGTAGGAAGAATCAAAAGGCAGACTGTTTAAATGGAGAGACTCCAAAAACTGCAGCACAGGGGGATCGGGGTGTTCTTGTGCAAGAAGCACAAAACGTTAGCATGCAGGTGCAGCAGGTAATTAAGGCAAATGGAATTTTGGCCTTTATTGCTGGGGGTTGGAGTTTAAAAATGGGAAAGTCTTGTTATAACTTTGGCCTCACCACACCTGGAGTACTGTGTACAGTTTTGGTCCCCATATCTAAAAAAGGATATACTGGCATTGGAGGCAGTTCAAAAGAGATTCACTAGGTTAGGCCTTTATTCATTTAGAGTTTAGAAGAATGAGGGGTGATCTCATTGAAGCATACAAGATTCTGAGGGGGCTTGACAGGGGAAATGTTGAGAAGATGTTTCCACTAGTGGGGGAATCTCAAACTAGGGGACATAGTTACAGAATAAGGGGACACTCATTTAAAACTGAGATGTGAAGGAATTCCGGCTCTTGAGGGTAGTGAATGTCTGGAATTCTCTACCACAGAGTTGTGGAGGCTAGATCACAAAGTATTTAAAGAGGGGGTAGATAGATGTTTGAAATATCGGAGTTGAGGGCTATGAGGAGCTGACATAGAGGAGTTGAGGACTGGAGCAGATCAGCCATGATATTGAATGGCGTGGCAGGCTTGAGGGGCCAAATGGCCTACTCCTATTTTTTTGTTATGGTAGACTTTGTACTCGACGTCTGAATTACATTTAGCTTTGATTTGAGTAAGGGTTGTACCCTGCAGCTGTGGTCCATTCCTGCCTTTGCAGTCAGAAAATTGGATTCCTGACTAAGTCTAGATGCTGATTGGGAGCTGTTGGCTTTGACAATGAAGCATCAAGCAAAACAATCTCTTCAGTATTTCTGCCCCCTCTTCCCTTCCCCCCCCCCCCCCCCCCAACATCCCCTTGTGACCATTTGGGTCATAAAAGTTGCCCTTTCAGGGGGAAGTAGGGTGTTTTAAGCAGGCTCACTCAGCATCACAGTTCAAAATTAGCTGACAGTAGGGCTGATAAACAGTCTGTCCCCGTCCTGACATTGAAGGAGCCTGTACGATTGCTTTCAGCTGTTTTAGCAGCACAGGCTTGGAATTTTACAAGAGGTGCCAAGGAGAGCAAATAGAGATACAAATATGGGCATCACTACAGAAGTGTAATACATAGAAATATGTGCATACCAATAGCATCAAGATTAATCTGAGGTTACTAGAAACTAAAAGGAACATGCGTGGAAGGAGGAGTATGGCGTCCTCCATTCATGACAGCAGCAGTAAGCATTAGAGCCGGTCTCCTCCCTGGATTGTGTAGGAATGCCTCAGAAAAATATCCAGTAGTGTAACCGCAGTCACTTCATGAATTGAGGTGGAAAAGAAAAGGCACAAAACAAAGTGGGGATCCTGAAAGCAATTTGAAGAGAAAGCCAGACTCCAGCTTCTGATTTGTCATTTTTAAACTACCCTGATGGGGCAAATTCAGTGAGTGAAAGTGCCGCCTTCTGAGTGCATTTAATTTAATTTTAGAGAGATACAACACTGAAACAGGCCCTTCGGCCCACCAAATCTGTGCTGACCATCAACCACCCATTTATACTATTCCTACATTAATCCCAAATTCCTACCACATCCCCACCTTCCCTCAATTCTCCTACCGCCTAATACTAGGGGCAATTTACAATAGCCAATTTACCTATCAACCTGCAAGTCTTTGGCTATGGGAGGAAATCGGAGCACCCGGCGAAAACCCACGCAATCACGGAGAACTTGCAAACTCCGCACAGGCAGTACCCAGAATTGAACCCGGGTCGCTGGAGCTGTGAGGCTGCGGTGCTAACCACTGTGCCCCCCCATTCTAGGAATGTTTAGTCCCTTGAGCCTGTTCTGCCGCTCAGTGAGACCATTGGCTGATCTGTGATCTAACTCCATTTATCTGCCTTTGCCCCTTTATCCTCTAATACCTATGGCTAACAAATCTATTTCAAATTTAACATTAATAGATCTAGCATCAATTGTTTGCGGAAGAAAGTGAGAAGGGTTTCCTAATTCTGTTCTTGAAAGGGCGAGCTCTAATTTTTAGACTATCCCTCATGTTCTATACTCCCCAGTGTGTCAAGTTTCTCTCAGTCTACCTTATCTGTTCTCCTTGTATCTTAAACATGCATCAAATCACCCCTTAACCATCTAAATTCCAGGGGATGCAACCCTAGTTTTTGTAAGTACTCCTTTTAATGTAACCTTTGGAGTCCAGCCCTCATTTTGGTAAATCTACACTGCACTCCCTCCAAGGCCAATTATTTCTTGCTAAGGTGTGGTGCCCAGAAGTGCTGCCAGTAACCCCAGGTGTGGTCTAACCAGGACTTTGTATAGCTGAAGCATGACTTCTACCCCCTTGTATTCTGGTCCTTGATATGAAGACCAGCATTCCATAGCCTTTTAATTTTTTTCTGTACCTGGTCATGACATATAAATCTATGTATCGGAACCTCCACTGTTACTAGCTTTTTGCCATTGAAATCCGTTTGCCACAGTTTTGCCCATTTAAATCCATTAATATTTCTGTAATTTTATGCTTCCATCTACATTGCTTACGACGCCTCCTTTCTTTGTCATTGGCAAATTTGGGTATGTTTTTCTATCCTGTCATCTAAGTTGTAAGTACAATGAATAGGTAAGGTCCCAATACATACTTGTGGGATACCACCAGTCACATCCTGCTAATTGGAGTACCTGCCCATTATCCCTACTATTTCCTGCTGCTCTGCCAATTTCCAACCCCAAGTCAATAATTTGCCTTCAATTCTGTGAGCTTCAGTGCCTTCTGGAAGTCCATATAAATAACATCCATAGACATTCCCCTGATCACTACTGTAGTCTTCAAAAGAAATTCAATCAGGTTTGTCAGGCATGACTTGCTCTTTACAAATCTATGCTGGCACTCTTTGGTCAGCTGGTCAGAGACAATGGCGCAATGGAAATGTCACTGGACAGTAAAGGCCTGCTACCCGACCCGAAGGGATCCGATGCCATGTGTCGGGGCCGGGTCAGGCCCCTCTTTCAGGTCTGGCTTTCAAGCTCTGGTCAGGCCGGACATACGGCAACTGCTCTGCTGGTAAGTATTGAAATTTAAAAACTTACCTGAGCTGGGAGTCCGGGTTGACCGAGTCTGCAGTGAGCGAGTGATGTCACTGTGATGTTATCACACATGCGCTGCTGCTGCTTACAAGTGCATCATTAATCTTAAAATACTTTTCCAAGAAACTTGTCAATTTGAATATATTCAGTTATCATTGAAGTGCAATAACTGGATTACAAGCTAGTTACCTTCCTCCCTATAGAGCATTTTGTTGAAATAAAGCAATCTAATTTCCCTACATCTCCAGTTATTCCACTACACACCTTTTAAATATTGCTAATCCCTATTACACAAGTACAAGTTTCACTTGTCATGTATAATCTTCAGTGCCTTTCCTTGCACCAGGATATTTCAATTCTGTTTTGGAGAGTGGTTAGTTTACTCTTATTTTTTGGGTAGTACTTGTCTTCTACGTTACATTTTTAACTTTTCCTCAACTTCTTGGCTGTGCCTCCTGCTTTTATATTGCTTGTCATTCACCATTGTTATCTTGGGGCCCATTGTCCTATTTCCTATCTCGCAATAGTCTTGTTTGGCAATCTGGTGACTAGGTTTATTCTTTCTCTGTTCTTGAGCAGAAAAAGCAGCAATCAGCTAAACAGTGCATTTCTCTGTTAACACAGCAGCTTTAACTTGCATAGACATTAAGCATATAATATACCCTTTTTGAAACAGTCCTTGCTAACAAAAGGCCCTCTCTGCTGACCAAGCTTTGACTTCCCAAATGTGATTATACCCTGAACCATTCTGGGAATGAACAACTTTATAGATATGGCATTTACAAGTCAAAAGAAAGCAAAAACATTAATCATGAGATTAAACCCCATCCTACATGTATAAGTATAATAGGTATTTTCCACCTCAAAACTAATCTTGGGCCAGCTTTTGCTCACCCTTTGTAATGTCTCCTTTGTTCAGGTTTTTTTTCTGATTAATGCCTCGAGACTGCCTTGGGGCATTTTGCCACATTATAGAACATAGAACATTACAGCGCGGTGCAGGCCCTTCGGCCCTCGATGTTGCGCCGACCTGTGAAACCATCTGACCTACACTATTCCATTTTCATCCATGTGTCTATCCAATGACCACTTAAATGCCCTTTAAAGTTGGCGAGTCTACTACTGTTGCAGGCAGGGCGTTCCACGCCCCTACTACTCTCTGAGTAAAGAAACTACCTCTGACATCTGTCCTATATCTATCACCCCTCAACTTAAAGCTATGTCCCCTTGTGTTTGCCATCACCATCCGAGGAAAAAGACTCTCACTATCCACCCTATCTAACCCTCTGATTATCTTATGTCTCTATTAAGTCACCTCTCCTCCTCCTCTCCAACAAAAACAATCTCAAGTCCCTCAGCCTTTCCTCGTAAGACCTTCCCTCCATACCAGGCAACATCCTAGTAAATCTCCTCTGCACCCTTTCCAAAGCTTCCACATCCTTCCTATAATGCGGTGACCAGAACTGCGCGCAGTACTCCAGGTGCGGCCTCACTAATGTTGTACTGATCCAGATTGTGCATGTATAGTTCCCATCTTGCCAGAGCAGTATATACTTGTTCAAGTTACTCCCATCTTAAATGACCATTATTTCTGGGATCATTGTTTCATAACTTCACAGCACTCCAGTAAAGGCAGTTGTAAGATCATTGTAATATTTGGACTTTTTTTATATTTGGTCTAGGAGGGGGGATATTAAATTCAGATCTTAAGTGGTCAACTCCTACATACTAGCTGCAAATATTGTTGGGATCTGATAAAATGACTAAACAAATTGATTCTTATTCTATGTTTCAAATTAGAAACAATGGGGAATGTGGTTGTCGGGTTTGATTTGAGGCAGTTGTTTTATTAATCGCTCAATGAGCCAGTCTATCAGAGGTCAGGTTTTCGATGTGTCTCTCAAGGAGTTGCTTGATGAAGAAAAGATCGAAGTCCATTTAGTTTGGCTTTACCATTCTAGTTCCATGCTGCATTGCAGTTATCAGGTAGTCTGAACAGCCCCAATAAGGTGAGCATAACCCCAATGATGGAAGCTTTGGGAATCATGGGGTCCAAAGCCATTCCTCCCAAGCACACTACACTCACCAAATATCACGTAATTACTGGCCGCTGCTGACCAGTCAATCTCTCTGGTCCCGTTGCTGATGTCCCACAGGAAAGGTACTTCCACGTTGCTATTCACACCTCTGACAGCTTGATTGTGAACCATGTGTTGAATGGTTCCTGTCAATGCACTTTCACAAAGTATAGTACAGCAAGTCCTCTTCACCCTCAGTTGGAGACAGTAGGATAAACTGCTCCTGATTGTTTCACCCCTTTTGAAAATCAAGGCTGTCTTGTATATGCTAGGAGGTGGGAACTGTAGCAGCTTTTCTGTTAGTCTTTGATCACTGGTGTCCAGGCTTTGGTCAGATGCACTGTAAAACTGGCAGATGGCCAAGAAGAGCTCCTTTCTCCACTTAATTTTGGTGGCTTATCGCTGGTCTCATTGACCTTGGTAACATCGTCTCCCAACCCCAACACATATTTTAAACACATTTGTGCAAGCCTGCCTGTCTCATCATGCCATGAAGGAATGGACTGGCATCACGAGTGGCCAATTTGACCAGACTGCCCCTTGTACTGTAAATCCAAGAGCAGTTATTGAGCATCTAATTAAATACAATAATATTTGCAGACTGCACAGGATATCATGTGACAGTCTCCAGGAATGAGTCCAACAACGTGGCAACCCTCAAGGTGACCTTATTTTGGGTAATGAGGGACAATGGGAAATGGGTAAACCTCAAATTCATGACTGAGCAGATCATACTCAGCTGGTTGGTTTCCAATTGGAGTTGTCATTCTCATGTCTATCTGTCACCTTTTCATGAGATAAAAGTGCACATGAGGCAAGATTGCAGTGCCAAGTAAACACTGAAGGGTCCTCCGGATTACACTATGGTACTACTAGATGTTGGATAGCAGATGGAAACTGCTGATCGTGGGGGCATGGGGTCTACTTGAAGTGTCTGATCATGCTGCACCTGAGGAATTGTAGCACCCATCTGGACTCCCTTCCAAAACGATGCTGGAACTTATTTCCTAGATTTTTAGATTTAGATATACAGCACTGAAACAGGCCCTTCAGCCCACTGAGTCTGTGCTGCCCATTAACCACCCATTTATACTAATCCTATACTAATCCCATATTCCTACCACATCCTCACCTGTTCCTATATTCCCCTACCACCTACCTACACTAGTGACAATTTATAATGGCCAATTTACCTATCAACCTGCAAGTCTTTTGGCTGTGGGAGGAAACCTACTTATGTTCTAGAGATAATCTTCCCAGTTTCAGCTTTATTAGTCTGACCCCCCCCCTTTCTGTGTCCATCTTTTGTTACATTATCTTTGTACGCTCGAGAGGCTGTCCTGTTTTCCTTTTAACTCACCAGCTTGACCAGAGGTCAGCAATCTATTGTATCTCATTTGATCACCCCTCTTTTCTCATGCGCAAGCATGATTGGCTCCATCCTACCATTGCTTTCCTCTGTCTGCTGGCTTGATGCCTGGAACACGAAACAGTCTTTGCTTCTTTGTTTTTATTGTAAAAGAAACTATCCAAGTTCATCTGAATCCTGTACTACAACTATTTATCTCTACCGCTTTCACCTTTGTTGCACTATGCTGCTTAGATCCATTCTCCCTCCTTTTTGTGAATCTCTTCAGTGCCAGAAAACTCTTTTTAAATGTGCTCTATTCTACTGTTGCAACCTAACTTATCCCTGGTATCTTTTTGCACTATTTCCCCCAACCAATTTCTTCCTTGCCTCTTCCAGCTGCACTGAGCTGTTGATCCTACTGTTAATGAACTTGCCTTCTATGAAGCAATGATGTCCTACAGTCCCTACAAAAATGTCTCTAATTCTACTTTTGTTACTTACTCCAGAGCCAGTAAATATACACAAATGATCTGGCCTATATATACATTGCTCTCTATTCCACTGGTGCCTTTTGGCAAAGACCACAAATGTAATCCCTTCCGACCATTTAGACCAATTAATGATTGATAAATGATGTGATGAGGGAAAGTTGGCCCACCTTGCTGGAGTAATCTAAAACGAATCTGTTTTTTCCCATAGCCCTGCATCATGTGCTTTCAATATTTATCCAGATTTGCATTAAGATTCAACAAACTCTGCCATGGCCATTTCCGGTGTTGAAACATTCTATGCTCCAATAATGCGTGGAGAAATTTTTTTAACCCTATCCTCACTTAGTGACATATTTTAATCTGATGACTCTCCTCCACCCTGCTCTCATCAGTGACTCCCCAAGCTGAGAAAATAAGTTTTATGACCAATTTCAAAAAAACTGTTACTACTTTCAGTAAGTTTCAGATGACTGTTAACATGATGCATCACTGTACATACTAATCTATCTCTCTCTCTTCCCCTCCCCAACCGTGTGTCTGTGTCTTAAACTTGTATAAGGTGCCTAAAGGAGTGAGTGTTTTGCACAGTACTAGAGAGGGAAGACAGGTTTAGAATGCATGTATGTAAACAGAGTATAGTGAATAAGGTTGGTGAGCTACAAACGCAAATAGCTGTGTGAATATGCCAGCGTTCGCCAGAGCTGGCGGGCAGCCATAAAGACGGGGCTAAAGTGTGGCGAGTCGAAGAGACTTAGTAGTTGGCAGGAAAAAAGACAGAGGCGCAAGGGGAGAGCCAACTGTGTAACAGCCCCGGCAAACAAATTTCTTTGCAGCACCCGTGGAAGAACCTGTCACTCTAGAATTGGCCTTTATAGCCACTCCAGGCGCTGCTTCACAAACCACTGACCACCTCCAGGCGCTTATCCATTGTCTCTCGAGATAAGGAGGCCAAAGAAGAGAAGAATATGATGTAGTTGGAATAACAGAAACGTGGCTTGAAAATGGTGAAGGGATACTTAATATTCATGGATACAAAGTGTTCAGAAAAGATAGGGAAGCAACAAAGGAGGTGGGGTGGCAGTACTGATTATGCAACACATTGTAGTGTTGGAAAGAGGATGTCCTTGAGGGGGCAAGGGTATGATCATGGTATTGGGATTATTCTGTAGGTCTCCAAATAGTGATTATATAGAGGAGCAAATCTGCAGGGAAATAAGATGTGCAAGAACTATGGAGTGGTGACATTAGGGAACTTTATTCCAGTCAATACTTGGGTAATTAATGTTAGGGAAAAGGAAGGGAAGGGAGGACTTTTTTGACCAGTATGTTCAGTCCAACTAGGAAGGAGGCATTGCTGGATCTGATGCTAGTGAATGAGGTGGGCGAAGTGTCTTTGGGTGAGCACTTGGGTATGAGTGATCAAGGTGTCAAGGTTTAGATTAGTAATGAAAAGCAAGGAACAATCTAAAGTAGAATTTCTCAATTGGAGGAGGACTAACTTCAATAGGATGAGAGGGGATCTAATCAGGGTAAAATGGAACCAAAGGCTGACAGGAAAATCTGTAACAGAACAATGGATCATCTTTAAGGAAGAGATGTTTCAGGAACAGGCTAGGTACATTCCAACAAGGGTGAAAGGAATGGGAACTAAAGCCAGGGCTCCTTGGATGATAGGGATAGGGAATATGATGAAACCAAAGAAGAGGGTATATTTGCTGATACCAAACTTAGAGGTGTGGCAGACAGTGCGGTTGGTACAAGCTGACAGGACATGGGTAGGCTAGCTGAATGGGTATGTAAGTGGCAGACGGACTTTATTACTGACAAGTGTGAGGCGATGCATTTTGGCAGAGGGGATAGGAAGAGATAATACAGACTTAATGGCACCTTTCTAGAGTGTTCCAGGACAGAGGGACCTGGGAGTACATGTGCATAATCTTTGAAGGTGGCAGGACATATTTAGAGAGTAGTTAGCAAAGCATGTCAGATCTTGGGCTTCATAAATAGAGGTATTGAGTATAAAACCAGGGAAGTTACGTTGAACCTTTACAAAGCTCTGGGCAGCCACAGCTAGAGTATTGTGACCAGTTCTGGTCACCACACTTCAGGAAAGATGCGTGTGCGCAGGGAGGATTTACCAGAATGGTTCCAGGGATGAGGGAATTCATGAGGGGGGAGGTTTGATAGAGTTATCCAAGTTTGATAAGGTAGACAAAGAGAAACTGTTCCCATTATCTGATCATACAGGTTTGGGGGAGGGCGGGGGATATGAACTTTTTTACCCAAAGAGTGGTAATGACTTGGAACCCACTAAGAGGGTGGTGGGAGTGGAGACAAATGATTTCCAAAGGAAATTGGATGGGCACGTGAGGGAAATCAACTTGCAGGGCTACAGGGGAATGGATCTGATTGGATTCCTATGCAGAGAGCCAGCATGGACTCGATGGGCTGAATGGTGACCTGTGCTGTAATGACATCTCTTCCTTTACTTGCTGCATTTCTGGACTCTGGACTACACTTGCCACCTGATTGTGTGTAGTTCTACCTTTTTCTCATCTCAAAGTTGAATTTGTCTAGTTTTGGCATCTCTCTGGGATCTGGTTAATTCCCTTTTCATATTGATATATATTATCCTTAAGGTCACCCAAGCTGTTCTCTGCACCGCTCCCTCTGTAAACCTCCCTAGTGATAATTTTTCCTCCGAGCTTAAGGGTATAATTCCTTGCCGCAGTTTTTTGGGCTCCTTTCAAGGCCAGGGTGTACCCTGCGTGGTGTAGTAGGTCCTCCTGTTTTCTGTAAATTTATTATAATTATAACTCATGCTGGGCCTTGCAATTGTCCTGTAATCTTTTTAAATCAAAAGGAAATGTTCAAACCTGCAGTGTCCTTAAAAAAAAAAAAAAAAGTGCACAGGGCCATGCTGTTTCAGTCCAAATGCCCAAGCTGAAGACCCAAATATAGAGATATAACAATCTGTTGCATGCCATTTTTTTCCCTGGAGGAAAAAGATGAATAAACCCATTTTACCAATCTGCTCAAAAAAGAGGTTTGCATTTATTTAGCACCTTTCGCAACCGCCAGACATCCCAAAGCACTTTACAACCAATTAAATACTTCTGAAGTGTAGTCACAGTAATGTAGGAAACATAGCAGCCAGTTTGCACACAGTAAGCAATGTGATAATGACCCCATAACCTGTTTTTGTGATGTTGATTGAGGGATTAAAAATTGGCCGCCACAGCAGGGATAACTCCCTCGCTCTAATTCAGATAGTCCCAATGGAATCTTTAACATGAACCCAGGGGGTCACCTGGGGCCTCTGTTTAACGCCTCATCCAAAAGATGGCACCTCCAACAGAGCAGCACCCTCTCAGTACTGCAATGGAGTGTCAGCCTAGGCTCGCTCCCTAGAGCAGGACTTGAACACAAACCTTCCGCCTCGAGCAAGAGTACTACCAGCTGAGTCATGACTGACACGCTGTTCATGCATTTCAGTAATTCATTTAGGTTATGTCTCATACTCTGCTTTCATTTTTAGTTCTCCATTTTTGAATTGGTCTCACTTGCTACACCAATTAAAGTAAAAGCTTTAAAAAAAATTCAGGGGAAAAGGTAGACCTGAGTAAGGATGAAAAATATGGCACTGGAGAGACCGTGTCAGCCTACAGGTAGTGCAGGGCTCATCGCCAGACACGGCAGTGCTATGTGGAGTCCTCCATAGGTTGATGCTTGGACCCTAATCTGAATACCTGCAGAAGTGAGAACGGACAGGCCTTCTGCGGCTGCAGACATGAATCCAGGAGGGTATGTTGCCTCCCTGGTCCCAGGATCAAAGATGTAACTGAGGGGATGCAGGAGATTCTGTGGGGGAGGGGTGAACCGCCAGAGGTCATGGTCTATATCTGCACCAATGCCATAGGTAGAAAGAGGGATGAGGTCCTGCAGATAGAGTTTTGGGAGTTAGGAGAGAGATTGAAAAGCAGGTCCTCAAAGGTAGTAGTTTCCAGAATACTCCCAGTGCCACATGCTGGTGAGTACAGAAATAGGAAGATCGAGCTGATGAATGCGTGGCTGGAGCGATGATGCAGGAGGGAGGGCTTTAAATTCCTGAGGCATTGGGACTGCTTCTGGATCACGAGGTCATATGGGTTGAACTGAAGAACAAAAAAGGGGCAGTCACACTACTGCGAGTGTACTATAGACCCTCAAACATTCTGAGGGTGATAGAAGAGCAAATATGTAGGTAAATCCCTTCAGGGCAGTAAGAGTGGGGGATTTCAGCTACCCTAATATAGACCAGGATATAATTTAATGTGAAAGGCACAAGAGCAAAATTCTTCAAATACATTTAGGAAAACTTTTAGCCAGTAAGAGGGCGCAGTTCTGGATTTAGTTTTAGGGAACGAAGCCGGGCAGGTGGAAAGGGTATTTGTTTTGTTGGGGGAGGGCACTTTGGTGGAAGTCTGTTAGATTTAGGGTGGTTATGGAAAAGATGAGCCAGGAATAAAAGTTCTCAATTGGGAAAAGCTAACTTTACTAAGCTGAGATGTGATTCAGCTAAAGTGGACTGAAAACAACGTCTTGAACGTAAATCAGTGCCAGATCAGTGGGAGGCATTCAAAGAAGAGAAAGCTAGGGTTCAGCGCCTCATCTTTTGATTATGCACTTTTACAGCCTTCTCGACTCAACATTGAGTTCAACAATTTCCGACTGTAATCTCTGCCCCCATTTTGATACCTTTTCTTCGCATGTTTCAGCCTTGATCTTGTTTTTCTCTCCTTGTTTTTTTGCTTTCGCGCAGGAGCTGTGCTTTATTCTGCTATTGACGCCTCCTCTGGACATGTCTTTTTGTTTTTTTACTTGTCCCATTACTACTCCATTTGGCTCAGCACCACCAACTCTTGTCATTTAATATCTCCTGTCTTCTGCTCTATCACAGACCTTCCCTTTTGTTCTTTTTCCATCCTCCCCTATTTAACCTCCTCGAAACCTATTACATTTCGAACTTTTACCAGTTCTGATGGGTCATTGACCTGAAACGTTAGCTCTGTTTTTTTCTCCACAGATGCTGCCAGACCCGCTGAGTAATTCCAGCATTTTCTGTTTTTATTTCTGAGCAAGTATGTTCCCTTAAAGAGAAAACCCTAAAATCCAGATCCACTGCATGTCAAGGGGCTTAAGAGAGGATAAAAGAAAAAAAAAGGAAGCTAATGGCAGATATCGAGGGCTCAATATTGCAGAAAACCTACAATATAAAAAGTGTCGGGTGAAATTAAAAAGGGAGATCAAAGAAGGCATGAAAAATATTGGCTTGTAAAATCCAGGAAAATTCAAAGATTGTTTTTATAAATATGTAAAGTGCAGGAGGATAACTGAAGAAAGAGTAGGGCTATTAGGGACCATAAGGTAACCTGTTTGTGGAAGCAGAGGACATTGGTATAGTTCTTAATGAATGCTTTGTGTCTGCTTCCACAAAAGTAAAAGGCGATACAGATAGTGCAATCAGGGAGGAGGAGTGTGAAATATTAGATGAAATTAACATAGTGAGAGGAAGTGTTAAGGGGCTTGACATCTTTGAAAGTTGATAAAACTCTGGGCCTGGACGAAATGTATCCGAGGCTGTTAAGGGAAGTAAGTGAAGAAATAATGGAGGCTCTGACAGTTTTCCAATCCCCTCTGGCTACAGATCTGCTAAAGTTGTACCATTGTTTAAAAAGGGATAGACTGGGGGCCAGTCAGCCAAAAATTATTGGAAAAAGTTCTGACGGGCAGGATAAATCTTCATTTAGAAAGACATAAATTAATCAAAGACATCCTGGATTTCTTAAGGGAAGGTCATGTCTGACTAACTTAATTTTTGAGAAAGTAACAAGCTGGGTTGATAAGTAATGCATTTGATGTAATCTATATGGATTTTAGCAAGGCTTTATAAGGTCCCATGTGGCAGATTGAGCAGGGAAGTAAAAGCCCATGGGAGGGCTTTTAGCTAAGGCAAAGCGGCAAGTTAAATTCAAAAGTGGAAATAATGGTCAGTGGGTGTTTTTGTGACTGGAAGGCTGTTTCCAATGAGGTTCTGCAGGGCTCAGTAAAAGGTCACTTACACTTTGTGACATACATGAATAATTTGGACCTGAATGTCAGGGGTATGATTAAGAAGTTTGCAGATGATACAAAAGTTGGCCATGTGGTTGATGAAGAAGGAGAAAGCTGTAGACTGCAGGAAGATATCAATGGACTGGACAGGTGGCAAATGGAGTTCAATCTTGGAAGTGTGAGCTATTGCATCTGGGGAAGGCTAACAAGACAAGGGAATACACAATAAATGGTAGGATACCAAGAAGTGTAGAGGAACAGAGGGACCTTGGAGTACATGTCCACAGATCTTTTGAAGGTGGCTTGTCAGGTAGGTAAGGCATACTTGCCTTTACTGACCAAGACACAGAGTATAAGAGTTGGGAGGTTATGCTGGAACTGTATAAAACGCTGGTTAGACCACAGCTGGAGTACTGCATGCAGTTCTGGTCACACTATAGGAAAGATGTGATCGCTCTAGAGTGGGTACAAAAGAGATTTACAAGGATGTTTCCTGAACTGGAGAATTTTAGTTGAGGAAAGATTGGACAGGCTGTGTTTGTTTTCTTTGGAACATAGGGGGCTGAGGGGAGACCTAATTGAAGTGTATAAAATTGAGGGGTCTAGATAGAGTGGATAGGAAGGCCCTATGCCCTAGGGGGCATAGATTTAGGTTGAGGTAGGAGGTTTAGAGGGGATTTGAGGGAAATGTTTTCACCCAGAGGGTGGTGGAGATCTGGAACTCACTGCCTGAAAGGGTGGTAGAGGCAGAAGCCTTCATAACATTTGAAAGATTGTATATGCACTTGAAGTGCAAGGCTATAGGCTGACGCGGACACGATGGGCTGAATGGCCTCCTTCCGTGCTGTAAATTTTTGATTCTATGAAAGCTTGTTAACTTTACAGAAAATTTGGTTGTGCAGCAGAAATGCAAACTCGTGTTAATGGGCAGAGAGCAAATTAAGTTGAATATTAACAAATGCAAGGTGCTGTATGTTGGAAGAAGGAATTGGTGAAAAGAGTGGGAACAAATGACCACAGACTTTGAAAGCGATCTGGGAATGATGGTAGACTTGTCACTTCCATGTTAAAGTAGTAAGAGTGTTGGACTGTGTGTCCAGTGGAGTATCCAGCTGCAGAGGCTATGCTGAGGCTTTTTAATGCATTATTGAGCAATTTTGTTTACAATTGTTGCCCTTCTGTGTATGAGAATGATTAAGTGTAAAGGGAAGAGATTAAAGGTGATTATGGCTGTTGAGCCATATAAAGTATTAAATGCCATTGGGAAGGTTGAACCAGGCTGTTCTAGGTCAAATCTTAATGTGAATTTACAGATCATAACTTTCAAACTTCTCTGATATTTGGAATGACCCATCAGATCCTTGGATTTCCCATGTATAATGAGGTACAAGACGGCAGGCAGCCTGTGATAACTTCATATAGACTAGCTCTTGTGTACTGCCTAAAGAGCATTGTGTTGAACTTTCCCTCAGGCGCAACATCGAGGGCCTGTACTGCACTGTAATGTTCTATGTTCTATCTCAGAATCAGGAGCCCAGAGAGTGGGGTGTGTTGCTGCAATATGTAATGCATTAAAATATTCCAGTTGCTTATATGATCTGCATGAATGGACTTTTTAGCAATGAGACTGGAAAATCTGTGGACTTCAACATAGCAAAAAAAAAAGTCTTAAGGCACTTCACAGAAACATAAGCAAGAAAATGAGCAAAAGGTGATATCGGGGTGACCAAAAGCCTGATCAATGAACTGCGTTTTACAACAACTTATGTCGTTCCTTTAACATAGTAAAGGGTGGAATCAGATTGACACCAAGCCAAAGAATGAAATATTAGGACAGGTGACCAAAAGTTTGATCGAAGAGGTAGGTTTTGAAGAGCATCTTGTAGGTGGGGAGCTTTAAGGAAGCAATTAGGTCTGGATGTCGTAAAGCATAGCCACCAGTGGTGGCGTGAAGGAAGTGGGAGATGCACAAGAGGTTAGGGTTGAAGGAATGCAGAGTGCTCTGAGGGTTGTGAGAGTGGAGTGAATTACAGAGACAGGAAGGAGCAAGGGACTCGAACATGGGAGTAATAATTTTAGATTGAGGCATTGGACCGGGAGCCAGTGTAGGTTAACAAGCACAAGGGTGATATGTGAACTAGATGTGGTGAGAGTTGAGAAAAGGGCAGCAAGGTTTTTGATGAGCTTAAGATTACAGAGGATGAAAGAGGCTGTCTAGGAGAGCATTTGATTAGTTGAGTCTAGAGATAACGAAAGCATGGATGAGGGTTAACAGCAGCCGATGCAGAAATGGGATCTAGTCACAAATCTGGCAAATTGAGTATCTCGGTGATTTGAAGTACCCAATATTTCTTAGTGATGTACTAGACCTTGTCTGTGGCTTTATTTGCCTCCAGGTTATGTCATCACGACTATACCTAAGCTTTTGAGTGACAACAGCACATGTGGGTTCTGTACATGCCTAGTAACTGCTTAACCTGAAAGTAAAGGGCACCAGCAGAATTCTCATTATCTAGGGACACCCCTAATGCAAAATAGAAATCAGCAGGTAATGGGCAGTCAGCATTTAGTTCTGCATGTGTAACTTGGGTGCAGGAATGAAGAATACAGAACAAAAAACATTAATGAAGTCTTCAACATGGCTTTGTCCTACCAATTTTGGACGCACAATGGTTCAGTTTTACTCTAGATATTCAGCGTCATCTTGAAGAGAGGAGGTTTTATGACCATTCTGTTACTGCGAAAGCAGCCCTGAATTTGTAGGATCGTGCTAAGCTAACTGTTTAATTCTTGAACTTCTCTTTCTCTCCAGACCTTTTATCGTTCGGCACCATTGGAGGCCCCACCGCCTGCAGCCTGGCCCAACTCCATGAGTGCCTTAATGTTGAACCACTTTGTGCAATGTGACATGCAGCCTGTTTGTGTCTCCTGTGAGGCACTGCAGGTGAAAATTGGCGGTCTGTTTACCCTCAAAAGCATTGTGGTGAAATGTTCTTAAATTGGCAGAAGGCTTTATTAAACTAAGCTGAGCTGACAATTCTGATAGGCTAGTTTGTGACGCAGTTGTTCATGGGTTTGGAGGATTGTTTGGATGGTGTTTAGAGTAAATTAAGTACTGCTTTCTCAGATTTCTACTTTTAATTTATACCGAGACTTTTAAAGGCATTTGTCCTAATTTTCCTTTTATTTTTACACACATTCTTGGGATAAGGGTGTCGATGAAACGTCTGGCATTTATTGCCCATCCTTCGTTACCCCGAGGAGGTGTTGGGAGGTTGAGCTGAGGCTCTGCCTGCCTTTGCAGTTGGATGGAAAAGATCCTGGGGCTATTCAGAGGAGGAAGTTCATGTCCTAGTCAACATTTCTCCCTCAACTAATACCAGCAAAGAACAGATTAACTGGTCATTTATCTCATTTACTGTTTGCGGGATCTTACTGTGCACACTGGCTGCTGCATTTGACTGCATACTAGGACTGTGCTTCAAAACTAACATTGCCTGAGAAGTGCTTTGCAATGTCTTGCGAACATTGTTTTTTTATTCTTTCATGGGATGTGGGCGTTTAGAGGACAGTTAAGAGTCAAGCACATTGCTGTGGGTCTGGAGTCACATGTAGGCCAGACCGGGTAAGAACAGCAGATTTCCTTCCCTAAAGGACGTCAGTGAACCAGTTGGGTTTTTATGACCATCAGTGATGGTTTCAAGGTACCATTACTGAGACTAGCTTTCAATTCCAGATTTTTATTAGTTAATTGAATTTAAATTCCACCAGCTGCTGTGGTGGGATTTGAACCCGTGTCCCTTTGGCATTAGCCTGGATTACTAGTTCAGTGATCTTACCACTATGCCACCATCTCCCAGATAGTGCTTTGGGATCTTTTAGGGCCACCTGAGAGGACAGATGGGGCCTCAGTTTGACATCGGCCTGGATCATGAGCTCAAGTCTCTAGCGTGGGGCGCGAGTCCATCCACAACTTTCTGAGCCAGAAAGGGTGCAGCCGCTGAGGCTGATATCTAGTTTTCTTTGCACTGAATTTTCCCCACTGTTCCATAATTGGCACACCATGCAATATTTAGTCCCCCTGCATACTTGTAGTAACCCCACTGTTGTCCTTTTTGCTGAAATTCCTTCACAAAACACTGTTCAGTCCCCCATTACATCAGCTTACCAGCATAAATGGACAGTGTTTTTACTGGTGGAGTATGATGCCATTGAAATGGTTGAGAGAATGGTGAGTAGTCAGAGAAGGAACTGCTGTGCAGTTGGAGCTCATCTCTTTTTGAACCTATGGCCTTTTCGTCTAAAGTATAGTGGAGAAAGGTTTTAACTGAAAATGCATCTTGGTTAAACTAAAATCATGTCTTGATTTGAGCTGAAGTCACTCTCCCTCTGTCTTTATTCTGTTAGTCTGCTTTCCCCACTTCCAAGGGTCATTCCACCATCTCTTTCCCCCGCATCCCTTCCGCATCCCTTGACCATAGGCTATTGAAGTGCTTTGCCGCACTTTTTGAAATTGGTTGAATATGAAATGTGGATCTCTCCCAATTTTACATGTAATTGACTCTTGACTTGTCTGGGAATGACTATTTACTGTGGCTTATACGCAGTGTGCTACATAGCACAACATGTGCTTCAACTGAACTGATTTATTTTTACACATCTGGATCTGCCCAGATAACAAAGAACAGTACAGCACAGAAACAGGCCATTCGACCCTCCAAGCCTGCGCCGATCTTGATGCCTGTCTAAACTAAAACCTTCTGCACTTCCAGGGACCGTATCCCTCTATTCCCATCCTATTCATGTATTTGTCAAGATGCCTCATAAATGTCGTTATTGTACCTGCTTCCACCACCTCCCCCGGCAGCAAGTTCCAGGCACTCACCACCCTCTGTGTAAAGAACTTGCCTCGCACATCCCCTCTAAACTTTGCCCCTCTCACCTTAAACCTATGTCCCCTAGTAACTGACTCTTCCACCCTGGGAAAAAGCTTCTAACTATCCACTCTGTCCATACCGCTCATAACTTTGTAAAACCTCTATCATGTCACCCCTCCACCTCCGTCGTTGCAGTGAAAACAATGTGAGTTTATCCAACCTCTCCTCATAGCTAATGCCTTCCAGACCAGGCAACATCCTGGTTGTATGAGGTTGCACAGAATTCACAAGTACACGGATGATTGTAGTTAATTGCAGCTCGTGCGTCCCCACAACAGCTGAGAAGCGATCCTGAGTGAAGTTATATTTTTGGGTCTGCCATAGATGCATTTTTTATTTCAGTGTCGCATGCTGCCATAAGGGGGTCCCAAATTCCTTGTGTACCAGAGCAGAGTTCCACTGTCCAATAAATAAGGGTGTAATCTCAGGTAGGCGTGGGGTAACAGTCGTGCCTCTTGTGATCTGAGCTGAATCCATGTCTTGGGCATGCTTCCCCCATGAGCCTCTGAGGTCTCTTCAAAGAAATGATACAGTAGTTCACAGCAAGGGAGCAGACAAAGCAACACTTACAATTGGACTCCCTCCATCGGTACAACTTCTCGTCATGTAATATGAAATAATAAACCTGCTGCATTTCCCCACATCACTGGGTTGTCTTGACTTGACCTTGGCAAGTTGTAGAATTGAATGCAATCTGTTTAATTTGGGATTGACATCAGTTAAACTGACCATGCTAGATAGTCATCAAACCCCATTGGTTCATTAATGTCCTTCAGAGGGGATCCTGTTACTCCTACTTGATCTGGGCTTTTGACTCCAGTCTGACAATATAATGTAGCCTCTTAATGCCCCTGGAGCAGATAGGCATGGGGAATAAATATTTCCTTGCCAGTGTTGCCACATCCCAAAGACCAGTTAGATAAATAACTCCTAACCATTGTCAGGTAAGCCCCCCATCTGCCAAGACTGAGGGACACATTATTTCGCCACGTGAACATTAAAACTTAAAATTGTGGCTGGGAAGAAAAGAGGGCCTATCACAAGCAGTTGCCAGGCCCTGGACTGGAAAGATATTTGCGTGCTAGCAGACAGTGTTGGAACAAGGGACCCAGTCCTTGCACAGAAGTAGTGGTCAGACCAGTTTAGTCACATAACTGGGTTTTTTTTTAACTCCGTAAACTCCTGGACTGAAAAAGACCTCTCTTGTCTGCTCTCATCTTGCTCTCACCAGCTTCGGAAGCCATTGAAGACAACTTAACCCCAAGAAAGAAAAGTCTCCTACAGTGAACAAAGTTTAAGAGGAATACTGGGCACCAACGAAAAGCAAGAACTACCTACAATCAAGGACTCAACAGCGAGCTGGAAGCACCGTTTTATTAAAAAAAACCCTCTTCAGATATTGCCTCAAACCACCCTGTTTTATTTTTCTTCTCTTTTCTGTCTCTATTTGCATATGCGTATCGCGTACGCATGCTAGCATGGGGCATGGCGTGTATCCGTAGGTGTTAACCAAATTAGTTTGTTTAAGGGTTAATAAATTTCACTTTTCTTTAGACCTAAGAAAACCTGGTGTGCTCGTTTCTTTGCCTTATAATTGGAAAGCGGTGAACAAGGGTTCACCAAGGGGGAGCTCAAAACTGTGTGTTTAAAAATCTAACCCTCTTCCAACAAGACCAGGTGAAGACAGTAAAAGACCCCTGGACACATTACTCACCTGGTTGTGGCACTATCCTTTGCATGCTAAAGTTTGAGTTTGGTGAATGGGTTGCCTTTGCAGCTTTGTTGAAAAATCTGACTTTTTATTTGTTCATTACTCAAGAGGGGGCTGGGCCAGACTACAAAGCTTAGCTCACTGATATTTTAGCCACTGTTGGCCTAAATCTGCTTCTCTTTAAAACACAACCCTTCAAAATAACTTATAGAAATCTGGTCTGTGGCCAATATGATAAACAGCAATTGGGATAGAACTTCAACCCAGAGAATGAGCAAGTGGGTTATTTAAGACAAGTCTGTAGCCTGCTCCAGATAAGTGGGAGGGGAATAGATATTAAAAACTGCTTTTTCGGGGACATTTCCTAATGCTGTTCCTGCACCGATGAAGGTGAGTTCAGTAAGGGGGTTTCTGCTGAGTTTTGTTTCTGTCTGAAAATATTTTATTCACATTTATTGTGCTGTGGCTTACTGTGTTCTGAAGTTTCCTGTTCTCTTCCCCCTCCCCAGGGCCCTGGCAAGTATTAAGTAGCTGATTGAGTTGGTGCTGGTGGAGGCTGATCCAAGTCCAGTGGCTGGCTGACCTTTGGTAAGTAATTTGTTTCCAGACATTGCAGGGCAGCGCAGTGGTTAGCACCGCAGCCTCACAGCTCCAGGGACCCGGGTTCGATTCTGGGTACTGCCTGTGCGGAGTTTTCAAGTTCTCCCTGTGACCGCGTGGGTTTTCGCCGGGTGCTGCGGTTTCCTCCCACTGCTAAAGACTTGATAGGTAAATTGGCTGTTGTAAATTGCCCCGAGTGTAGGTAGGTGGTAGGGAATATGGAATTGCTGCAGGGTTAGTATAAATGGGTGGTTGTTGGTTGGCACAGACTCGGTGGGCCGAAGGGCCTGTTTCAGTGCTGTATCTCTAAATAAATAGATGAAGTACCAGCTTTTAAGCTTTTCCAGTTCGGTCTTCACCGTACATTAACTGTTTATCTCGCACAACTGGGTGTACAGCATCCAAGAGCAATTGTTCTTGTTCTCCGGCACCAGCTGTATTTTGAGTCTGCCCCTCTGTCTAATCTCAAGAGTCAGGTCATGGAGTGATACCAAGGCTGTGATCTCAGGATTCAGACAGCTGTGGATAGATGGTTCAAAGGGATTACCTGAAACATTAACCTGTATTTTCTCTCTGGATGTTGATTAACTGTCCAGTGTTTTCTGTTTTATTTTTAATCCATGCTTTTACTCTGTAGTTAGAATCCTCAGTCGTTGGTTCAATATATCCCAATTTGTGAACAGTTGCAAGTTACCGCTCCCTGCACTTGTAGTGAATGTTACAGCCCTCCCTCCTTGTGTAAACAGGGAGTGTCCTTGCTGTAGTTCAGGCACCCAACCCAAAGCACCTTTACCATATAAACTTCTGTAAGTAGTCTCCCGTGAGCTGAAACCTGTTTATCCCTGCCACTTTTGGGTTAGCATAGCTCAGGTACAACCCCGACTGGAGTAAACTGCTCCCTGGAGAATGCACAGGATTGCTATCATGTTCTCCCCACCTTCCATGGGCTTATACACTGACTAAAATGAAGCTACCGTAAACCCAGGCAACCCGGAGGAGTAGACTTGAAGTACTTGCGGACTGGTTAGACTGCTTCTTGGCGTAGAGTCTCTGGCCTGTCATTCTGCTGGCTTTACCCACCCCATCCTGTGCAGTGCAGTGTCACAGTTAAGAGAAGAGCTGAACAGAAGTAACAACAATTGATATGGTTTTGTTTCAACCCCTTTCAGTAGCAGAGGCTGCAAAAGGCACTTCCTCAGCTTGCTGGAACAGCTTGCCATCTGCTGCTATACTAGCAGGGATGCAAGTTGCCAGTCCCATGAGATCAGGGTTCACGAGCTGAGTGTCAGGTATGATGTCCAACAATCAGCCTATTGCTCCTCCCTCCCTACATGTGCTTGGCATGGTTGATATTTAAAATACGAAAGGTACAGTTTATCCCAGGGCAAATTGTGTTCAGTGAGCGAGAGAGGGAACCACCCAGTGTAGATTCTCATCAGTCCCATGACTCAGTCTGGAAATGTACAGTCTTGACTGTGGGTTCTCACCTTCAATGTAATTTGCTTCACCTCTGCTCTTGCAACCTGTTGCAGCTTCTGAATCCTGTGCCCTGGGTATTTCTATATCGACATCAGCCGCTGTGCCTTTGAGAATTCCTGTATTGAACCAGTATTGTTAATAAAAGTTTTGTTCTGAAATGCTATGTGTTGTGTTCTTGTGTGTGTTTAGGTATGGGTGGGTGTGAGAGGGAATGGCATTTAGGTGAAAACTGACGCCCCATGACCACTGAAGAGACTGAACAGAAGCCTAATTCTTAGCCTCCTCCCTTCCCATCTCCAAACTGGGATAATCAGCAAGCAGTTTATCCTTTAACCTGGGGTAACTCCATTACTTCCTTATGTATTAGTGTTTACCTGGCTGATGGGTCCACAAGTAACCTGGTCACAGACCTTCAAGCGTGCCAGGTTGAAAGTGCCCAGTAGGTGGTGTTCACCCAGTCGTCTTCTGTATGTTCTGTAAATTGATATGTTCTGAATCTCCCCTGCTGCCTCACTCGACCCGAGGTACACTGTCCGGGAAGCCCCAGGTTTCACCGACAGCCTCAGCTTAGCTGATTGCAGTTGGGCCTTTGTGCTCTGGATTATGCGAGGAGAAAACCAACCTGAGTGCTTCTTCCCCTCGAAGAGGGCAGCACTGAGGGGCTGTCGGAGGGGCTGCTGCACTGTCGGAGGGGCAGCACTGAGGGGCTGCTGCACTGTCGGAGGGGCAGTTTGGTTTTGACCTTTGACTTTTTGGCACTAGCCAAGTGCACAGTTCCTCAGCAGGGTTGATGCTACCAGCAGGAGTGGGGATATGGCAGATAACCCACTACCAATAGCACATGGATAGGGCCTGTGCAATAATATGTTGGAGGTCTGCAAATACTATCTCAAAGCAGGATCTTGCTTTCAGGACCCTTTTTTTAAAAAACAGCCAGCTACAGGGTTAGAATAACTTTGTTCCTTACTTTTATTAATCAGTTGGCTAGAAGATTAGCAGAATTGAATGTGCTTCCACTGCTCTTATTGAGGCTGACAAAAGTGCAAGTACAGAGGGAGTGGAATCTAATGTCCGATTTCCCTCATGATTTGGATTCTTCCTTCAATCAGTAACTATATCAGGAACTTACTATTTCAAGTATTTTCAGAGCCAGTCATTCTGCAGGGTAAATTCTTTTCCCTGTTGTAATTGTGTGGCAGTTGATGTTTGCAGCCTGGAGCTGAGCGCCACGACAGTCATTTAATTCTGACCTGAAACTCATAATCATTTTCCAGTTTGATTTGGTGCTCTCACCAGGCCAATTCTAGCTGTTAAATGGACAAAGTCTCAAATCAGTCTGCCTTTGAGACTTTTTAACAAGGCCATTGCTGCACCTTAGCAGTAGAACATACATTGTAATCACCCAGTGTAAAACAATACATCGTCTGACACTGAGCAGTGCCACAGGTTCTCCACCAGTGTTCTGTTAAATGGTGCTCAAATTGATCCAAATTCTCTGAATAGTCAGATTCCTGCCGCCTTCAGAAATGGCAGATGGAGTTTAATCCGGACAAATGTGAGGTAATGCCTTTTGGAAGGTCTAATGCAGGTGGGAAGTATACAGTAAATGGCAGAACCCTTAGGAGTATTGACAGGCAGAGAGATCTGGGCGTACAGGTCCACAGGTCACTGAAAGTGGCAACGCAGGTGGATAAGGTAGTCAAGAAGGCATACGGCATGCTTGCCTTCATCGGTCGGGGCATAGTGTATAAAAATTGGCAAGTCATGTTGCAGCTGTACAGAACTTTAGTTAGGCCACACTTAGAATATTGCGTGCAATTCTGGTCGCCACACTACCAGAAGGACGTGGAGGCTTTGGAGAGGGTACAGAAGAGGTTTACCAGGATGTTGCCTGGTCTGGAGGGCATTAGCTATGAGTAGAGGTTGGATAAACTCAGATTGTTTTCACTGGAACGACGGAGGTGGAGAGGCGACATGATAGAGGTTTACAAAGTTATGAACAGCATGGACAGAGTGGATAGTCAGAAGCTTTTTCCCAGGGTGGAAGAGTCAGTTACTAGGGGGCATAGGTTTAAGGTGAGAGAGGCAAGGTTTAGAGGGGATGTGCGAGGCAAGTTCTTTACTCAGAGGGTGGTGAGTGCCTGGAACTTGCTGCCAGGGGAGGTGTTGGAAGCAGGTACGATAGCGACGTTTCAGAGGCATCTTGACAAATACATGAATCAGAAGGGAATAGAGGGATATGGGCCCCGGAAGTGCAGAAGGTTTTAGTTTAGGCAGGCATCAAGATCGGCGCAGGCTTGGAGGGCCGAATGGTCTGTTCCTGTGCTGTATTGTTTCTTTGTTCATTTTCATCTAGTTCCCCCAGCAGTTGCTCATTTATCCTCTGGTTTAACACTCCTGAGGCTGCATTCGGTTCCTGCGATGTGCTAATAAATTTATGAACATACGAATTAGGAGCAGAAGTAGGCCATTTGGCCCCTCGAGCCTGCTACTCCATTGAATAATATCATGGCTGGTCTGTTTGTGATTCAAATTGCACACTCCCATCTAACCCTGATAATCTTAGATTCTTGTTAGGCAAGGGAATCAATCTACCTCCACCTTAAAAATATTCGATGACCCCGTCTCCACCAGCTTCTGAGGCAAAGAATTCCAGTGTCTCTCAACCCTCGAGAAAAAATATCTCCTCATTTGTCCTAAAAGGGGGACCTCTAGTTCTGGACTCATCCAAGAAAAATCCTTTCCACACCCCCCTCGTGAATTTAATTACTTGCTGTGTTTGTCCACCAGCCTAACTGATCATTTGGTGATTGTAAGCATAGGTAAGCCAGGAGGAATAGCCCCAATCAGCATTTCCCAATATAAAACACGCAGTAAACAAATTCTGCACAGCAAGTGGTTTTTGGAGGTCACACATACACATACACACACACACACAAGCTGAGGACAGAGCCTGGTGCATAACACATTCCTCACTCAGTATGTGGGAAGAGATGACACAACAACTGGGTATTAGAGTCAGATTGTATGAACACAGACTGTAAAGTGAAGGGCATATGGATCCTATTGGTGATTTGATGAATAAAAGATATCGGTCAAACGTCTCCATATTTCCTTGTCCTTGAACTTGTATTAAGGGTAGCTGTCAGAATTAAATTACAGCACAACGATAGGCTATTTGACCTGTTCATGCTCCACACAAACCTCCTCCAATCCCTTTTCATCTCGCCCTGTAAACATGCCCTATTCCCTTCACTCTCATATACTTCCGCAGCTTCTCCTTAAATGTATCTGCATTATTCACTTCATTGACTCCATGTGGCAGTATGTTCCATATTCTCACCACACTGGGTAAAACTTTTTTTCCTGAATTCTTTATTGGATTTATTAGTAATTGTCTTTTATTTATGACCCTTAGTTTTGGTTCCCTGACAGGCTGGAGGTAGAGAAGATATTTCCACGTATCGAACCCCTGCATAATTTTAAAGACCTCTACCAGGTTTTCCCTTTTCTGTGGAAAAGAGCCACAGCCCGTTCAGTAAATCTTTTTCACTTTCTTCTGTATCATTTTTATACTGTGACTAGAACTGTGCGCTGTACTCTTCAGTGTGGTCTAACCAAGGTTTGAAATATTTCTCCCCACAGCCCGGCACATTCTGCCTTTACAGATTAACAATCTAATTCCCTCTTCAATGCCTCGATTGAACCGGTTCCTCGATCCCTTTTACTCTATTCCCTTGAGATTCTTAATATCCAAGCAGTATGTGGCCTCCTTACACTTCCTACCAAAATACAGCACCTCTCACTTTTATCTATATTGAAATCCATTTGCCATTCTGTAAGTTTGTTAATGTTTTCTTTTGTTGCAGTCTTCCTGCATGTTAACTTTATTTTCCCCCAAATTGGTGTCATCCCCAAATTTTGAAATTGTCCTTCTGATTCCCAAGTCCAAATAATTAACGTAAATGATGAACAACAGTGGTTCCAGCACTGATTCCTGTGGTTACATCCTGCCTTCCACCAGCCTGCACAATCACTTTTAATCCCCTACTCTCTGTAGCCAGCTTGCTATCCACACTGTTACTTGTCCCCTGTCTCCACGTGTTCTGACCCCCTTCATGACTCTATCAGGTGGTATCTTTTCAAAGACATTTTGAAAGTCAGTGCACATCTCATCCATTGCATTCCCCTTGCCTACTCTGTTACTTCTTCAAAAGAACTCAATAAGCTTAATTAAGCATGACCTTTTGTTTTAAAATTGGTGCTGACTGTTATATTTTCAGTTTCTAGATGTTTTGCTATTACATCTTTAATTAAAAATTCCATTCTCATACTACAAACACTAAGTGAATTGATGTATGGTTCCCTGGATTTGTTCCATCTCCCTTTCTAAATATAGGAATCTCATTAGCTTGTCCCCTGGAAGAAAAAGTGACAGATTCATGCACTCGAAGCATGATTTTGTGGTATCAATAGCTGTTCTTTCTCCATACCCCTGTATTTATCCAGTTCTCTATCAAAAGTTGTGATTGAATCTGCTTCCACTGCCCTTTCAGGCAGCACATTCCAGATCATAACTCCCTGTTTAAAAAAAAATGTTTCAGTGTGTCACCTCTGGGTCTTTTGCCAATTACATTAAATCTATGTCCCCGAGGTTTGCATACATACACCCCAGATCTCTATGTACCTGCATCCCCTTTTAAATTGTACCATTTATTTTATATTGCCTCTCCTCATTCTTCCTACCAAAATGCATCAAACTACACTTTGCTGCATCTACCATGTGTCTGCCCAATTCACCAGTCTGCCCGTGTCCTCCTGAATTCTGTTACTATCCTCCTCATTGTTAACTATATTTCTGAGTTTCGTGTCATCTGCAAACTTTGAAATTATGCTCTGTATTCCCAAGTCCAGGTCATTAATTGTATATCAAAAAGTGCAGTGGTCCCACTACTGACCCTAGGGGAACACCACGGTATACTCTCCAATAACTACGTGCATTTAAATAATTCCTTTCACATAGCAAAATGTCCCAAGCTGTGTTTGTCAAACAAAATTTGGCGATGAGCCACAGAAGGAGCTATTAGGACTGATGACCTCAAGCTTGGTCACGGAGGTAGGAGGAGCATCTTTAAGGAGAGGTTTGGGGAGGGAATTCCAGAGTTTAGGGCCAATGGTGGAGTGAGTAAAACTGGGGATGTGCAAGAGCGCAGAATTGGAGAAGGACAAAGATCTTTGCAGGAGGTGACGACAGAGATGGGGAGGGCGAGAACGTGAAGGGATTTGAAAACGAGGATGAGAGTTTTAAAAACGTGGTATTGCTGGATAGGGAGCTAGTGTAAACCAGCAATCACTGGGGTGCCTGTAAATCAACTGTTCACTGCTATTCTATTCTCTGCCACTGAGCCAATTTTGTATCCACGACTGTTAATCCCAAGGGCTTTAATTTTACTAACAGTTACTTTCTTGAACACCTTTTCTTACACATCAACTATCCTATCCTCATCAACTCTCTCCATTACTTCATCAAAGGACTCAATCAAGTCAGTCAAACATGGTTTTCCTTTGACCAATCTATGCTGACCTCCATTTATTAGCCCATACTTTTCCAGGTGTCAGTTAATTTCGTCTTAACCTGCCCCTGGGCAAGCCACTTTGCACACAGTAAGATCCCACAAATGGCAACGAGGGAAATGAGCATTAATGTTTTTAGTTGTGTCAGGGGAATGGAACTGAGTGAATTGCTCTGCCCCGGAGAGCCGGGGCAGACGCGATGGGCCAATTGGCCTCCTTCTGCACTGTAACAATTCTGTGATACTGTGGTTGAGAGATCTATATTAGCCAGGTCACCAGGGAGAACTCCCCCGATCTGCTTTAAAATAGTGGCAGATGGAGCCTCGGTTTAACGTCCCATGCGAAAGACGGTATCTTGAACAGCATAGATTTGCATAGAATCTACAGCCCAGGGATGGCCATTCGGCCCAACTGATTTATACTGGTTTTTATACTCCAGTTCTACTACTGACCTCTTCCCACCCTGCCCATTGATTCCCTTCTTCACCAGTCAATCCACCTCTTAAATGCACCAACACTATCTGCTTCATGTGCCACCATGTAGCAGAGAGTTCCATGTTTTTAACTTCCTCCATGCAAAGAAATTCATCCTAAATTCTTCATTTCATCTATTAGTGATTGCTTTACAGTTGTGCTCTCTTGTTCTGCACACACCCACAAAGAAAGGCTTGCATTTCTATAGCACCTTTCACAACCCCAGGACATCCTAAAGCATATTACAGCCAATGAAATACTTGAAAAGTGTAGTCGCTGTTGTAATTTATTGAACCCCTTCATAATTTCACAGACCCCATCAGGCCTCTACTTATAGAATCAAAGAGTCACTACGGCACAGGAGACCGTTCAGCCCATCCAGTACATGATAGAACATAGAACAGTACAGGCCCTTTGGCCCACGATGTTGTGCCGAACCTTTAACCTACTCTAAGATCAAACTAACTACCTACCCTTCATTCCACTATCATCCATGTACCTATCCAAGAGTCGCTTAAATGCCCCTAATGTATCTGCTTCTACTACCACCGCTGGCAGCGCATTCCACGCACCCACCACTCTCTGTGTAAAGAACCTACCTCTGACATCTCCCCGAAACCTTCCTCCAATCACCTTAAAATTATTCCCCCTGGTGATAGCCCTTTCCACCCTGGGAAAAAGTCTCTGACTATCCACTCGATCTATGCCTCTCATCATCTTGTACCCCTCTATCAAGTCACCTCTCATCCTTCTTCACTCCAATGAGAAAAGCCCTAGCTCCCTCAATCTTTCTTCGTAGGACATGCCCTCCAGTCCAGGCAGCATCCTGGTAAATCTCCTCTGCACCCTCTCTAAAGCTTCCACATCCTTCCTATAATGAGGCGACAAGAACTGAACACAATATTCCAAGTGTGGTCTAACCAGGGCCTTATAGAGCTGCAGCATAACCTCGCGGCTCTTAAACTCAATCCCCCTGTTAATGAAAGCCAACACACCATACGCCTTCTTAACAACCCTATCAACTTGGGTGGCAACTTTGAGCGATCTATGGACATGGACCCCAAGATCCCTCTGTTCCTCCACACTACCAAGAATCCTGTCTTTAAGCCTGTATTCCGCATTCATATTTGACCTTCCAAAATGTATCACTTCACACTTTTCCAGGTTGAACTCCATCTGCCACTTCTCAGCCCAGCTCTGCATCCTGTCAATGTCCCGTTGCAACCTACAACAGCCTTCCACACTATCCACAACTCCAGCAACCTTCGTGTCATCGGCAAACTTGCTAACCCAGCCTTCCACTTCCTCATCCAAGTCATTTATAAAAATCACAAAGAGCACAGGTCCCAGAACAGATCCTTGTGGAACACCACTGGTCACCGAGCTCCATGCTGAATACTTTCCATCTACTACCACCCTCTGACTTCTATGGGCTAGCCAATTTTGTATCCAGACAGCCAACTTTCCCTGAATCCCATGCCTCCTTACTTTCTGAATGAGCCTACCATGGGGAACCTTATCAAACGCCTTGCTAAAATCCATATACACCACATCCACTGCTCTTCCTTCATCAATGTGTTTTTTCACATCTTCAAAGAATTCAATAAGGCTTATGAGGCATGACCTGCCCCTCACAAAGCCATGCTGACTGTCTCTAATCAAACCATGCTTTTCCAAATAATCATAAATCCTGTCTCTCAGAATCCTCTCCAATAATTTGCCCACTACCGACGTAAGACTGACTGGTCTATAATTCCCAGGGTTATCCCTATTCCCTTTCTTGAACAAGGGAACAACATTTGCCACCCTCCAATCATCCGGTACTACTCCAGTGGACAGTGAAGACGCAAAGATCATCACCAAAGGCGCAGCAATCTCTTCCCTTGCTTCCCGTAATATCCTTGGGTATATCCCGTCTGGCCCCGGGGACTTATCTGTCCTCATATCATTCAAAATTTCCAGCACATCCTCCCTCTTAACCTCAACCTGTTCGAGCATATAAGCCTGTTCCACGCTGTCCTCACAAACGACCAGGTCCCTCTCACTAGTGAATACTGAAGCAAAGTATTCATTTAGGACCTCCCCTACCTCCTCCGACTCCAAGCACAAGTTCCCTCCACTATCCCTGATCAGCCCGACCCTCACTCTGGCCATCCTCTTGTTCCTCACATAAGTGTAGAACGCCTTGGGATTTTCCTTAATCCTACCCGCCAAGACTTTTTCATGTCCCCTTCTAGCTCTCCTAAGTCCATTCTTCAGTTCCTTCCTGGTTACCTTGTAACCCTCTAGAGCCCTGTCTGATCCTTGCTTCCTCAACCTTAAGTATGCTTCCTTCTTCCTCTTGACTAGCTGTTCCACATCTCTTGTCATCCAAGGTTCCTTCACCCTACCATCCCTTCCTTGCCTCATCGGGACAAACCTATCCAGCAGTCGCAGCAAGTGCTCCCTAAACAACCTCCACATTTCTGTCGTGCATTTCCCTGAGAACATCTGTTCCCAATTTATGCTCCCCAGTTCCTGCCTAATAGCATTGTAATTCCACCTCCCCCAATTAAATATCTTCCCATCCTGTCTGCTCCTGTCCCTCTCCATGACTATAGTAAAGGTCAGGGAGTTGTGATCACTATCACCGAAATGCTCTCCCACCGAGAGATCTGCCACCTGGCCTGGTTCGTTGCCAAGCACCAAATCCAACATAGCCTCCCCTCTAGTCGGCCTATCTACATATTGAGTCAGGAAACCTTCCTGGACACACCTGACAAAAACTGCTCCATCCAAACTATTTGCACTAAGGAGGTTCCAATCAACATTAGGGAAGTTGAAGTCACCCATGACAACAACCCTGTTACTTCTGCACCTTTCCAAAATCTACCTCCCAATCTGTTCCTCTGTGTCTCTGTTGCTATTGGGGGGTCTATAGAAAACTCCCAACAAAGTGACTGCTCCTTTCCTGTTTCTGACTTCCACCCATACTGACTCAGTGGACAAACCCTCCTTGACGACCTCCCTTTCTGCAGCTGTGATACTATCCCTAATTAACAATGCCACTCCCCCACCTCTTTTACCTCCCTCCTATTCCTTTTGAAACATCGAAACCCCGGAACATCCAACATCCATTCCTGCCCCTGTGATATCCACGTCTTCATAATGGCCATAACATCCATGCTGTAAGTTCATCACCCTTATTCCTGACACTTCTTGCGTTAAAATAGACACACTTCAACCCATCATACTGGCTGCAACTTTGCCCTGTCAACTGTCTAACCTTCCTCACAGACTCTCTGCACTCAGTATCTGCCTGCTCAACAGCTACGCCATCTACTGATCCGTGGCTCTGGTTCCCATCCCCCTGCCAAACTAGTTTAAACCCTCCCAAAGAGCTCTAGCAAACCTCCCGCCCAGGATATTGGTGCCCCTCCAGTTCAGATGCAACCCGTCCTTCTTGTACAGGTCCCACCTTCCCCAGAAGGTATCCCAATGATCCACATATCTGAATCCCTCCCTCCTACACCAGTTCTGTAGCCACGTGTTCAGCTGCACTCGCTCCCTGTTTCTAGCCTCACTGGCACGTGGCACCGGTAACAATCCTGAGAATACTACTCTGCTCGTCCTGCCTTTCAGCTTCCAACCTAACTCTCTATATTCGCTTTTCAGGTCCTCATCCCTTTTCCTAGCCATGTCATTGGTACCGATATGTACCACGACCTCTGGCTGCTCCCCCTCCCCCTTAAGAATACTGTGGACTCGATCCGAGACATCCCTGACCCTGGCACCTGGGAGGCAACATACCATCCGGGAGACAAAAACAAGAAATGCTGGATTCACTCAGCAGGTCTGGCAGCATCTGTGGAAAGAGAAGCAGAGTTAACGTTTCGGGTCAGTGACCCTTCTTCGGAACTGGGGTTCCGAAGAAGGGTCACTGACCCGAAACGTTAACTCTGCTTCTCTTTCCACAGATGCTGCCAGACCTGCTGAGTGAATCCAGCATTTCTTGTTTTTGTTTCAGATTTCCAGCATCCGCAGTATTTTGCTTTTATACCATCCGGGAGTCTTGTTCGCGACCACAGAATCTCCTGTCTGTTCCTCTAACCATTGAATCTCCGATCACTATTGCTCTCCTATTCTCCCCCCTTCCCTTCTGAGCCACTGAGCCAGGCTCAGTGCCAGAGACCTGGCCACAGTGGCTTTCCTCTGGTAGGTCGTCCCCCCCAACCGTATCCAAAACATTATACGTATTATTGAGGGGAACGGCCACAGGGGATCCCTGCACTTTGCGCCTATTCCCTTTCCCTCCCCTGACGGTCACCCAGCTACCTTTATCCTGTAACTTAGGTGTCACTACTTCCCTATAACTGCTTGCTATCTCCCCCTCAGCATCCTGAATGATCCGAAGTTCATCCAGCTCCAGTTCCCTAATGCAGTCTGTGAGGAGCTGGAGTTGGGTGCACTTCTCACAGGTGAAGTCAGCAGGGATACAAGTGGTGACCCTCACCTCCCACATCCTGCAAGAGGAGCATACAACTGCCCTAGCTTCCATCCCCTCTGCTCTAAATTGACAATGATGGTAATGATGGCTCTCTCTAAGGCAATCCAGTCAGTCCCACTCCCCCTGCTCTATCCCCATAGCCCTGCAAGTTTATCTCCCTCAAGTGCCCATCCAATTTCCTTTTGAACTCATTGATTGTCTCCGCTTCCACCGCCCTCGTAGGCAGCGAATTCCCGGTCATTACCACCCGCTGTGTAAAAAAGTTCTTCCTCCCATTCCCCTGCATCTTTTACCCAAAACCTTCAATCTGCGTCCCTTAGTCCTTCCGCAATCAGCTAATGGGAACAGCTTTTCTTTGTCTACCTTAAACCCCTATTAAATCTCCCCTCAAACTCCTTTGCTCCAGGGAGAACAACCCCAGCTTCTCCAAGCTAACCTTGTAGCTAAAATTCCCCATCCCTGGAACCATTCTGGTAAATCTCCACTGCACCCTCTCAAGGACCCTCACCTCCTTCCCAAAGTGTTGTGGCTGATTAGTCCTCTCTCTCTCAGGGAGAAGAGCCCCAGCCCCTTTTATTTTTATTGGCATAGCTTGCTTCCCCTCTACTAACATCCCTCCATGAACCTTTCTTCCGCTTGCTTATTTCGCTGCGCTCCCTCAGTTCTGCACTGGGGGCTGATAGGCTAGATAGTGGGATCTTGCTGTGTACATAGACTCAGGACCTTCTGACCGAGGAGCTGAGCCAAACGGAGGAGCAATAGAACATAGAAAACATAGAAAATACAGCACAGAACAGGCCCTTCGGCCCACGATGTTGTGCCGATCCTTTGTCCTCTGTCAAGGACAATTTAATCTATACCCCATCATTCTCCTTTATCCATATACCTATCTAAAAGCCGTTTGAAAGTCCCTAAAGTTATAGAACATAGAAAATACAGCACAGAACAGGCATGTAATTATTTGACAATGGGCCTATGAGGTTCTGTATGTCTCATATTGCAGGAGAGGGCAGTGGTCCAGAGCAATACAGGCTTAGTGCCGGCGGCGAGCTGCAGGTGGCGCTGTGGAGCCAGCCCCGAGCACCAGCCGTGGACGACGTCGCTCTTGTCTCCTTCCTCTCACCTTGTTGGCAGCACAGCCGGTAACTAGGGGGAACGGGAGCAACCAATCCGGAGCGCGCTGGGAGCTTGAGTGACACAGCGGCCGGCCAATCAAAAGAGAGCGTGCCGGCGCGGACTCCTGGGCCCGCAGCCAATAGGCGCGGGGCGGGGGGTTGAGGGGCGGGGCGAGTGCGGCGCGGCTGCGGGATGGGGCTGCTCAGCATCCTGAAGAAAATGAAGCAGAAGGAGCGGGAGGTGCGGTTGCTGATGCTGTATCCTAACCGGGGGCTCCGGGCGAGGGAGGGAGCGAGGAACGGGCTGTGCACTGCGGGCTCAATTATTAAACTCACACCCACCTAACTGCCTGCGAGAGCCGGTACAAGGCGGCTTAATGGTAGGCCGCAGGCTCATGGGGCGGGGCTGGGGTGTGGGATTAGGCGGGGCCTGGGAGCAGGGGTGGGGCCGGGGCCTGGGAGCAGGGGTGGGGCCGGGGCCTGGGAGCAGGGGTGGGGGCGGGGCCTGGGAGAGGAGTGGGGGTGGGCGGAGCCTGGGAGTGGGGGTGGGCGGAGCCTGGGAGTGGGGGAGGATCTTGGGGTGGAGCCTGGGGGGAGGGGTGAGTGGAGCCTGTGTGGGTGGAGCCTGGGAGAGGGGTGGGTGTAACGTGGGAGAGGGGTGGAGCATGGGAATGAGGCAGAGCCTGGATGAGGGGGTGGGTGGAGCTTGGGAGTGGAGGGTGGGGCTTGAGAGTGGGTAAGTGGGGCTTGGGGGGGTGGGGGGCGTGTAGGTTCGTAGAATGGGGCCTGGGTGGGGCGCAGATCTAGGGGTATGCGGGCAGGGCCTGAGCAGTCAGCCTAGCCAGGGAGGAAGGTGGGCAGGACTCTGCCCAGTCCTGGCCCACAGATATGGACCAGACTTGAAGGGCTGAATGGCCTCTTGGCTTTTTTCTTTCAGCTGTGATCCTTTGCCCAGTGCATTCTGTGCCCTGCCTTTGACTGGGTAACATGGGCAGCGAGACAGTGGTCCTTCCACTTCTGGTGTCTGATTTCGCTCCGGCCCCGACTGATGCCACGGCAGGAGGGTCCTACGTGAAGCAGCTTTGAACATTTTTGTTGTATCCTCTGGTTGTTAGTCAATTGAAACACAAAAAAAAAATCCTTTCTTGCGGCAGCAAAACTGGTTGTGTTGGGGCACGGGTGTTTGCTCCACACCCATGCCCGTTTCCTACAAGGGTAGCTGCAGGTGGAAGACTGCTGTCCCAGCTATTCACCCTCCAATCCATCACCGCTTGCACTGCTCAGTCTCTGAGCCCCTGAGACACTGCTCAGTGCCAGCACGGGTGAATATCTGGTCACCAACCAGTTATTTGCCTCCGTGATGCACCCCATCGGTCGGCACTTGTCCCTGTGCTTGATGCTGACTCTGGGCTGTGAAACCTAGAAATCTTCAATTGCCGCTCTTGGGTCGCATTCCCTGCACGAGACGGGCACCCACCAACACTTTAACATTCCCCCTTCCTTAACGCATCTCCAGCGGGCTGGACAACGCCGGCAAAACCACCATCCTTAAAAAGTTTAACGGAGAAGATATCGACACCATTTCCCCCACACTGGGATTCAACATCAAGACGCTGGAGCACCGAAAGTAAGAAACCTCCGCAACTTTTTCCCTGTTTTCTCAGCAAAGCTTCTCCGTGCCTGCGCTGACCCGCTGCGGGGTTGGCATACCACTCGGTGTGGGACTGTGGCCCACACGCAGAGCAGGGAAGGGCCCAGGCTCGATCCCAGGCCAGCACTGACTTGGCGGATTCCAGCTTTGGGTGGGGTGGGGTGGGGTGCCGCTGCGTTTGACCCCGGCGTTCCCTGGCCGAGCGAAAGGGGCGGTCACGCTCCCGCTTCATGCTCCCGTTGCCTCTCCCTGCTAGTGGTGAGGAGAGGGTCAGGCTGTGCTGTGACGCCCCCCCCCCCCCCCCCCCCGTGGTTCAATAGCCCGCCACCCCTCTCCCCGCCTCTTGGAGCAGGAATTGTTCTGCACGAGTTGTGACACTGAGCGAAGGTGAGGGGGGGGGGGGAGGGGGGGGTGTCAGTCGGAGCTTCGTGTGTGTCTTCAGCCTGGGCTAACAGGGAGTAAAGGTGGAGCTGGGTCAGGGTTGGTAGTTTATGCAGCTCCCTCCCATCACTTTATATTTGATTGAAGAGCCATGGTCTGGGAATAAGTTGCCGGCCTGTCGCTCTAGAAGCAGTGGCAGTGGTCGGGGTTCCTGGGGTGGGGGTGGGGGGGTTGCATTCCCATCGCTGCCCTGACACGTTTCCCTTCCCCCTCCCCAGTTTCAAACTGAATATCTGGGACGTGGGAGGCCAGAAGTCGCTGCGGTCCTACTGGAGGAATTACTTTGAGAGCACGGACGGATTAATCTGGGTCGTGGACAGTGCCGATCGACTCCGACTGGAGGACTGCAAGCGGGAGCTCTCTGTGCTGCTCCAGGAAGAGGTAAATCCCAAAGAAACAAGTGGAGGGGGGGGTGGGGAGTGGAAGGTGGCGCAAAACCCCAGCCTGCTGAATGTTCCGGAGGCTCTTCAAAACAGCCCGAGCTTCCCTTTGCTCTGGTGAAAGATCGGGGCTACTCTCCAGTCTGTCTCCAGCCCCACTCCAGAGGCTTGAGCTCATAATCCAGCCCGACGCTCCCAGTGCCAGTACCGAGGGAGTGCGACACTTTCAGAGGCGCAGTACCGAGGGAGTGCCACACTGTTTTAGGTGTTGTCTTTCAGATGAGTCGTTAAACCAAGGCCCCGTCTGACTTCTCAAGAGGTCATGAAAGATCCCATGGCCAAGAAGAGCAGTCAGTATTTATCCTGTAACCAACATCACTAGAAGCAATGATCTGGTCATTATTGCATTGCTGTTTGTGGGATCTTGCTATGCACAAATTGGTTGCTGCGTTTCCTACATTACAACACTTCAGAAAAGTACTTCATTGGCTGTAAAGCAGTTCGGGAAATCCTCAGGTTGTGAGAGGCCCTATAGAAATACAGGTCTATATTTAGAATTATAGTCCTATGGATTATTTCAAATGATATATATTATTACTAATCAGAGCAAGGAGAGAGAGAATGAAACCACAAGCTGTCTCTGTCATGTTCTGGTAGCACGTCTCGTTGCTCTTAAAGGGACAGCGCACTGTGCTGGTACAGATTTGAGCAAGGGCAGAAAGCGGGCTTGGCCATGGTGCCTTCCACAGTCGAATACCCTGCCACTATGCAGACTGAAGGTGAAGAAAGGCCCACTTGGCTGCACTTCCTGTGGAACTGCCTTTCCGTTTCTCCCCCCCCACCCCCCACCGCCACCTCCCCCAGCCATCTTGTTTATGCTTGCTCTGTGTGGGGCGGGGAGGTCGAGACAGGGGAGGTAAATCCCAGCAGGGTAAAGTACTGTTTAAATGCACTGAGATGTTTTCCTCTTTCTCCAGCGCCTGGCGGGAGCTACGCTCTTGGTGTTTGCAAACAAACAGGATCTGCCTGGAGCTCTGTCGTCAGATGCCATTAAAGATGTAAGGACTGATTAGATATTCCTTGTGTGCTTGCCTGTAATTCACGGGTCATGGGCTGGGGAGTAATGATGGTGACTAGATCTAGTGGTTCTTTGAGCAAGCAAAGTCAGTCTCCCCTCTCCCCCATCTCTGTCCAACTGCATTGCCCCAGATCCATCAATGTCTTATATTCAACCTCTTGAGTCTATTTCACCGTGGCTGATCTGTGATCTAACTCCATATCCCTGAATACCATTTGGTTAACAACAATCTACCAATCTCCGGTTTAAAATTAACAATTGATCCCACATCGATTGCCGTTTGTGGAAGAGAGTTCCAAACTTCTGCCACCCTTTGTGACATCCCCTGGTGCGGATGAGAGGTTAAACCGAGGCTTCCGTGTGGGATCTTGCTGTTTGCAAGTCTTGCTCAGGTGGATGTAAAATATCCTGTGGCACTAATTGGAAGAGGAGCAGGGAGATTTTCCCCAGTGACCTGACCAATATTTATCCCTCAATCAACATCACTAAAACAGATTGACCGGTCTTTTGTCTCATTTTGCGTGCGACCTTTAGCCCAGTTTAGCGTCACTCCTCAGTGGCTGCTTTGGCTCAGAGCGGCACCGGTCAAGGCCAGCATTGTCTCAACATCGATTTTAACATTCATGTCCTCCCTATCTCTGTCACCTCCTCCAGCCCCCACAACCCTCCGAGATCTCTGCACTCCTCCAATTCCGCCCTCTTGTCCATCCCCCCGATTCCCATCGCTCCGCCATTGGCGGCCGGGCCTTCAGCTGCCTGGGGGGCCCTAAGCTCTGGAATTCCCTCCCTAAACCTCTCCGCCTCTCTCTCTCTCCTCTAATAAGAGGCTTCTTAAAACCGATCTCTTTGAAATTTTGTTTGATTACGCTCCTGTGAAGCACCCGGAGACGTTTTACGATGTTTAAGGCGCCAGATGGATGCAGGCTTTTGTTGTTGAAAGATCTTTTCTCCCTGTACCCCTCCCCCCCCCCCCCCCTCCTTTGTTTCACAGGCCTTGGATCTGGACAGTATTAAGACCCACCATTGGTGTATCCGAGACTGCAGTGCGGTGACTGGGGAGAACCTGCTGGTCGGAATCGACTGGCTGATGGACGACATCTCCTGCCGAATATTCACCGCGGAGTGAGCCTGCCCCTCGCTCGCCACCGTTTGTACCGCCTGTCACCACAGCACCACCCCCACCTGTCCTCATGTACTGGTCACACAGGCTGCCCATCACCCATCGGGTTCAGTTTATGTTTTTTTGAGAGACGTGGCCACGCTGGGCTGGATTAGAGGGAGTTCAAACACAACCACGATGATCTGAACACTGGAAGCAGAAAAGCGTTCCATTGCCCTGCCTGTCCCCTTTACAAGTACAAAACATTCCCCTTTCTAAATGTAACTGCCTTTCCAAAAGGACAAGGAGGCCCATGTTTGGAAAGGTGGATGTTTACCTTCACAGACTGTGACTATTATTGTGGCAAGAACAGACACTTGAATTTTTAAGCAGTGTTCAGGGTCTGTATAACCAAAGCAGTAGGACTCTCTCTCTCTCTCTCTTCCTCCTCACTTTCTCTCTCTTCCCTGTTCCCTTCCCCCTCCTCCTCTCATCCTCTCCTGCTTTCCCCACCCCCCCCTTTCTGTTCATGGCGGGCATGGTGAATTGGGCCATGTGACACAAGCATGGTCTTGCCAAGCATGCTGTGTTGGGATTTTTCTCTTTGTGGTCTCGAGCCCCCCCCCCGCCCCAGTCAACTCCATGGCAACTGTTGGGAGGCCCACGCCCACTGCCAGAGAGCTGGTGATCGGACAGTGGAAATCCCGCCAATAACGTTACATGTCCGCATCGTCTGGTTCATTCTTGTTTAAATTATTTTAGAATGTAGAATGTTAAATTTAAAAAAAATAAAGTGACAACTCTGTGTTGAATCATTCTCTGTTGTGTACTTCCTCGAATTTAACATTGGCATCACCCAGCTCCATCGCTACCTTATCCTCACTGGCACTAAAATCCCCATCCACGCCTTCGTCACCCCAAGCTTGATCTGTCCCAATGGCCCACCTTCGAAGTTACTCCCACCACCTGCACTTCATGCCTGCAGCCCATCCAGTGCTGATCCCCCACTCCATTTGCATTCTTGGCTGTCAGCATAGCTCAGCCAGAGCATTTTTCACTCTCTCTCTATCTCTCTCTCCTCCGAGTCAGAAGGTTTGAACCTAACCCCAGAGACCTGAGCCCGTAATCCAGTCCGACACTCCCAGTGCCAGTACTGAGGGAGTGCTGCACTGCCAGAGGTGCCATCTTTCAGAAGAGACGTTTAACCCAGGTCCCGTCTGCCCTCTCAGGTTGCTGTAAAAGAATCCAAGACACTGTTGAAAGAGGTGGGGTGGGGAGTTCTTCCCAGTGTCCTGGGGCCAATATTTATCCCTCAATGAACGTCACTAAACAAATAATCTGTTCATTATTACATTGCTGTTTGTGGGATTTTGCTGTGTTCAAGCCAGAGATCGATAGATTTCTAGAGATTAAAGATCAAAGTGATTCCTGACAACCCAGTGACCCGCTGTTGTCATCAGAGTGCGCCAAGTTGCGCACAAGCGCGGTTACATCTTGCCAGGACTAAGTGGCACATGCACGGGATGACGTCACCACACAGCGTCGACGCCATGGCGTATCCGCGCCTGGTCCATCTTCGCACGTGCGCGTTACAGCATCATCAGGTATTCAGCACTCCCCCCCCCCCCCCCCCCCTGCCCACCCAAGTCGGCTGGAGCAAGGGGCTGAATCGGAGACTTTGAGGCTGAAGCTCTCCTTTCCCCCCCCCCCCCCCCCACCTCGCTCCAGGCCTCGATACTTCCTCCCCTCAGCCGTTCGCTCCAGGCCTCACTGCTCTCCCCCGCGCCCCCCCCCCCCCCAACACTACCCTGGCCGATTGTTCCTCGGTACCCCGATCTCCCACCCCCCCCCCCCCCCCCCCCTCCAGCTGCTAGCTCCAGGCCACACTGCTTCCCTCCTCTCGGCCACTCACTCCGTCGTTGCCCCGTCACCCCTTGCTTCTTCGGGCGGTGCGTGGAGACTGAACAAACGTGGGAGCTGTCTTTTAATGGAAATGCAACCATAAAATTCCTTTTGTATTTAATAGGATTACTGGAATATTAAATGGATCTGAGGATTACAGTTACTATCCTATAACTACATCGTAGCATATTACTGGGCTTCCATCCAACCTAATGTATGGTTAGTTTGCTGGAACGATCTAGCCATCAGCATTTCCTGTGATAAATTGAGCAGCACCATCTTTAATCCTGGCAGCTGCCTGAACGTCACAGACTCTGACGTTCCAGTTGAAGAGCCTGCATTTGCGCATGTGCAAGTACTGTGCCACCTAGTGGTTGCGTTGTCAGCAAACGCAGCCATTAAAGATATCAAGGGAAGAGAAGTGGAAAGTTTTCCAGTTCGGGGCGGAGCAGGAAACAGCACTGATATCATGGGATATGGGGATAGTGCGGGAAAATGGCGTTGAGGTAGAAGATCAGCCAGTATCCGGTTGAAGGGCAGAGCAGGCTCCAGGGGCCAAATGACCTACTCCTGCTCCTATTTCTTATGTTGAATATTATCAATAACAGAACCTCCACAGCCCTCTGGGGTCGAGAATTCCACAGAATCACCACCCTCTGAGTGAAGAAATTCCTCCTCATCTCAGTCTTAAATGGCCAATCCCTTATTCTGAGACTATGTCCCTTGGTTCTAGACCCAGGGAACAATCTGGTGAACCTCCTTTGCACTCCCTTTATGGCAAGTATATCCTTCCTTAGATGAGCAGACCAAAACTGTACACAATATTCCAAGTGTGGTCTCATCAAGGTTCTGTACAATTGCAGCAAGACTTCTTTGTTCCTGTACTCAAACCCTCCTGTAATAAAGGCTAACATTTGCCTTCCTAATTTCTTGCTGCAACCGCAGGGACCACAAATTATAAAGATGCTGTTTGAAAATTATTGTGCTGGCTGAGGGGAGCAGAAAGCGAGCCGGAATAACACATGACACATCACGACCTCCCAAATAAATGCAAAATACTGCAGATGCTGGAAATCTGAAATAAAAACAAGAAATGCTGGAACCACTCAGCAGGTCTGGCAGCATCTGTGAAAAGAGAAGCAGATTTAACGTTTCGGGTCAGTGACCCTTCTTCGGAACTGACAAATATTAGAAATGTCACAGGTTATAAGCAAGTGAGGTGGGGGTGAGGCAAGAGATAACAAAGGAGTCTAGATTGGACCAGGCCACATAGCTGACCAAAAGGTCATGGAACAAAGGCAAACAATATGTTAATGGTGTGTTCAAAGACAAAGCATTAGTACAGATTAGCTGTTAATACACTGAATATTGAACAGCAGCAAGTGCAAAGCTGAAAAAAAAACAGTGGGTAAGCAAACTGAACAAACTAAGATGAAATGAAATAAATGCAAAAAAAAGATTGTAAAAAATGTAAAAAAGAATGTAAAAAAAAAGGAAGAAAAAATAACTAAAAATGAAAGTAAAATGGGGGGCTGTCATGCTCTGAAATTATTGAACTCAATGTTCAGTCCGGCAGGCTGTAGTGTGCCTAATCGGTAGATGAGATGCTGTTCCTCGAGCTTGCGTTGATGTTCACTGGAACACTGCAGCAATCCCAGGACAGAGATGTGAGCATGAGAGCAGGGGGGAGTGTTGAAATGGCAAGCAACCGGAAGCTCAGGGTCCTGCTTGCGGACTGAGCGAAGGTATTCCGCAAAGCGGTCACCCAGTCTGCGCTTGGTCTCCCCAATGTAGAGGAGACCACACTGTGAGCAGCGAATACAGTATACTACATTGAAAGTAGTACAAGTAAATCACTGCTTCACCTGAAAGGAGTGTTTGGGGAGTGGGATAGTGAGGAGAGAGGAGGTAAATGGGCAGGTATTACACCTCCTGCGATTGCAGGGGAAGGTGCCATGGGACGGGGACGAGGTGGTGGGGGTAATGGAGGAGTGGAACAGGGTATTGCGGAGGGAACGATTCCTTCAGAATGCTAACAGGGGAAGGGAGGGGAAGATGCGACTGGTAGTGGCATCACGCTAGAGGTGGCGGAAATGGCGGAGGATGATCCTTTGGATATGGAGGCTGGTGGGATGAAAAGTGAGGACAAGGGGAACCCTTTCACGGTTCGACTCAGAGATGTGGCCGCGCCTGCGCGCTGGTTGATGTGCGCCGGTCTGCTACTGCGCATTGGCTGCTGCAGCGCCTGCGCGCTGGTTGCTGCGGGGCGGGGCTGCTGCAGCGCCTGCGCGCTGGTTGCTGTGGGGCGGGGCTGCTGCAGCGCCTGCGCGCTGGTTGCTGTCAGGATGGCTTCGCGCAGGGGCAAGCCGGAGGAGCGCGAGTACCGAGTGTCAGAGCCGCGGCAGCACCCGCAGGGCTTCACCGTCTACCGGGTCACGGCAAGGGTAAGGAAATGCTGCAGCATTGCATGGTGCCAGCGGCCTGGCCCCTTCACTCCCCCTCCCTGACGCGTCGCCCCCTGACCCTTCACCCCCCCCTCCCTGACCCTTCACCCCCCCTCCCTGACCCTTCACCCCCCCTCCGTGACCCTTCAACCCCCCCTCCTTGACCCTTCAACCCCCCCCTCCTTGACCCTTCAACCCCCCCCTCCCTGACCCTTCAACCCCCCCTCCCTGACCCTTCGCCCCCCTTCCCTTCGCCCCCCCTTCCCTTCACCCCCCCTCCCCGACCCTTCGCCCACCCCCCTCCCCGACCCTTCGCCCCCTCCTCCCCGACCCTTCGCCCCCTCCTCCCCGACCCTTCGCCCCCCCCTCCCCTTCGCCCCCCCCTCCCCTTCGCCCCCCCCTCCCCTTCGCCCCCCCTCCCCTTCGCCCCCCCTTCCCTTCGCCCCCCCAACCCTTCGCTCCCCGACCCTTCGCCCCCTCTCCCCGACCCTTCGCCCCCCTCCCCTTCCCTTCGCCCCCCCTTCCCTTCGCCCCCCCTTCCCTTCGCCCCCCCCTTCCCTTCGCCCCCCCTTCCCTTCGCCCCCCCTTCCCTTCGCCCCCCCTTCCCTTCGCCCCCCCCTTCCCTTTGCCCCCCCTTCCCTTCGCCCCCCCTCCCCGACCCTTCGTCCCCCCCTCCTCGACCCTTCGTACCCCCCCGACCCTTCTCCCCCCCCCCCCCGACCCTTCGCCCCCCCCTCCCCGACCCTTCGCCCCCCCCCCTCCCCGACCCTTCGCCCCCCCGACCCTTCGACCCCCCTTCCCTTCGCCCCCCCTTCCCTTCGACCCCCCTTCCCTTCGCCACCTCCTCCCCTCCGCCACCTCCTCCCCTCCCCTACCTCCTCCCCTCCCCTGCAGCCTTCACTTTTCCTCTCCCTGACCCATCAAACCTTCTGACCCTTCACCCCCTCCCTGAACCCAGACAGACAGAGGCTCATGCCCGACCTCATCTGACATTCTACCGCCCCCCCCCCCTTCCTTACAAACACATTTCTCATCTGGGAGTCACCAAACAGTGCTCCGAATCCGGGATCAGGAACGATGAAGCCCATCCCTGCCACCTCTCCCTGAGCCCAGCACAGGCTGGGACTCTCCTGGTCTCAGAGTCTGCACACTTTCCTGAACAATGTAGAAACCACTGAACTCTGAGAGAGGGAGGGAGGGTCAGGTCTCTCGACAGGCTGCACGAATAACTCGTGAACAGTTAACCAGACCCCGGTTTCAGAGCAGGACTTTGTTGTTCGGGTTACTTTATGTTGAACTCCTGGTGCAGAAGAGGTGCTGAATGGCCCAGTGCTGTTCCTATGGCGTGGGAGTTGAGGAATCCCAATGTGCAATCCAGACCGGATCTTATCCAGCCTCACACAGGTTTGAGGATTAACTTGGTTATGGTTACCTCCTGGAAGCCTCTGTGAATCACAGACGAAACAGCACTCTTTAAAAAAAAAAATGTTTGATGGCAGGATGTGAGTGGGTTCCTTTCCCCAGGGGGCTTTAAATATCAGACACACAGCGTGTGACTGGAGTCACGGGGTGCCCTGAAGGGCATTAGTGACCCACTTTGGTTTTTACGTCAACGGGGTGAGATCGATAGAGGGATTTAAACAACATGTTGAGTAATTTAAACATGAAGTGTTGTCGGAACAGGCCAAAGTCTGTGTTTTGTGTTCTTTAGAGCCACTTCAGACCACAAGTGCAAACCACTGTTAACTTACAATGTGATAGATTAATGGTTTGAGTTCTGTTTAATTCAGAAAAATCCAACTGACTGGGGAGGGTCAACATTACGTCTAACCGAGCGTCACTGCTGTCGGGTTTACAATTCACGGATCTATTTTTAATTTGGCCTTGTACCACACTGGTATTCAGCAATGTTCCTCTAAAAATTTAGTTGTCCTGCCCGGCCTGTTTTTTTTTCAGTACCAAATCCCTTTAAGTTGATTTGCGTGGCTGCACACACACACACCTTATCTCTGTCAGAACAAGGTCTGCACCGTACCCTTCACGCTACTGCATCTGTGCAGTTCAGTGGGAACGTTGGTCCTCGTCAGGAAGGGCTAAGATTCAGGCCCCAGTGTTTCCTGAGATAGAGGTTCTGAGGCCCGACCGTCTTCAGCTGCTTCGTCAATGATCTTCCCTCCATCATAAGGTCAGAAGTGGGGATGTTCGCTGATAATTGCACAATGTTCAGCACCATTCGCGACTCCTCAGATACTGAAGCAGTCCATGTCCATATGCAGCAAGACCTGGGCAACATTCAGGCTTGGGCTGATAAGTGGCAAGTTACATTGGCCCCACACAAGTGCCAGGCAATGACCATCTCCAATAAGAGTGAATCTAACCATCTCCCCATGATATTCAATTGCATTACCATTGCTGAATCCCCCACTATCAACATCCTAGGGGTTACCATTGACCAGAAACTGAACTGGAGTAGCCATATAAATACCGTGACTGCAAAAGCAGGTCAGAGGCTGGAATTCTGTGGTGAGTAACTCACCTCCTGACTCCCCAAATCCTGTCCACCATCTACAAGGCACAAGTCAGGAGTGTGATGGAATACTCTCCACTTGCCTGGATGGGTGCAGCTCCAACAACACTCAAGAAGCTCAACACCATCCAGGACAAAGCAGCCCGCTTGATCAGCACCCCATCCACAAGCATTCACTCCCTCCACCACTGACGCACAGTGGCAGCAGTGTGTGCCATCTACAAGATGCACTGCAGCAACGCGCCAAGGCTCCTTAGACAGCACCTTCCAAACCTGTGACCTCTACCACCTAGAAGGACAAGGGCAGCAAATGCATGGGAACACCACCACCTGCAAATTCTCCTGCAAGCCACACACCATCCTGACTTGGGACTATATCACCAGGGAACGCGATACACATTCAGGCAGGCACTGTAAAAATAATCCTGTCATCCAGGAAATTGCCTATATACAGTGGGTAATGGAACGATTGCTGCTCTGTAGGTTCATTGTTGGTACGCACGTTGTAGGGGGATCGCTCTAAGTAGCAAAGTGCAGGGAGATGTGCGCCAAGGGATACATTTTACAACTGCTGTAAGGCTGGTGCCAGAATTTGGAGAGCTCTAGACCAGTGAACGAGGAATATTTACCCCTACGCTGCCCGGCTGTGACCTGTGCTTTGTTTCAATTCTAGATCATCTCAAAGAAGACGGCAGATGTCAAAGAGGTAAAAACAATTGTAGAGACTGAAGCTTTGGACGTAGCAGTGGACGATTGTACAGGCCAGGAGTTGGCCATTCGGCCTCTCGGCCCTGCTGCACCATTCAGTTTGACCCTGGCTGATCAGTACCTCAACTCCACCAACTCACCATTACTTCAAATCCCTCAATACTCTTACCTAAGGAAAATCTAGCAACCTCAGTCTCTCAAATATCGAATTGACACCTTCAGCCTCAGCAGCTTTTTTTTCGGGGGTGGGGGGCGGCGTGGGGAAGAGAGTTCCCGATTTCCACTCCCCCTTTGTGTGAATAAGCGCTTCCTGACATCACCCCTGAACGGCCCTGGCTCTACGTTTAAGGTTCTGCCCCCTTGTTCTTGACTCTCTCCCACCCCCCCACCCCCACCCCCACCACCAGAGGAAATAGTTTCTATCTATCGACCCGATCGAATCCTTTAATCATCTTAAACCCCTCGATTAGAATCACCCCCTTAATGTTCGATACTCGAGGGAATACAAGCCCAGTCTGTTCAACCTGTCCTCGTAATTTAACCCTTTCAGCCCCGGTATCATTCTGGTGAATCTGCACTGCACCCTCTCCAGGGCCAATATATCCTTCCTGAGGTTCAGGTCCTAGAACTGAACACAGTTACTCCGGATGGGGTCTGACCAGAGCTTTATATAAACTGTAACATCACTTCCACCCCTTTGTATTCCAGCCCCATTGGCAAAAACCATTGTATTCCAAGTTTAAACCCCTGTTCCCATACATCTCAAGTTGCTGATGCAAACAGATGTGGGGCTTCTGATTCATGGTTTTATTCACCAACAGCATGAGGGATAGCCCTTTCCAAATCTCCAGTCAGCCTTGCCTCAGTGGTCTCTCTCTCTCTCGCCTCTGGGTCAGGGGTTCGAGCCCCACTCCAGAGGCTTGATCCTGTGATCCAGACTGGCACTCCCAGTGCCAGTATTGAGGGAGTGCTGCACTGTTGAGGGGCAGTACTGAGGGAGCAGCACTGCACTGTTGGAGGATCGGTACTGAGGGAGTGCTGCACTGTCGGAGGGTCAGTACTGAGGGAGTGCTGCACTGTCGAGGGTCAGTACTGAGGGAGTGCTACACTGTCGGCGGGTCAGTACTGAGGGAGCGCCGCACTGTCGGAGGGTCAGTACTGAGGGAGCGCTGCACTGTCGGAGGGTCAGTACTGAGGGAGCGCTGCACTGTCGGAGGGTCAGTACTGAGGGAGCGCTGCACTGTCGGAGGGTCAGTACTGAGGGAGCACTGCACTGTCGGAGGGTCAGTACTGAGGGAGCGCTGCACTGTCAGAGGGTCAGTACTGAGGGAGCGCTGCACTGTCGAGGGTCAGTACTGAGGGAGCAGCACTGCACTGTTGGAGGATCGGTACTGAGGGAGTGCTGCACTGTCGGAGGGTCAGTACTGAGGGAGTGCTACACTGTCGGCAGGTCAGTACTGAGGGAGCACTACACTGTCGGCAGGTCAGTACTGAGGGAGCGCCGCACTGTCGAGGGTTAGTACTGAGGGAGTGCTGCACTGTTGGAGGATCGGTACTGAGGGAGCGCTGCACTGTCGAGGGTTAGCACTGAGGGAGCGCTGCACTGTCGGAGGGTCAGTACTGAGGGAGCGCTGCACTGTTGGACGGTCAGTACTGAGGGAGCGCTACACTGTCGGAGGGTCAGTACTGAGGGAGCACTGCACTGTCGAGGGTTAGCACTGAGGGAGCGCTGCACTGTCAGACGGTCAGTACTGAGGGAGCGCTGCACTGTCGCAGGGTCAGTACTGAGGGAGTGCTGCACTGTCGCAGGGTCAGTACTGAGGGAGTGCTGCACTGTCGGAGGGTCAGTACTGAGGGAGTGCTGTCGGAGGGTCAGTACTGAGGGAGTGCTGCACTGTCGCAGGGTCAGTACTGAGGGAGTGCTGCACTGTCGCAGGGTCAGTACTGAGGGAGCGCTGCACTGTCGCAGTGTCAGTACTGAGGGAGCGCTGCACTGTCGCAGTGTCAGTACTGAGGGAGCGCTGCACTGTCGCAGTGTCAGTACTGAGGGAGCGCTGCACTGTCGCAGTGTCAGTACTGAGGGAGCGCTGCACTGTCGGAGGGTCAGTACTGAGGGAGCGCTGCACTGTCGGAGGGTCAGTACTGAGGGAGCGCTGCACTGTCGGAGGGTCAGTACTGAGGGAGCGCTGCACTGTCGGAGGGTCAGTACTGAGGGAGCACTGCACTGTCGGAGGATCGGTACTTGGCTGTTAATCTCCCCGGGACGTTACTGCACGTACCTCACAACACTGGGCGTTTGCCTGGGATCTGGATCAGGTTGGGAAGTGGTCCTCAGTGCAATTTAACTATTATTCCCCCTGATCCCCTTACAGATAACAGTGTTCAAACGTTACAGTGACTTCAAAAAGCTTCATGGCGAGCTGTCCTACATCCACAGGAATTTATTCCGGAAGTCGGAGGAATTCCCGGTCTTCCCGAAGGCTCAGGTGTTTGGTAAGAACCGTAAACCTTTTGCTTTCACCTGCCCAGAATCCCAAGTTCTTGAGTTCCCACGGGCCGCTTTTCCCTGGGAGGGGCAGGCAGTGTGGCTGCTGGATTTCAATCAGACCGGCTCACTCGCTGCCATTGTGTCTCTCTCTGTGTCTCTCTCTGTGTCTCTCTCTGTGTCTCTCTCTGTGTCTCTCTCTGTGTCTCTCTCTGTGTCTCTCTCTGTGTCTCTCTCTGTGTCTCTCTCTGTGTCTCTCTCTGTGTCTCTCTCTGTGTCTCTCTCTGTGTCTCTCTCTGTGTCTCTCTCTGTCTCCGAGTCAGAGGATTGGAGGTTTGAACCCCACTTCGGAGACTTGAGCCCGTAACCCAGGCTGACACTCCTGGTGCAGTACTGAGGGTGTGCCACCCTGTCGGAAGGGGCAGTACTGAGGGTGTGCCACCCTGTCGGAAGGGGCAGTACTGAGGGAGTGCCACCCTGTCGGAAGGGGCAGTACTGAGGGAGTGCCACCCTATCGGAAGGGGCAGTACTGAGGGAGGGCTGCACTGTCTTAAAGTGCCGTCTTTCAGATGAGACATTAAACTGAGGCCCCTCTCCCCACGGGTGGGTGTAAAATACCCCACGACCACGACTGGAAGAAGAGCAGGGGGGAGTTCTCCAGGTGTCCTGGGGCCAATGTGTGTTCCTCAAGCAACGTCACCAAGACTGACTATTTGGTCATTATCTCCAGCTTGTGGGATCTTGATGTGCACACCAGAGCTCCGGAGTGGCCAGTTTCCAGAGTTGTCTCGTACTCTCAATTCCCACCTCCCTTTCACTTATGCACTAGAAAGGATTGTGAGCAAGAAAGCAGCAGCAAGCGTTGAGAACTAGCATCAGCTAATAACATAGAACAGTACAGCACAGTACAGGCCCTTCGGCCCATGATGTTGTGCCGAACCTTTAACCTACTCTAAGATCTAAGTAACTACCTACCCTTCATTCCACTATCATCCATGTACCTATCCAAGAGTCGCTTAAATGCCCCTAATGTATCTGCTTCTACTACCACCGCTGGCAGTGCATTCCACGCACCCACCACTCTCTGTGTAAAGAACCTACCTCTGACATCTCCCCGAAACCTTCCTCCAATCACTTTAAAATTATGCCCCCTGGTGATAGCCCTTTCCACCCTGGGAAAAAGTCTCTGACTATCCACTCTATCTATGCCTCTCATCATCTTGTACCCCTCTATCAAGTCACCTCTCATCCTTCTTCGCTCCAATGAGAAAAGCTCTAGCTCCCTCAATCTTTCTTCGTAGGACATGCCCTCCAGTCCAGGCAGCATCCTGGTAAATCTTCTCTGCACCCTCTCTAAAGCTTCCACATCCTTCCTATAATGAGGCGACAAGAACTGAACACAATATTCCAAGTGTGGTCTAACCAGGGCCTTATAGAGCTGCAGCATAACCTCGCGGCTCTTAAACTCAATCCCCCTGTTAATGAAAGCCAACACCCCATACGCCTTCTTAACAACCCTATCAACTTGGGTGGCAACTTTGAGCGATCTATGGACATGGACCCCAAGATCCCTCTGTTCCTCCACACTACCAAGAATCCTGTCTTCAAGCCTGTATTCTGCATTCAAATTCGACCTTCCAAAATGAATCACTTCACACTTTTCCAGCTTGAACTCCATCTGCCACTTCTCAGCCCAGCTCTGCATCCTGTCAATGTCCCGTTGCAACCTACAACAGCCTTCCACACTATCCACAACTCCAGCAACCTTCGTGTCATCGGCAAACTTGCTAACCCAGCCTTCCACTTCCTCATCCAAGTCATTTATAAAAATCAACACCTGAATGTTATTGATTTTTTGACTCTTTCTACAGTGGGTTGTTTCGTTGACTGTTTTATACACAGGTAAGCACTATTACATTGAGCTTGCCAAGGATACATTCATCCAGATGACACCGGCCGGGACTGGCTGGTAGTTCTGTACCCTCTCATTTTTAAACCATTCGCACTGTTGCTTCTGCTTATATCGTGGGGAATAAGTCGAATGCTATTGAGTATCAGTAAACCAGCATTGTGCCAGGGTTGGCCATCTGCATTTGTGAGGAAGGATTGAGATACTGGGACTGTTTCCATTGGAACAGAGAAGGTTCAGAGGTGATTTCACAGATTTTTGTAAAATTATAAAGGTCAGGAGGGAAAGACGTTTTCTTCGGGTTGGGGAGTGAGTGACGAGGGAGCATCAGCACCTACCCCGAGGAGGGAGAGAGGTTGGGAGGAATTTCTGTGCACAAGATCCGAAATGATTTGCCACAGGGTAAGGCAGAGAGCACTGCACCTTTGCAAGAACATTGGATCAAAGCAGAGAAAGATACAGGGCTATGGAAAGACAATGGGACAGTGGGATTAATTTGGGATTGATACAGGGCCATGGAAAGAGAGTGGGGCAGTGGGATTAGTTTGGGATTGATACAGGGCAATGGGGAAAGAACGGGGCAGTGGGATTAGTTTGGGTTTGATACAGGGCTATGAGGAAAGAACGGGGCAGTGGGATTAGATTGGGTTTGATACAGGGCTGTGGGGAGAGAGTGGGGCAGTGGCATTAGTTTGGGTTTGATACAGGGCTGTGGGGAGAGAGTGGGGCAGTGGGATTAGTTTGGGTTTGATACAGGGCTGTGGGGAGAGAGTGGGGCAGTGGGATTAGTTTGGGTTTGATACAGGGTTGTGGGGAGAGAGTGGGGCAGTGGGATTAGTTTGGGATTGATACAGGGCTGTGGGGAGAGAGTGGGGCAGTGGGATTAGTTTGGGTTTGATACAGGGCTGTGGGGAGAGAGTGGGGCAGTGGGATTAGTTTGGGTTTGATACAGGGTTGTGGGGAGAGAGTGGGGCAGTGGGATTAGTTTGGGATTGATACAGGGCTGTGGGGAGAGAGTGGGGCAGTGGGATTAGTTTGGGTTTGATACTGGGCTGTGGGGAGAGAGTGGGGCAGTGGGATTAGTTTGGGTTTGATACAGGGCTGTGGGGAGAGAGTGGGGCAGTGGGATTAGTTTGGGTTTGATACAGGGCTGTGGGGAGAGAGTGGGGCAGTGGGATTAGTTTGGGTTTGATACAGGGCTGTGGGGAGAGAGTGGGGCAGTGGGATTAGTTTGGGTTTGATACAGGGCTGTGGGGAGAGAGTGGGGCAGTGGGATTAGTTTGGGTTTGATACAGGGCTGTGGGGAGAGAGTGGGGCAGTGGGATTAGTTTGGGTTTGATACAGGGCTGTGGGGAGAGAGTGGGGCAGTGGGATTAGTTTGGGTTTGATACAGGGCTGTGGGGAGAGAGTGGGGCAGTGGGATTAGTTTGGGTTTGATACAGGGCTGTGGGGAGAGAGTGGGGCAGTGGGATTAGTTTGGGTTTGATACAGGGTTGTGGGGAGAGAGTGGGGCAGTGGGATTAGTTTGGGATTGATACAGGGCTGTGGGGAGAGAGTGGGGCAGTGGGATTAGTTTGGGTTTGATACAGGGCTGTGGGGAGAGAGTGGGGCAGTGGGATTAGTTTGGGTTTGATACAGGGTTGTGGGGAGAGAGTGGGGCAGTGGGATTAGTTTGGGATTGATACAGGGCTGTGGGGAGAGAGTGGGGCAGTGGGATTAGTTTGGGTTTGATACTGGGCTGTGGGGAGAGAGTGGGGCAGTGGGATTAATTTGGGATTGATACAGGGCGATGGGGAGAGAGTGGGGCAGTGGGATTAGTTTGGGTTTGATACAGGGCTGTGGGGAGAGAGTGGGGCAGTGGGATTAGTTTGGGTTTGATCCAGGGCTATGGGGAGAGTGCAGGGCCGTGGGTTTAGTTTGGGTTTGATACAGGGCTGTGGGGAGAGAGTGGGGCAGTGGGATTAGTTTGGGATTGATACAGGGCTATGAGAGAGTGGGGCAGTGGGATTAGTTTGGGTTTGATCCAGGGCTATGGGGAGAGTGCAGGGCCGTGGGTTTAGTTTGGGTTTGATACAGGGCTGTGGGGAGAGAGTGGGGCAGTGGGATTAGTTTGGGATTGATACAGGGCTGTGGGGAGAGAGTGGGGCCGTGGGTTTAGTTTGGGTTTGATACAGGGCTGTGGGGAGAGAGTGGGGCAGTGGGATTAGTTTGGGTTTGATACAGGGCTGTGGGGAGAGAGTGGGGCAGTGGGATTAGTTTGGGATTGATACAGGGCCATGGAAAGAGAGTGGGGCAGTGGGATTAGTTTGGGTTTGATACAGGGTAGTGGGGAGAGAGTGGGGCAGTGGGATTAGTTTGGGTTTGATACAGGGTTGTGGGGAGAGAGTGGGGCAGTGGGATTAGTTTGGGTTTGATACAAGGTTGTGGGGAGAGAGTGGGGCAGTGGGATTAATTTGGGATTGATACAGGGCCATGGAAGGAGAGTGGGGCAGTGGGATTAGTTTGGGTTTGATACAGGGCTATGAGGAAAGAACGGGGCAGTGGGATTAGTTTGGGTTTGATACAGGGTTGTGAGGAGAGAGTGGGGCAGTGGGATTAGTTTGGGATTGATACAGGGCTGTGGGGAGAGAGCTGGGCAGTGGGATTAGTTTTGGGATTGATACAGGGCTGTGGGGAGAGAGTGGGGCAGTGGGATTAGTTTGGGATTGATACAGGGCTGTGGGGAGAGAGTGGGGCAGTGGGATTAGTTTGGGTTTGATACAGGGCTGTGGGGAGAGAGTGGGGCAGTGGGATTAATTTGGGATTGATACAGGGCGATGGGGAGAGTGTGGGGCAGTGGGATTAGTTTGGGTTTGATACAGGGCTGTGGGGAGAGAGTGGGGCAGTGGGATTAGTTTGGGTTTGATACAGGGCTGTGGGGAGAGAGTGGGGCAGTGGGATTAATTTGGGATTGATACAGGGCGATGGGGAGAGAGTGGGGCAGTGGGATTAGTTTGGGTTTGATACAGGGCTGTGGGGAGAGAGTGGGGCAGTGGGATTAGTTTGGGTTTGATACAGGGCTGTGGGGAGAGAGTGGGGCAGTGGGATTAGTTTGGGTTTGATACAGGGCTGTGGGGAGAGAGTGTGGCAGTGGGATTAGTTTGGGTTAGATACAGGGCTGTGGGGAGAGAGTGGGGCAGTGGGATTAGTTTGGGTTTGATACAGGGCTGTGGGGAGAGAGTGGGGCAGTGGGATTAGTTTGGGTTTGATCCAGGGCTATGAGAGAGTGGGGCAGTGGGATTAGTTTGGGTTTGATACAGGGCTATGGGGAGAGTGCAGGGCCGTGGGTTTTGTTTGGGTTTGATACAGGGCTGTGGGGAGAGAGTGGGGCAGTGGGATTAGTTTGGGTTTGATCCAGGGCTATGAGAGAGTGGGGCAGTGGGATTAGTTTGGGTTTGATACAGGGCTATGGGGAGAGTGCAGGGCCGTGGGTTTTGTTTGGGTTTGATACAGGGCTGTGGGGAGAGAGTGGGGCAGTGGGATTAGTTTGGGTTTGATACAGGGCTGTGGGGAGAGAGTGGGGCAGTGGGATTAATTTGGGATTGATACAGGGCCATGGAAAGAGAGTGGGGCAGTGGGATTAGTTTGGCTTTGATACAGGGTTGTGGGGAGAGAGTGGGGCAGTGGGATTAGTTTGGGATTGATACAGGGCCATGGAAAGAGAGTGGGGCAGTGGGATTAGTTTGGGTTTGATACAGGGTTGTGGGGAGAGAGTGGGGCAGTGGGATTAGTTTGGGATTGATACAGGGCCATGGAAAGAGAGTGGGGCAGTGGGATTAGTTTGGGTTTGATACAAGGTTGTGGGGAGAGAGTGGGGCAGTGGGATTAATTTGGGATTGATACAGGGCTGTGGGGAGAGAGTGGGGCAGTGGGATTAGTTTGGGTTTGATACAGGGTTGTGAGGAGAGAGTGGGGCAGTGGGATTAGTTTGGGTTTGATACAGGGCTGTGGGGAGAGAGTGGGGCAGTGGGATTAGTTTGGGTTTGATACAGGGTTGTGAGGAGAGAGTGGGGCAGTGGGATTAGTTTGGGATTGATACAGGGCTGTGGGGAGAGAGTGGGGCAGTGGGATTAGTTTGGGATTGATACAGGGCTGTGGGGAGAGAGTGGGGCAGTGGGATTAGTTTGGGATTGATACAGGGTTGTGAGGAGAGAGTGGGGCAGTGGGATTAGTTTGGGATTGATACAGGGCTGTGGGGAGAGAGTGGGGCAGTGGGATTAGTTTGGGATTGATACAGGGCTGTGGGGAGAGAGTGGGGCAGTGGGATTAGTTTGGGATTGATACAGGGCTGTGGGGAGAGAGTGGGGCAGTGGGATTAATTTGGGTTTGATACAGGGCTGTGGGGAGAGAGTGGGGCAGTGGGATTAGTTTGGGATTGATACAGGGCTGTGGGGAGAGAGTGGGGCAGTGGGATTAGTTTGGGATTGATACAGGGCTGTGGGGAGAGAGTGGGGCAGTGGGATTAGTTTGGGATTGATACAGGGCTGTGGGGAGAGAGTGGGGCAGTGGGATTAGTTTGGGATTGATACAGGGCTGTGGGGAGAGAGTGGGGCAGTGGGATTAATTTGGGTTTGATACAGGGTTGTGGGGAGAGAGTGGGGCAGTGGGATTAGTTTGGGATTGATACAGGGCTGTGGGGAGAGAGTGGGGCAGTGGGATTAGTTTGGGATTGATACAGGGCTGTGGGGAGAGAGTGGGGCAGTGGGATTAGTTTGGGTTTGATACAGGGCTGTGGGGAGAGAGTGGGGCAGTGGGATTAATTTGGGATTGATACAGGGCGATGGGGAGAGTGTGGGGCAGTGGGATTAGTTTGGGTTTGATACAGGGCTGTGGGGAGAGAGTGGGGCAGTGGGATTAGTTTGGGTTTGATACAGGGCTGTGGGGAGAGAGTGGGGCAGTGGGATTAATTTGGGATTGATACAGGGCGATGGGGAGAGAGTGGGGCAGTGGGATTAGTTTGGGTTTGATACAGGGCTGTGGGGAGAGAGTGGGGCAGTGGGATTAGT